>NW_027397100.1:14260026-14302586 GCF_003265705.2 Callorhinus ursinus
ATCGACAGATGAATGGATAAAGAAGAAGTGGTATATATACACAATGGAATATTATGCAGCCATCAAAAGGAATGAGATCTTGCCATTTGCAACGACGTGGATGGAACTGGAGGGTGTTATGCTGAGTGAAATAAGTCAATCAGAGAAAGACATGTATCATATGACCTCACTGATATGAGGAATTCTTAATCTCAGGAACAAACTGAGGGTTGCTGGAGTGGTCGGGGGTGGGAGGGATGGGGTGGTTGGGTGATAGACATTGGGTAAGATATGTGCTATGGTGAGCACTGTGAATTGTGTAAGACTGTTGAATCACAGATTTGTACTTCTGAAACAAATAATGCAACATATTTTAAGAAAAAAAAAAGAAAAAGAAGAAGATAGCAGGAGAGGAAGAATGAAGGGGAGTAAGTCAGAGGGGGAGACGAACCAGGAGAGATGATGGACTCTGAAAAACAAACTGAGGTTTCTGGAGGGGAGGAGGGTAGGGGGATGGGTTAGCCTGGTGATGGGTATTAAAGAGGGCACATTCTGCATGGAGCAGTGGGTGTTATGAACAAACAATGAATCATGGAACACTACGCCAAGACAAATTATGTAATATATGGTGATTAACATAACAATATAAAATTTTTAAAAAAAGGAAAAAAATGGAGCTAAAATTTAAAAAAAAAAGAAAAAAGAAAACCTAAAAGACTTCACCAAAAAAAAAAAACCCCAAAACCCAACCCTGTTAAAATAAACAAATTCAGTAAAGCTGAAGGATACAAAATTAATACACAAAAGTCTATTGCATTCCTAAACACTAATAACAAACTATCAGAAAGAGTAATTAAGAAAACAATCTCATTTACAATTGCATAAAAGGGAATAAAATATTTAGGAATAAATTTAAGCAAAAAGGTGAAAGACCTGTACAGAGAAAACTAACTGAAGAACACATACATAAATGGAAAGATATTCCATGCTCAAGGATTGGAAGAATTAATATCATTAAAATGCCCATACTACCCAAAGCAATCTACAGATTCAAGACAATCCTTATCAAAATTCCAATCATATCTTTCACAGAAATAGAATAACCCTAAAAATGTATGAAACCACAAAATACCCTGAATAGCCAAAGCAATCATAAGAAAGAAGAACAAAGCTGGAGACACCAAGTGTACTTACTGATTTCAAACCAAACATTAAGCTATAATAATTAATACAGTATGATTTTATATATTATTTATATATTTATAAAACAGTATGATTTTAAATATTAAAACAGTATGATACTTGTATAAAAATAGACACACAGGGGCTCTGGCTGCTTCCCGGCCCTAGCATGCGGCTTCCGGGGGGCCGACTTTGGCGGCTCCTGCCTCACGGGCTCGGGGGGTGCGCCCCGGCGGAGGGGGCCGCCAGAGTCTGGCTCAGGCAACTCGGCGCGCGGCGAGAGGAGGCGTGGCGGACCTCGGAGCTGGCTCGCAGCGGCGGGGGAAGCCGGCCCTTGAGCACGGGGATGCCGCCCCCTCCAGGGTCGCCCGGCCCCGAGCCGAAGGGCCGCAGAGACCCCATGCGCCCCTCCAAGCCCGGGCCGGTTTCCTGGAAGTCTTTGGCATTCACATTTGCAATTGGTGGAGCTTTATTGGCTGGAATGAAGTACTTCAAGAAAGAAAAGACAGAGAAGCTGGAGAAGGAACGGCAGCGAAGCCTGGGGAAGCCTTTGCTGGGGGGCCCGTTTTCCCTCACAACACATACTGGAGAGCCCAAAACTGACAAAGACTACGTGGGTCAGTGGGTATTGATTTATTTTGGTTTCACTCATTGCCCTGATGTCTGTCCAGAAGAACTAGAAAAAATGATTCAAGTCGTGGATGAGATAGATAATATCCCAACTCTGCCAAAGTTAACTCCACTTTTCATCACTATTGACCCAGAAAGGGACACACAAGAAGCCATCGCAAATTATGTGAAAGAATTTTCTCCCAAACTGGTTGGCCTGACTGGCAGCAAAGAAGAGATTGATCGAGTGGCCCGAGCATACAGGGTGTATTACAGCCCTGGCCCCAAGGACGATGATGAGGACTACATAGTGGATCACACAATAATCATGTACCTGGTTGGACCAGATGGTCAGTTCCTAGATTATTTTGGCCAGAACAAGAAGAATGCAGAAATTGCAGGTTCGATTGCCGCGCACATGCGGGAACACAGGACGAAGGGCTAGCCAGAGCCCCAGTGCCGGCCGCGTGTTCTCTTGCGGAAGAGGAAGAAAGCTTTGTCTCCCGTAGGAGCCAAGATACACCTATATATACACACGCACACACACAAATGCAACCTACAGAATGGCCTTCGCACCCCAAGAGCATCTTGTCTACTATCTGAGAGCGGTCCAACCCAAACCGCCAACAGGGCATGTTACCCTTGGGTTTCGCCAAGATAGTTCTTGGACCTGTAAAGATGCAATGGAACAGTCCCTTGAGCCCAGAGGACCAAGTTAGCATGAGGCCAGTGGAGGGGACATCGGGAAGCAGGAAAACCACAGCAGGTGCATTTCCCCACATCAGCAGGGCCCTCGGGTCAGCGTTGCTGCCCCTCGGGTGCCCCGGACCCTTGTCCACAGTGTGGGACTGAATTTCCAGGAAGAGTGAAATTTCCATAGTGCCCTTGATTTTCCTCTTCGAGTTCGTGGTGGCTGCTAACAGTCAAATCAGGCCCTTGGATGTTCTTGGTTAATCTGTAGACCTGAAAGCGCACGTGTCTACAGTCCTGCGGGTTAGCAGATCTCACGCTCTGGTTTGCGTTGTGTTCCCCTGGCAGTACCTGCTGAGTTTACTAATGAAGAGGAAATCTATTGCTAGGTCAGTTTCTCTAGGAATCTTTTACATGATTTTTATTTAAACGTGCAGGGTCTTCAGTGACCTACCAAATGGAGGCAGGTCGTCTTGATCATGGCTGTAACACAGGGTACTTGTCTGCCTGGACTGGGTTGCAGTGGGTGTGAAATAAAGGTGTGCTGAGTTTTGCAAAAAAAAATAGACACACAGACCAATGGAACAGAATAAAAAAATAAAATCCCACATTTATGGTCAACTAATATTTGACAAGAGAGCCAAGAACACCCAAAGGGGAAAGGATAGTCTTTTCAACAAATGGCACTGGGAAAACTGGATAAACACATGCAGAAAAATGTGCATTCTTACCTTACACTGCTCACAAAAATTAACTCAAAATAGATTAAAGATCTAAACATAAGACCTGAAATACCTGATATAAAACTCCTACAAGAAAATATAGGGAAGAAAACCCTTGACATTAGTCTTGGCAATGATTTTTTAGATATGACACAAAAAGCACAAGCAACAAAAGCAAAAACAAACAAATGGAACTACATCACACTAAAAAGCTTCTGTACAGCAAAATTAACAATCAACAAAATGAAAAGGCATCCTATGGAATGGGAGGAAATATTTGCAAGCCAGATATCAGATAAGGAATTCATAGCCAAAATATATAAAGAACTCACACAACTCAACAACAACAACAAAATCTGATTAACAAATAGGTAGAGGAAATACGACATTTTTCCAAAGAACACACCCAAATGGTCAACAGGTACACGAAAAGATGTCCAACATCTCTAAACATCAGGAAAATGCAAACAACAACAACAACAACCCACAATGAGATATCACTTCATATCTGTTGGAATGGCTATCATCAAAAAGACAAGATGTAACAAGTATTGGTGAGGATTTGGAGAAAAGAGAACCCTTAAAAATCACTGGTGGAAATGCAAATTGGTTCAGTTGCTATGGAAAACAGTATGGAGGTCCATCAAATAATTAAAAATAGAACAACCATATGATTCAGCAATACCACTTCCAGGTTCGTACCTAAAGGAAATGAAAATAGGATATCAAAGAGATAGGTGGCCTACAATTTTCTGTTCCTGCAGTGTCCTTGTCTGGTTTTGGTATCAGGGTAATACTGGCCTCATTGAATGAGTGTGAAAGAGTTCCCTCTTCTATTTTTTGGAATAGTTTGAGAAGGATAGATATTAATTTTTCATTGAACATTTGGTAGAATCTACCCAGTGCAGCCATCTGGTCCTGAAATTTTATAATATGTATTTATCCAAAAAACAAATATAAACACTAATTTGAAAAGATATGTGCATCTCCATGTTCACTGCAGCATTATTCACAATAACCAAGATATGGAAACAACCTAAGTGTCCAATGATGAGTAAATGGATAAAGAAATTGTGGTGTATATATATATACAATGGAATATTATTCAGCCATAAAAAGGAATGAAATATTGCCATTTGTGACAACATGGATGGACCTTGAGGGCATTATGCTAAATGAGATTAGTCAGACCAAGAAAGCCAAATACCGTATGATCTCTCGTCCATGTGGAATCTTTAAAAAAAAAAAAAAAACAACTCACAGATACAGAGAACAGATTGGTGGTTGCCAGAGTAAAGGTATGAGAGGTGGGAGAAATGGGTGAAGATGGTCAAAGATAAAATCAATCAATCAATCAATCAATCAATGCATGCAGCATATCACTGACCACCACCATCACCAACAAAAAAGACCAGAAGTTTAAGAAGATGAAAAGATAGAGCCATGCCAAGAGCTATAAAAAAGATGGGGCTCCCATTCCAGTCAGGGGGTCTCATGGAATATGGATCAAAGAAAGCTCCCCAAAGAATATACATATAAATAGGCCTCAAAGGATGCATTGGATTGTTTTCCCATAATGAAAATAGCTTTATTCCATATGTAGGGATAAAGAAGATGTGTTACATGTACCTACACAATGGAATATTATTCAGCCATGGAAAGAAGGAAATCCTGCTATTTCTGACAACATGAACAGACCTTGAAAGCATTACGCTAAGTGAGAGAAGTCAGATAGAGAAAGACAACTACTGCATGATATCACTAAAAAAGCCAAAGCCAAACTTGTAGAAACAGAGAGTAGAATGGTGATTACCTAGGACTAGGGTATGAGAGGTATGGGTAAATAAATCCTGGAGATCTAAAGCACAGCATATTAAGTATAGAAGACAATACTGTATTATATACCTCAAAATTGCTGAGACTAAATCTTAACAAGTGAATCTGGGTAAAGGATATATGGGTATTTTGCAGTATTGTTTTTGCAATTTTTCTGTAAGCTTGAAATTGTTTTATTATAGGGGCACCTGCGTGGCTCAGTTGGTTAAGCATCTGCCTTCAGCTCAGGTCTTGATCCCAGGGTCCTGGGATTGAGCCCCTCCTCAGATTCCCTTCTTCATGGGAAGTCTGTTTCTCTGTCCCCCACTGCCCCTCCCCCCACACGTGCACAAGTGGGAGTGCTCTCTCCCAAATAAATAAAATATTTTTTTAAAAAAGAAATTTTTATTATAAAAATTCAAAATGAAAAAGAAGCCAAAAAAATGATAAATTATATGACATGACAGAAGTGTTTGCTAACAGTACAGTGGTAATCGTATTTCAATATATAAATGTACAACTTAAACTTACACAGTGTCACTATGTACCTTAAACTGGTACAATGTCAACTGTATGTCAATAAAAAATAATTTGTAAATGTACTAAGTGCTCGTGTTTCTAAAGGCCTTTAAAGATCTATAGAAGTCTATACAACCAACTTTTAATCTTAGTTTCTTCTGAAGAGGGGGATGATAAAGGAAACAGATCGCTGGTCTATGAATCAGTGAGGACTCAAATTCACAACCTTGCTAGGTGATCCTTTGATAATTCTCTTTTCTTTCTTCAGCTTCACTCTTCCTGTCTGTAACATATAAATGTTGGACTAGCTGTCCACCAAAGTCCTTGTATTCTAAGCCATGAGTTCAGCTTATCCCCAGGGATGCAATTTCCCCTTTGTCCTTTTAAGAAAGACCTACTCTATAATGTGGGGGTATATGAGATAATTGGGAGGGGAGGTTGTGTCCACACCACATACACTGGTAACTGGAAGAGATTCCTAGATGTTTCATCCTCTGCTATTTCTTCTACTGGCCACCCCCAAACCCTCCACACCCATGCCCCACTCCCCAGCTCCACTTTCTATTCTCAGCTTCATTCTCCATTCACCTTCCACCTGTTCTTGCAGGACTCTCCTCCCGGGCCACCCCGCCACCAATCGTGTACTCCAACAACCAGAATGATTCTTTTTTTATAGTTTTATATATAATCTACTTTGTTTCTAAAATGGCAAAGTTCTATATGATTTTATATAAAAACTAAACTGATCTAGAAGTATACAACTAGAAAAGTGAAGGTCACACACACTCCCCATAGCACTTAAGAAAATAAGATCTACAGTAAAGAGAAGACTGGGACTCACCCTACAAGAAACTCCTGTAAAACATCCTGTCACTCCTCTAGAGTGCTAGAGGACAGTGCTCTAGGACAGTCAGTGTGCTCCCTGATGTGGTAGCAGGTTATTGTAAAGCATTATGTTCCTGTAAAATGCATTATGCCATTCTATTACCAAATACAAGAGTCCCTGATGATCTAGCCTAACAAGCAGTATTATGCAGTGCAGCAGCACAGGGACTGGGTTCCCATTATTTACACTGCAGAAAGGCACTGCCACAATGTCACTTGTGGAGGCCACCGTCACATACATCAGTAAGCCTTCCTACCTGGATCCACATCTCCCACTGTAAGGAGACCTTAACCCTGATCATTTAACAACTTCATACACTTTCTTTATGTTTCTCGTAAACAGATCAATGAGGTCCAGACTGTTGGTGCCAATGTATGGAAACACAAGAAAGTCACACCTCATTCTTAAAAGTCTATTCCCAAAAGTGACACCAATCATTTCTCCTCACATTCCATTGGTAAAAACAAATCACATAACCACACTTAGATGCAGGGGGAATGGGACATTGGCAACCTTTCCCAAGTGACAATTATATACTATGTAAGGGGAGGATGCATTTCAGGGGAAAACTGGTCAGAGTCGCTACAGGTATAGAGGAGGGTTGAAAGATACAGAGAGGTACAGAGGAGCTGGAAGATGCTGAGCAGCTAAAAGAAAGTGTCACACATCTATTACAGAAGGGCATAGACACCAAAAGATACATGAGTGAACACACTTCTTGTTTCACAAATAATAATCACAAAAAAAGAAAGCACAGCTTTTGTTATAAATCCAAGCATTCAACAAGAAAAGACATTTTTGTACCAAAGTAATTCAAGAGTCTAAATTTAAAAAGTAACTATGTGGCTAAGTAATCAGGACTCCATCCAGTCTGGTTACACAAAATGCCAAAGTATTGTACTAAAATGGTATGTTTTCTTTATATTTGCCATTACAATGCAAAATACCACAGTTTGTTGTCCCAAAACAAGTAGAATTGTTACATGTATTCAACTTGCTTATGCTGCTATTATATAGTTTTATAAATTAATCTATCTTGTTTCTGACACTTACACGGTTTTCTCCCCTGGCAAGTTACAGAAGCACATACTTTGCAACCACTCCACAACTACCTGTGCAAATTTTCAGCAGCATGCATGCTACACTGTCTTCACTGGGAGATTAGGGGAAATTTCTCCTAAGGCTTTGCTCTCTGGACCATGGCAGAAGTATATGTACACAAGTGGTTGCTGATCATGCTGTGCTCTGGGGTGAGGACCCGTTAGTATGACTAGGAGAGATGACCCATTAGTATGACTAGGAGAGATAAGTCACAGGTACAAATAGTTTGGGTCTGTCTGCCCAGACAGAGGGGTTATCAGAGGCCCCCTGAAGAGTCCATTGTACTTGCCACACTGGACTACCTTGATCCCTGAAATCACCCTACTCATGTGACCTAGATGAAGGAACTGACCTTGCTAAACTCTCCTTCTTAAGGTCTTTTATCTTCTAGTCCCTTAATCTGCCTTTCCTGCACAATTTCTTTATTCCTCATCTTATTTCATGGGACAATAACTCTGCTAGCCTCTAACAATAGGGACAGGAGAGAGGAAAGGAATAAAAGAACGTTGGGTGGTATCAAGCAGTAGTGAGCAATTATTCTGTGGGCACCAACCATGTGCTGAGTGCCACTTAAGTTATCACACTTAAAACTCATAACACTTTGAGTCTGATGTCATTGCCAGCCTTTTTTAAATTAGGAAACTGAGGCTCAGAGGTTTGATACGAATTTTCCAGGGTCTCATTAATGCATCAGCAGTGCAAGCTGAATGGAATCCCTTCTGCCTAACTCCACGTTCTATAATCACACCCAGTCACACATCTTTAGATCTCTGATTTTGTTATTATGGAAGTCTTCTCCTTGAACTCATCAAGATGTATACTCCCTTGACCCAAATACATTCCATGCATCAATCAGACTTTTCCTTCTTCGCTTTTCTTTATCAGTGTCCACTCCGTGATTCATCACTTCAATTGCTTTCTTGCCAACATCTTAAGAATCCAAACACTATTATTTTCTGCACCTATCTGTAAGGAAAAAATTCAACCCCAGATCCTTTTTTTTTAAAGATTTTTTATTTATTCATTTGAGAGAGACAGAGACAGCAAGCGAGAGCACAACCGGGGGAAGGGGCAAAGGGAGAGGAAGAAGCAGACTCCCCACTGAGCAGAGAGCCCAACACAGGGCTCGATCCTAGGACCCTGGGATCATGACCCAAGCAGAAGGCAAACGCTTAACCGACTGAGCCACCCAGGCACCCCAACCCCAGATCCTTTTAAGTGTTTGCCTTATCCACAAACAAACAAACAAAAATCCCAATCCTGATAAGAATGCTGGAGAAAATCACAAAGCTGTACAGATTAGTGGCATCTGAATTTGTCATTTTCAATCTTTACACAGCCCTCAGCAGCAGCCATTTGACTGCCATTCAACAGAAGCCTTGATGAAAGTAAGAGCAATATCTGGTTTTGCTCATTATCTCAAACCATTTTAATGTAAACTCCATGATGGTACGAACTGCCTGTGGTACATACTGCCAGCCCCTAAGACAGTTTCTAGAACATGATACGTGCTTAATAAATATCTAATGAAGAAATTAAATGAATAAGAGCTTAAAGTGGTCAACAGCAGTCCAGGATTTTTTTTAAAGATTTTATTTATTTATCTGAGAGAGAGAGAGAGAGCGAGAGAGCACATGAGAGGGGAGAGGGTCAGAGGGAGAAGCAGACTCCTTGCCGAGCAGGGAGTCCGATGCGGGACTCGATCCTGGGACTCCAGGATCATGACCTGAGCTGAAGGCAGTCACTTAACAAACTGAGCCACCCAGGCGCCCAGCAGTCCAGGATTTAAAGAGACTTGTTTTGTGTATCATATGATCTCACTGATATGAGGAATTCTTAATCTCAGGAAACAAACTGAGGGTTGCTGGAGTGGTAGGGGTAGGAGGGATGCGGTGGCTGGGTGATAGACATTGGGGAGGGTATGTGCTATGCTGAGCACTGTAAATTGTGTAAGACTGTTGAATCACAGATCTGTACTTCTGAAACAAATAATACATTATATGTTAAAAAAAAAGATAGTAGGAAGGGAAAAATGAAGGGGGGGAATCGGAGGGGGAGACAAACCATGAGAGACTATGGACTCTGAGAAACAAACTGAGGGTTCTGGCGTGGGGGTAATGGGTTAGCCTGGTGATGGGTATTAAAGAGGACACGTACTGAATGGAGCACTGGGTGTTATACACAAACAATGAATCATGGAACACTACATCAAAAACTAATGATGTAATGTATGGTGATTAACATAGCATGATAAAATAAAAAAATAAATAAAGAGACTTGTTTTGGAAGTTACAATTAAGCAGAGACTTGAGAGATAAGTAGGAGTTTGCTCATGAGAGGAGCTGGAAAGGACAGTATTAAAGGAAAATTGAAAGGCATTCCTAAGATCCCTCTGTCCTACTTTACACACAGTGTTCTGAATATTCTCTCTACTCAAAGCTCTTCCAATCTCTCCAGTCCCACTGTCACTCCTATGAATGCACTCAGAATCAGTCTCTACCTTGCAACCAAATGCACTTCTGCTGTTGAAGTAAGCAAGATGGTGGAATAGGAGGCCCCTGGATCAAGTCCTCCTGACAGAAATACAAATGAGCAACTGTCCACAGACAAGATGCCTTCGTGAAAATCTCAGAACTTGGGAGTGAGGCTGAAGCATGTCCTTTGAAGCACAAAAAAACAAGAAAATCTACTTTAGAAAGGTAAGAAGAGCAGGTTCACTTTGACCATAGCACCCCTCCCCCAGGCCAACAGTGCCACACCAAGAGTGATCTTCTGGGTCCACGATTTCTCCAGTGGAGAAAAGAGGACCAGAAGCAGACATTCAGCCTCCCCAGCATTTCTGGGTCACTCCCTGGAAGCCCACTTCCATCTTGGAGAACAATGTTCTTTCTGTCAGATAACTGACAGACCTAGACCACAGGAAGGCAGATGGAACAAAGAAGGGTGGGGCTCACAATGACCAGCAAGTGGATCTTAGAATTGCAACCATATCCCAGCCAGTGACCTTACCCAAAGAGAGAGGCCAGCCAGTGGCTACTCCCACCTGTGAACCCAAGTCAACAGCCCCTCTGACCAGAGAACACAGTCAGCATTTCTGCCTGGCCTCAGCCAGTGGTCCAACCCAGCTGTAGAGCATAGACTATGGCCCTGCTTAATCATGGTACACAGTCAGGGACCCTGCCCAACCACAGAGAACAGCCAGTGACTCCACTGGACCGGAGAGCCAAGCCAACACCTCCAACCAACCACAGTGCACAACCTGCAGCCCTGCCCAATTGCAGGCCACAGCCAGTAGCCCCACCAAACAATGAAGCACAGCCTGCAGCTTCACTTAAACATAAAATCTAGCTAGAAGCACCACTTCACCAGCCAGTGGTTTTGCAACCCCATCCAATCAGGGGTGATTGCAAAAACTAGCTAGTGACCCTGCGCAGTTACTGAGTCCAGCCAGTGGTTTTGCAACCCCATCCAATCAGGGGTGATTGCAAAAACTAGCTAGTGACCCTGCGCAGTTACTGAGTCCAGCCAGCGGCAGAAGGAGCCCAGCCTGCATTCACACCCACCTGGTGAGCCCAGCAACTGGCCCTGCCTGACCACAGATCCCAACAGGCAACTCTGCTGGACTACAGAACCCAGCCAGTGGATGGGAGCCCAGCCAGCAGCATTACCAAAGCTCACAGCATAAGCAGGAGCTCCCTCCAAATAGAAACCCTAGGGCAAACCCCACCTGCCGGTGAAAGGTCTGAGCTAACCCATCAAGAAACCTGGGCTAAACTGAGTCATGAAGGTCTTTCCATCCAAAGTGAACCTGTATAGGCTAGAAGAGGTGACTCCTTCCTCAAATGCAGAGACACCAATACAAGGATACAAGGATCACAAAGAGTCAGGGAAAATGACACCACCCAGGAAAACTAGTAAGATTCCAATGACCGATCCTTAAAAATAGAGATACGTGAATTGACTGAAAAAGAATTCAGAATAATCATCTTACAGAAGTTCAGTGAAGTACAAGAAAACACAGATAGTCAACTAAACAATATTAGGAAAACAATACTTAAACAAAATAAGTTCAAAAAAAAAAAGAAAAAGAAATCACTTTAAAAAAAATTCCTAGGGGCACCTGAGTGTCTCAGATGGTTAAGAGGCCAGTTCTTGATTTTGGCTTAGGTGACAATCTCAGGGTTGTGAGATCGAGCCCAGCATTCATTAAATATGCTTAAGATTCTCTCTCTCCCTCTCCCTTTGCCCCTCCTCCCCCCAAAAAAACCTAGAGCGGAAGTTTTCATGACTGACTGACCAAAGGCACAATCCAAGATGAAGTAATTGATAAGGTAAACTTAATTAAAATTAAAAACTTCTGCCCTTGCAAAAGACAATGTCAGGAACATGAGAAGACAAGCCACAGATTGGGGAAAAATATTTTCAA
This sequence comes from Callorhinus ursinus, assembly GCF_003265705.2. Classification (NCBI taxonomy): domain Eukaryota; kingdom Metazoa; phylum Chordata; class Mammalia; order Carnivora; family Otariidae; genus Callorhinus; species Callorhinus ursinus. The sequence continues at coordinate 14,271,956 of NW_027397100.1, forward strand.
AAGACACATCTGATAAAGGACTGTTATCCAAAAAATACAAAGAATTCTTAAAACTCAATAATAAAAAAATAAAAAACTCAAGTAAAAAAAAATGGGCTAAAGACATTAGCAGACACTTCAACAAGAAGACACACAGATGGCAAATAAACATGTGAAAAGATGTTACACATCATACGTCGTCAGGGAAATTCAAGTTAAAACAACAGTGAGATATCATTACACATCTATTGGAATGGCCAAAATCCAAACACTGACAACACTAAATACTGGTGAAGATGTGTAACAACAGGAACACTCATTCATTGCTGGTGGGGATGCAAACCAGCACAGCCAATTTGAAAGACAGCTTGGTGATTTCTCACAAAACTAATGATTCAGCAATTGTGCTTCCTCAGTACAGGTATCCCCCACTTCCCAAAAGTTCACGTTATACCACTTCACTTGGACAAAAGCCGTCCATTAGTACTGTTTTCACTAACCAAAAGAAATCTTAAGAGGATTCTTGCTTTTACAAAAAAAGGCAAAAAATGAAAATAACATTTAGTGTTTGTTTTGCAGCAAGCTGTTATAGAGGCAGCGCACCCTGAGTAATGACAGTGACACCGCCAAGCCCCTGCCCCCAGATCTACACTCAGCATCTCAGCATCAAGCTGCCAGGGCTTTAAACTGGATCAGTGAGCATCTGTGCTTTATCTCAATTTAATTTGTGCATTCATTGACAAGATGTGTCTAAAGGTGTCGGAAAAGCCTAAAGAAAGGGTACTTTTCAGTTCTGGGAACATCCTCAAATTTTTCAATATAAATTAATGATAACTATCTCTTCACTTTACACCATTTCATCTCACAAAAGATTTCATAGGAATGCTCCACTTTTGGATAGTGGGGGAAACCTGTATTTACCTAAAGGAATTGAAAGCTTACGCCCACACAAAAACCTGCATACAGAAGTTTAAAGCAGCTTTGTTCATAATTGCCAAAATGTGGAAACAACCAAGATATACTTCAGAAGGTAAAGGGATAACAACTGTGATACATCTTGACAACGGAATATTATTCAGTGCCAAAAAGAAATGGGCTATTAAGCCATAAGCAGACATGGAAGAAACTTAAATGCGTATGACTAAGTGAAAGAAGCCAATTTCAGAAAGACACAAACTGTATGATTACAACTGTATGACATTTTTTAAAAAGGAAAAACTATGGAGACAAAGATTAGAGTTGGCAGGGATTGGGGTGGGGGGATGGATGAGTAGGTGGAGCACAGGAAGTATTTAAGGTAGTGAAACTATTCTGTGATACTAGAATGATGAATCCATGTAAATACATTTGCCTGAAGCCATAGAAAATACAACACCAAGAGTGAACCATAATGTAAACTGTGGATTTTAGTAATTATTATACGCTAATTGTAGCAAATAAACCACTCTGCTGGAGTTTGTTGATAATGGTGAAGGCTATGCATGTGCAGGGGCAGGGAGTGTATGACAGATCTCTGTATCTTCCTTGCAACAATTGCAACAATTTTGCAATGAACCTAAAATTTCATTTAAAAAATAAAGTCCTGGGGTGCCTGGGTGGTTCAATTGGTTAAGCATCCAAATTTTTTTAAGATTTTTTATTTATTTATTTGACACAGAGAGTGACAGCGAGAGGGAACACAAGCAGGGGGAGTGGGAGAGGGAGAAGCAGGCTTCCTGCCTAGCAGAGAGCCTGATGCGGGGCTCGATCCCAGGACCCCAAGGTCACGACCTGAGCCGAAGGCAGTCGCTTAACCAACTGAGCCACCCAGGCGCCCCAGCATCCAACTCTTGATTTCAGCTCAGGTCATGATCTCCAGATCACGAAATCAAGCCCCACATCAGGCTCCACGCTCAGCACTAGTCTGCTTGAGATTCTTTCTCCCTCTCCCACTGCCCCTTCTGCCTGTGCTCTCTCTCTCTCTCTCTCTCTCAAATAAATGAATGAATGAATGAATAAATCTTTAAAAAAAAAAAAGAGGGCGGGGCACCTGGGTGGCTCAGTCATTAAGCATCTGCCTTCGACTCAGGTCATGATCCCAGGGTCCTGGGATGAGCCCGGCATCGAGCTCCCTGCTCAGCAGGGGGCCTGCTTCTCCCTCTCCCACTCCCCCTGCTTGTGTTCCCTCTCTCACTGTCTCTCTCTGTCAAATAAATAAATAAAATCTTTAAAAAAAAAAAAAGAGGGGGAGAAGAAAAGATGGCGGAGGAGTAGGGGACCCTATTCCAACTGGTCCCCAGAATTTAGTTGGATATCTACCAGACCACTCTGAACACCCACGAAATCAGCCTGATGTGTAAGAAGATAGATCTGGATCTCTACAAACAGAATATCGCAGGCAGTTGGTTTCAAGGTACAAAGTGGGGAACCGTGATTCCGCCAGCAGATGTCGGAGGATAAATGGCAACTGGAGGGAGCCTGCCCGTGGGGAACCTGCACAACCTGTGAACAACAGCCTCCCGTGCTGGGGACTGGGCACAGACTTGCAGACCGGTAGTGGCATGGAAAGGACTTTAGGGCAGCCCCCCAGATGGAAACCAGAGTGGCAGGGCCACACGTGCGAACTGGGGGCAGCTGGTGGTTTTAGAAGCACAAAGGGCAGAGATGTGCCCCCATCTGGAGGCGAGGACTGGGAGCGCTGCGGAGCGGCGCACAACCCAGGACACTGCAGTTTATAGCAGCACGGACAGAAAGGGAGAGAGGTGGACTGGAGAGTTCACTGAAGAACAGACTGCGATCTCTCTGCTCTGAAGCAGAGGGTTGGAAACAGTCTCTTCTGCTCTGACTCTCAGAAGAGACACAGAAAGCTGTCAGGGAAAGCCGCCAGAGAAAGCCGCCACAGAACAAAAGCCCCAAAAAACTAGTTCCCACTGAGCCCATCCCCTGCCACAGGGGGCAGGGCAACTCTGCCCAAACAGGGTTGCCTGAGTAACAGCACAGCAGGCCCCTCCCCAAGAAGACAGGCTGGGAGAACAAGAGGCCAGCAACCCTAAGGTCCCAAGAAAACAGGTGCATCTTGCTTGGGTTGTGGCCAATAATTTGGACTCTGTACATTCCCTCAACCACCCATCAACAGAATGACTAGGAGGAGGAACCCCCAAAATAGGAAAGACTCAGAGATTATGACTTATGCCACAGATTTACAAATGGATTCAGATATAACGAAGATGTCAGAGATGGAATTCAGACTAGCAATTGTGAAGACAATAGCTAGAATGGAGAAATCAATTAATGACAACATAGAGTCTCTAAGGGCAGAAATGAAAGCTGAATTGGCAGAACTTAAAAATGCCATCAATGAGATCCAAGCTAATCTAGATAATCTAACAGCCAGGGTAAGTGAGGCAGAAGAACGAATCAGTGACCTGGAAGACCATTTAATAGATAAAAAGGGAAAAGAGGAGGCCAGGGAAAAACAACTCAGAATCCATGAAAATAGAATCAGAGAAATAAGTGACACCATAAAGGGTTCCAATGTCAGAATTATTGGAATCCTGGAGGGGGTGGAGAGAGAGAGAGAGGACTAGAAGATATATTTGAGCAAATCATAGCTGAGAACTTCCCTAATCTGGGGAATGAAACAAACATTCGTGTCCTAGAGGCAGAGAGGACCCCTCCCAAGATCCAGGAAAACAGGCCAACACCCCAGCATGTAATAGTAAAACTTGCAAATCTTAGAACCAAGGAAACCATCTTAAGGGCAGTTAGGGAGAGGGGAAGCTATTCCTTACGTACAGAGGGAGGAACATCAGAATAACGTCACACCTATCCACAGAGACCTGGAAAGCCAGAAAGGCCTGGCAAGACATATTCAGGGTACTAAATGAGAAGAACATGCAGCCAAGAATACTTTATCCAGCAAGGCTGTCATTTAGAATGGATGGAGAGATGCAGAGCCTCCAAGACTGGCAGAAACTGAAAGAATATGTGATCACTAAGCTGGCCCTGGAAGAAATATTAAGGGGGGATTCTGTAAAAGGAGAAAGACCCCAAGAGTGATATACAACAGAAATTTACAGGGACAATCTATAAAAACAAGGTCTTCACAGGCAACATGATGACAGTTAATTCATATCTTTCAATAATCACTCTCAACGTGAATGGCCTAAATACTCCCATAAAATGGCACAGGGTTGCAGATTGGATAAAAAGACAGGACCCATCCGTATGCTGTCTACAAGAGACTCATTTTGAACCTAAAGATACATCCAGACTGAAAATGAAGGGATAGAGATCCATCTTCCATGCCAGCAGACCTCAAAAGAAAGCTGGGGTAGTAATTCTTATATCAGACAAATTAGATTTTAAACTAAAGACTGTAGATAGAGACACAGAAGGACACTATATCATTCTTAAAGGGTCTATCCAAGAAGATCTAACAACTGTAAATATCTACGCCCCCAACATGGGAGAAGTCTTCTACATAAGCCAACTATTAAAATAAAGTCATATTGATAACAGTACGTTAATTGTAGGAGACCTCAATACTCCACTCTCAGCAGTAGACAGATCATCTAAGCAGAAAATCAACAAGGAAACAAGAGCTTTGAATGACACACTGGACCAGACGGACCTCATAGATATATACAGAACATTCCACCCTAAAACAACAGAATACTCATTCTTCTCAAGAGCACATGGAACTTTCTCCAGAATAGACCACATACTGGGTCACAAATCAGGTCTCAACCGATACCAAAAGATTGATATTATTCCCTGCATATTCTCAGACCATAATGCTTTAAAACTGGAACTCAATCACAAGAAAAAATTTGGCAGAAATTCAAACATTTGGAAGCTAAAGACCACTCTGCTCAAGAATGTTTAGGTCGGGGCGCCTGGGTGGCTCAGTCATCAAGCATCTGCCTTCGGCTCAGGTCATGATCCCAGCGTCCGGGGATTAAGCCCCACGTTGGGCTCCCTGCTCTACAGGAAGCCTGCTTCTCCATCTCCCACTTCCCCTGCTTATGTTCCCTCTCTTGCTGTGTCTCTCTGTCAAATAAATAAATAAAATCTTAAAAAAAAAAAAAAGAATGTTTAGGTCAACTAGGAAATCAAAGAAGAACTTAAACAATTCATTGAAACCAATGAGAATGAAAACACATCTGTCCAAAACCTATGGGATACTGCAAAGGCAATCCTAAGGGGGAAATACATAGCCATCCAAGCCTCACTGAAAAAAACAGAAAAATCCCAAATTCACCAACTAACTCTACACCTTAAAGAACTAGAGAAAAAGCAACAAATGATGCCTAAGCCATGCATTAGAAGAGAAATAATTAAGATTAGAGCAGAGATCAATGAATTAGAAACCAGAAACACAGTAGATCAGATCAACGAAACTAGAAGCTGGTTCTTTGAAAGAATTAATAAGATCGATAAACCCACTGGCCAGACTTATCCAAAAGAAAAGAGAAAGGACCCAAATTAATAAAATTATGAATGAAAGGGGAGAGATCATGACTAACACCAAGGAAATAGAAACAATTAGAAATTACTATCAACAACTATATGCCAAAAAACTGAGCAATCTGGATGAAATGGATGCCTTCCTGGAAACCTATAAGCTGCCAAGACTTATTTTTCAAAGTGCAAGAACAAACAATGCTAAAATTTGTATGGAATCAGAAAAGAACCCAAATCTCCAAGGAAATGTTGAAAAAGAGAAACAAAGCTGTGGGCATCATGTTGCCTGATTTAAAGCAGTGATCACCAAGACAGCATGGTACTGGCACAAAAACAGACATATAGACCAATGGAACAGAATAGAGAGTCCAGATACGGACCCTCAACTCTATGGTCAAATAATGTTCAACAAAGCAGGAAAAAATATGCAATGGAAAAAAGACTGTCTCTTCAATAAACGGTGCTGGGAAAATTGGACAGCCACATGCAGAAGAATGAAACTCGACCATTCTCTAACACCATACACAAAGATAAAGGCAAAATGGATGAAAGACCTCAATGTGAGACAGGAATCCATCGAAATCCTAGAGGAGAACATAGGCAATAACCTCTGACATTGGCCACAGCAACTTCTTTCAAGATACATCTCCAAAAGCTAGTGAAACAAAAGCAAAAATGAACTTTTGGGACTTCATCAAGATAAAAAGCTTCTGCACAGCAAAGGAAACAGTCAACAAAACAAGGAGGCAACCCACAAAATGGGAGAAGATATTTGCAAATGACACTACAGACAAAGGGCTGGTATCCAAGATCTATAAGGATCTTCTCAAACTCAACACCCAAAAAACAAATAATCAAGTCAAAAAATGGACAGAAGACATGAACAGACACTTCTCTGAAGAAGACATACAAATGGCTAACAGACACATGAAAAAATACTCATCATCATTATCCATCAGGGAAATTCGAATTAAAACCACATTGAGATACCACCTTACACTAGTTAGAATGGCAAAAATTGACAGGGCAAGAAACAACAAATGTTGGAGAGGTTGTAGAGTCTTACACTGTTGGTGGGAATGCAAGTTGGTACAGCCACTTTGGAAAACGGTGCGGAGGTTCCTCAAAAAATTAAAAATAGAGCTACCCTATGACTCAGCAATTGCACTCCTGGGTATTTACCCCAAAGACACAGATGTAGTGAAAAGAAGGGCCATATGCACCCCAATGTTCATAGCAGCAATGTCGGCAATAGCCAAACTGTGGAGAGAGCCGAGATGCCCTTCAACAGATGAATGGATAAAGAAGATGTGGTCCATGTATACAATGGAATATTACTCAGCCATCAGAAAGGATGAATACCCAACTTTTACATCAACATGGATGGGACTGGAGGAGATGATGCTAAGTGAAATAAGTCAAGCAGAGAAAGTCAATTATCATATGGTTTCACTTATTTGTGGAACATAAGGAATAGGAGGGAGGACATTAGGAGAAGGAAGGGAAAAATGAAGGGGGGGAATCGGAGGGGGAGACGAACCATGAGAGACTATGGACTCTGAGAAACAAACTGAGGGTTCTAGAGGGGAGGGGGGTGGGGGGATGGGTTAGCCTGGTGATGGGTATTAAGGGGGGCACGTACTGCATGGAGCAGTGGGTGTTATACGAAAACAATGAGGTGTGGATCACCACATCAAAAACTAATGATGTATTGTATGGTGACTAACATACATAATAAAATTAAATTAAAAAAAAAGAGGAGGTGGAAGAGAAGAAGGAGCAAACAATTACCAAAATATCAAACTAAAAAGCTCCTACTCAACAAAGGAAACAACCAATAGAGTGAAAAGGCAATCTATGGAAAAGCTGTGAACATTTGTAAACCACATAATCTGATAAGAAATTAATACCCAAAATATTAAAGGAAATCCAACAACTCAGTAGTAAAAGAAAAATTAAACTGATTTTTAAAAATGGGTAAAATTTAATGGAGGGCAGAAGAGAACATGTGTGGCTTATAAATATCATTTTGTCACATTAAAATAATAATAATAAAAAATAAAAATGGGTAGAAAACCTCAATAGAAATTTCTCCAAAAATATACAAATGGCCAACAAGCATATGAAAGGGGTGCTTGACAACACTAACCATTAGGGAAATAAATGCAAATCAAAACCACAATGAGATTATTACCTTATGCCTCTTAGGATGTCTATTATCGTTGTGCCTGGGTGGCTCAGTCGTTAAGTGTCTGCCTTTGGCTCAGGTCATGATCCCGGGGTCCTGGGATCAAGCCCCACATTGGGCTCCCTGCTCCACGGGAAACCTGCTTCTCCCTCTCCCACTCCCCCTGCTTGTGTTCCCTCTTTCATTGTGTCTCTCTCTGTCAAATAAATACATAAAATCTTAAAAAAAAAAAAAGATGTCTATTACCAATAAAACAAAGTTAACAAGTGTTGGCAAGGATATGCAAAAATTCGGAGCCCTTGTACATTGTTGTTGAGAATGTAAATTGGTTTAGCCACTATGGAAAACAGTATGGAGGTTCCTCAAAAAATTAAAAATATAACTACCACAACGATCCACCAATCCTATTCCTGGGTATATAACCAAAGGAAATGAAATCACTATCTCAAAGAGATATCTGCATTCATTTTCACTGCAGTATTATTCACAATAGTCAATGCATGGAGTAATCTAAATGTCCATTGATGAATGAATGGATAAGAAAATGTCGTATTTATATATAACAGAATATTATTCACCCTTACTAAAAAAGGAAATCCTGCCATTTGTGACACCATGGGTGATTCTGGAGGATATTACATTAAGTGAAATAAGTCAGACACAGAAGAAGAGATGCTACATGATCTTACTTAAATAAGGAATCTACATTAACCAAACACACAGAAGCAGAGAGTAGAATGGTGGTCACCAGGGACTGGAGGGAAGATGAAATGGAGAAATTTTGGTCAAAGAGTACAAAGTTTCATTTATACAAACATGAATAAGTACTGTACAGCACAGTGCCCACAGTTAAGAATACAGCATTGTATACTTAAAAATTTGCTAAAACAGTGTATCTTATGTTTAGAGTTCTTATCACAAAATAAGTTAAAAAACAGATTTTAGGGGCCCCTGGCTGGCTCAGTTGGAGGACTGTGTGACTCTTGATCTCAGGGCCATTAGTTCAAGCCCCATGTTGGGTGTAGAGATTACATAAATAAATAAAACTTTAAAAAAAGTAATTTAAATTAATTAAAAATAATAAAAAATAGATTTTAAATGATAAAATATTAAATGTTCAAGTGTAAAAAAATAAATTTTAAATGTCGGAAGATTTTAAATAGATTCTAAATTACTTTTGGAGGCCACACATGTTTATGAGCATATGGTGTTGATTGTGGTGATGGTTTCATAGGTATATACCTATCTCCAAACTCATCAAATTGCATACATTAAGTATATACATCTTTTTGTACGCCAAAGTGGTTTAAAAAAAAGAAAGCCATTTTCAGATAAAGGAAAACTAGCAGACCTGCTCTAAAAAAAATGCTGAAGAAATTTCTTCCCAAGAAAGGGGCTGGGGGAGGAAGGGTGGAACAGAAGGAAATGGAACTTCAACAATGAAGGAAGAGCAACAGAAATGGTAAATATTCTGGTAAATATAATAGACTAGTCTTTCTTCTTAACAGCTTTAAAATATGTATAGCAACTGAGAGCAATGATTATAACATGTCTCATGGGGTTTTTATTATATGTAAATGTAATACATATGACAACAAAAAGAGGATAGTATAAAGGGACTTACATAGTGGTAAGAATACTACATTCCACTTGAAATAATAAAATAATCATTCTATGTAGATTATGAAAAGGTAATTGTAATCCCTAGAGAAATCACCATAAAACTATATGGTCAAAAAAAAAAAAACTAAAAAAATTTTAAAGAGATACTAGAAACATATTTAAATAATCCAAAAGAAGGCAGAAAAGGTGGGGCACCTGGGTGGCTCAGTCGTTAAGCATCTGCCTTCGGCTCAGGTCATGATCCCAGGGTCCTGGGATCGAGCCCCACATCGGGCTCCCTGCTCAGCGGGAAGCCTACTTCTCCCTCTCCCACTCCCCTGCTTGTGTTCCCTCTCTGGCTGTCTCTCTGTCAAATAAATAAATAAAATCTTAAAAAAAAAAGGCAGAAAAGGTGAAATAGGGAGGTCAAAAGACAGAGAACAAACAGAAAACAAATACTAAAACAGTAGACCAAAATCCAAACATATTGATAATCATAGTACATGTAAATGATTTAAATACACAAATTAAAAACTGGATGGATTTTTTTTCACTAGACAATTAGTGACCCATAGAAGATCCAGGGCTTATTTTAATATTTTTTAATTGTCATAAAACAGATATAACATAAAATTTACCATCTTAACCATTTCTAAGTGTATAATTCAATAGTGTTACATACATTCACATTTTGTGCAACCAATTTCCAGAATTCTTTTCATCTTGCAAATCTGAAACTCTTTACCCATTAAACAATAACTCCTCATTTTCACCTCCCCTCATCTTCTGGAAACCACACTTCTATTTTCTGTATCTATGAATTTGACACCTCTAGGTACCTCATATAAGAGGACTCATACAGTATTTGTCTTTATTTTGACTGGCTTATTTCATATAGTATAATGTCCTCAAGGTTCATTCATATTACAGCACATTTCAGAATGTCCTTCATTTTAAAATATGCATACTATTCCATAGTATGTATATATCACATTTTGTTTATCCATTCATCTCTGATAACTTGTGTTGCTTCCACTTTTTGATTATCATTAATAACACTGCTATAAACATGAGTGTATAAATACATCTTCTAAACCCTGCTATCAGTTATTTGGGGCATACACCCAGAAGTGGAATTGCTGGATCATAGGGTAGTTCTATTTTAATTTTTTGAGGACTTGTCATACTATATTACCCTTAGCAACTGCACCATTCTACATTCCCGTCAACAGTGCACAAGAGTTCCAGTTTCTCTACATCCTCACCAACTCTTGTTATTTTCTGGGATTTTTGATAGTAGTCACCCAATGGGTGTGAAGTGATATCTCATTGTGGTTTTGATTTGCATTTCCCTAATGATGAATGATGTGTTGAGCATAAATGGATTTTTAAACTATATGCTATTTACAAATACATACATATATTTTATATGGAAATATAAGTAGTCTCAAAATAAAAGGGGAAAAGATAGACCATGCAAACACCAGTAAAAACAAAACTGGAGTTACTAAATTAATATCCAACAAAGTTGACTTCAGATCATGGAATAATACCAGGAGAAAAGGCTGATTTATAAAACAATAATATTGATGTCTTGGGTTAAAAATTATATAACTAAAAAAATATATATAACTAAAATACACAATATCTATTGTGAATAGGCTAGGAGAGATGGAGTTATAATGCTTTAAATCTTTATAAGGAGGAGAAAGATACTAATTAACTTTAGATTTTGATAGGTGAGCATGTATAATAAAATTTCTAAGTTAACAAGTAAATATAGTGTGTGTCTTCCAAACAAGGGATGGGAAAAAATTTAAAGTGAAAACATTTAATCAATCAAAAGAAAAGCAAGAAGGTTCCAAATAAAGATGGCAATGTAGGAGGATCCTGAACTTACCTCCTTCCACAGTCACACTGAATCTACAGCTACATACAGAACAATTTCCGCAGGGACGGGGGCCTAGCTGAACAACTCCTACACATTGGACAAACAGACCTACACACTGAAGTAGGTAGGAGAAGTTGAGACACAATCTCACTATACATCCCAACCCCCAGCACGGCAGGCATCTATTTTAACACACATCCTGGGGACTACTGAAATACTCTCCAAAGCCTGGGGCTGGTGGGTGCCATATTTGTGCTCTCCCTCTGCCTCACTTCAGCTCACCAATATCTCCCAGAAAGGAGCTTGTACAGCATCTGGCCCCCCAGTGTTTGCTGCTGCTGCCCAGGGGACACCTCTAGCCTGCCTGCCTCTTGGGTGCCTGGGTGGCTCAGTTGGTTAAGTGACTGCCTTCGGCTCAGGTCATGATCCTGGAGTCCCAGGATCGAGTCCCACATCAGGCTCCCTGCTCGGCAGGGAGTCTGCTTCTCCCTCTGACCCTCCCCACCTCATGCTCTCTCTCTCACACATAAATAAAATCTTTAAAAAGAAAAAATAGACTGCCTGCCTCTGGTTGTCAGCAGGGTTTACATTTACAGGTCCCACAGGACAATAACAGAAAAAGATTTCTTAACCCACTACCAACACCAAGGCAGAGCAGAGAGGCAACAGACTGAGGTGCCCAGTCTCTGTGAAAGGGGTCTATTAGCTTATCTTCAGAGCTGCAGCTGAGAAGCAGGCTTCTAATTAAACACACATCTAAGAACCAGCTGTAATCCTCTCCAGAGACCTCAGAGAAAGGCACTTACGTTGTTCTCTCCCTCTGCAGCTACAGAATACCACGACTGCCCAGAGGGGAGTTTATACACACATATTGTGCCCTGATTTTTACATCTGGTGCCCCAGTTTTTGTGGCTGCCACCCAGGGGAAAATTCTTGATTGCCTGGCTTTGATGACCAGCAGGGCTTGCATTCATGGGCCCCACGGGATTGTAACAAATGGAGAGACCGTTCTTGGCTAGCTACCAAGCCCACAGGGCACAGGGCAGAGACAGCAGACTGAAACACATGCCCAGTCTTTCTGCGGAAAGAAGCTTATTTCTTATGTTGGAGCTTCTGGTTTGGCAAACATCTAGGGGCCTACTGAGGTGCTCTCTGGGAGCAGAGGCTGGTGGCTTCAGTCTTTTCACTTTCCCTCTGCCTCACTCTGGCTCACAAGTATCTCCAAGGGAGAAGCTTGTGTACTCACAGGGCACCCAGATTTTTGCAGCTGCCACCCAGGGGACATCTCTCATCACCTGGCTCTGGTAGTCAGTGGGGCTTGTGCTCACAGGGCTGCAGGACTGTTACAAAGGAAGAAATAATTCTTAGCCAGTTACACCCTCTCTCCTGCAGGGCACAGCACAGTGACAGCAAACTGAAATGCATACCTTGTCTTTCTGTGAAAGAGGCTTATTAGCTTCCTTCCCAGTTGTGGCCTGACGGATAGGCTTCGAATTAAACGCACATCTAGGGGGCAACTGTAATCCTCTCCAGAGACCAGGGAGGTGCCATCTTCATGCTCTCCCTCTGACCTGCCCCAGGTCACCAGTGTCTCCAAGAAAGGAGCTTGTGTATACATCTGCACCCCAGCTTTTATGTCTGCCACCCAGAGGACACAACCCTTGAAAGCCTGGCTCTGGTGACCAGTGATGCCTGTGTTCACAGGTTCAGTGGGATGGTAGCAAAAAAAAGAAATGGCTATTACCCCAGAGTTCAGTGCAGAGGGAGCAGACAGGAAAGCCCATCTCCCAGTCTTCTCTTGGAAAAAGTATATTCACATATTTTAAAAAGTTGCTTCTTGGGAGTCAGGCTCCAATCAGCCTGAACTTAAGTGCTAACTGAGCTCCTCCCCTTTGGAACACTGACAGGTCTTGTCACACCTCAACTACTGGTAGCCACCAAAAATAAAGTAGATTGCTTGGACAATCACAATGATTTGAGAAACAACCAATGCCAGGGTAAGGTTGAACAATAGGATTCATCTCTTACATGAGGCAAATCCTTCAAGACTGGGAGAGGTGGCTGTTTCACCTAATGCATAGAAACCAACAAAAAGAGCCAAGGAAAATGAAGAAACAGAGGAATATGTTCCAAACAAAGCAATAGAATAAAACTTCAGAAAAGGAACTTAATGAAACAGAGGTAAGTGATTTACCAGATAATGAGTTCAAAATAATGGTCATAAAGCTGCTCACCAAGCTCAGAAGAAGAATGGATGAACAAAGTGAGAATTTCACCAAAGAAATAGAAAATATTAAAAATTACAGAGTAAAAGTCACAGAGCTTAAGAATATAAGCTATAAACAGAGTTGAAAAATACAATAGAAGGTTTGACAGCAGACTAGATGCAATGGAAGAAAGGATCAGTGACCACAAAGGACAGTGGAAACTCACCCAGTCACAAGAGCAAAAAGAAAAAAGAATGAAAAATACAGAAGAAAGCTTAAGGGATTTGTGGAATAATATCAAGTGGACCAACATTCACATTACAGGGGTCCCAGAAGGAGAAGAGAAAGAAAAAAGGGGAGAAAATTTATTTGAAGAAATAATGACTGAATATTTCCCTAACCCTGGGAAGAAAACAGACATCCAGATCCAGGCAGCCCAGGGAGTTCCAAAAAATATGAACCCAAAGAGACCCACACCAGGCACATTATAACTAAAGTTTCAAAATTTAAAGACAAGAAGAGAATCTTAAAAGCAGCAGAAGAAAAATAACTTGTTACCTACAAGGACTCACCATAAGACAATGAGCAGATTTTTTAAACAGAAACTATGCAAGCCAGAGTAAAGTGGCAAAATATATGTAAAGCACTGAAAGAAAAACTGCCAACCAAAACTACTCTACCTGGCAAAATTGTCCTTCAGATGTGATGGAAATATAGAGTTTTGTAGATAAGCAACATGTAAAGGAATTCATCACAAGTAGACCAGCCTTACAAGAAACGTTAAAGGGACTTCTTTAAGCTGAAATGAAAGGGAACTAATTAGTAACAGGAAAACACAAAAGTACAGATTTCACAGGTAAAAGTAAATATATAGTAAAATTCAGAACAATCTAATGTTGTAAAGGTGATGGGTTAAATACTTATAAAGCTAGTATGAAGGTTAAAAAAACAAAAGTAGTAAAGTAACATAACAATAATAATTTGTTAATGGATACACAAAATAAAAAATATAACTTGTGACATCAAAAAGACAAAACGGGGGGGGGAGAGAAATTGGAGAGTCTCAGAATGCATTTGAATTTAAACTGTTATCAATTTAAATTAGACTGTTATCTGTTGTTTTATGTAAGCTTTCATGGTAACCACAAACCAAAAACCTACAATAGACACACAAAAGACTAAGAGAAAGGAATCTAAGCATACCACTACAGAAAATCATCAAATCACAAAGGAAGAGAGCAAGAAGAAAGGAACCAAAGAGTAACAAAACATCCAGAAAACAATTAACATAATGGCTCTAAGTGCGTGCATACTAATAATTACTTTAAATGTAAATGGACTAAAATTCTCCAATCGAAAGATATAACACATCTGAATGGATGAAACAATAAGACCCATCTAAATGCTGCCTACAATAGCCTCAATTCAGATATAAGTACACATACTGATTGAAAATGAAAGGATGAAAAAAAAATACACCATACTAATGGAAACCAAAGTAAAACTGGGATAGCTACACTTACATATCAGACAAAATACACTTTAAGGCAAAGACTAATAAGAGGCAAAGAAAGTAATTATATAATGATGGAGTGATCCAACAATATGGTATAACATTTCTACATGTCTATGCAACATAGCAGCACCTAAGAGACAAAGCAAATATTAACAGACTTAAAGGGAGAAATTGCAATTGCAATACAATAATAGGAGACTTTAATAGCCCACTTTCATCAATGAATAGATAATCTAGATTAAAGATCAATAAGGAAGCATTGGGCTTAAACTAGACATTAGACCAGATTAACAGATACATACTGAATATTTCATCCAAAAGCAAAAGAATACATATTCTTCTCAAACATACATAGAACATTCTCCAGGATAGATCATATGTTAGGCCAATAAGTCTTAGTAAACTTAAGAAGACTGAAAACATATCAAACATCTTTTCTTTTTTTTTAAGATTTTATTTATTTATTTATTTATTTATTTTTATTTGAGAGAGACAGTGCGAGAGTGTGAGCAGGAGAGAGCGAGAGGGAGAGAGAGAAAGAAGCCAACACTCCGCAGAGTGCAGAGCCTGACATGGGCCTGATCTCACACCCTGAGATCATGACCTGAGCTGAAATCAAGAGTCGGACACTTAACGAATGGAGCCATCCAGGCACCCCTCAAACCTTTTCTGACCATAACTGTACAGAAACTAGAAATTAATTACATGAAGAAAACTGGAGAATTCACAAATATGTGTAGATTAAACAACATGCTACTGAAAAACGAATGAGTCAAAAAAGAAATAAAAAGAGAAATCAAAAAAAATACCTTGAGACAAATGAAAATGGAAATACAACATATCAAAACATATGGGATGCAGCAAAGCAGTCCTAAGAGGAAAAATCATAATGATACAGGCTTATCTTAAGAAACAAGAAAAGTCTCAAATAACCTAAGTTTACACCCTAGGGAACCAGAAAAAGAAGAAACTAACCCCAAAGTTAGTAGAAGGAAGGAAATAACAAAGATTGGAATAGAAAGAAATGAAATAAGAATAAAAAGACAATATAAAAGATCAATGAGGGGCTCCTGGGTGGCTCAGTTGGTTAAGCAACTGCCTTCAGCTCAGGTCATGATCCCAGGGTCCTGGGATCGAGCCCCACATCGGGCTCCCTGCTCTGCAGGGAGCCTGCTTCTCCCTCTCCCTCTGCCTGCCACTCCCCCTGCTTGTGCTCTCTCTCTGTGTCAAATAAATAAAATCCTTAAAGGAAAACAAAAAGAGCTCGTTTTTTTGAAAAGATAATTTGTTTATGGACAAATCTTCTCACCAAGAAAAAAAGAGATTCAAATAAAATCAGAAATGAAAGAGATGTTATAACTGATACCACAGAAACTGGATTTGATACCAAAAGCAAAGGGAACAAAAGCAAAAATAAATAAATTGGACTACATTAAACTAAAAAGCTTCTGCACAGCAAAGGAAACCATCAACAAAAGGAAAAGGCAAACTACCAAATGGGAGAAAATACTTGAAAATCATATATCAGATAAGGAGTTAATATCTAAAATATATAAAGAACTCCTACAACTCAACAACAACCAATCTGATTAACAGATGGGTAGAGAATCTGAATAGATATTTTTCCAAAGAAGACATACAAAGGGCCAGGAGGTTCATTAAAAGGTGCTCAGTATCACTAATCATCAGGGAGATGCAAATCAAAATCACAGTGAAATATCACCTCACACCTGTTAGAATGGCCATTATCAAAAAGACAAGCAATAACAAGTGTTGGTGAGGATATGGAAAAAACAAGACCCTTGTGTACTTTTGGTGGGAATGCTAATTGATGCAACCACTATGGAAAACAATACGGAGATTCTTCAAAAAATAACAAATAGATCTAACATATGATCCAGCAATTCCACTTCTGGGTATTTTTCTGAAAGAACAAAAACATTAACTCAAAAACACACACGCATCCCCAAGTTCATTACACCATTATTTATAACAGCAAGACATGAAAGCAACGTTTAGTGTCCACTGATGAATGAAGGATAAAGAAAATGTAATATATATAATGCAATATTATTTGGATATAAGAAAGAAAACAGTGCCATTTGCAACAGAATGGATGGACCTTGAGGGCATATGCTAAATGAATTAAGTCAGACAAGAGAAAGACAAATACCATATGATCTCACTTAAATGTAGCATCAAAAAAAAACATGAACTCATAGATACAGAGAACAGATTGATGGTTGCCAAGGTACAGAGGAGGAGCAAGGGGGCAAAATGGGTTAAGATCATCAAATGGTATAAATGTCCAGTTACAAAATCATTTAGTCCCAGGGGGTGTAATATGCTGCATCATAATTATAGTTAATAATGCAAAAAAAAATAATGCTGTATTGTATATTTGAAAGTTGCTAGAGGGTAAGTCTTAAAAGTGTGGTGATGGATGTTAACTAGACTTAACTATCAATCATTTCACAACTTATACAAATATCAAATCATTATGTTGCACACTTGAAACAAATATGTTATATGTCAATTATATCTCAATAAAAAAGAAGTTAAAGTTATGCCAGGAGCTGCCTCCAACAAACTCATGCAACATGCATGTACTGGGCTCTAATGTTGATCCAGTGCCCCTACTAAACAGTGGAGACACCAGTACAAAAAAGACAGAAACAATCCTCTAAGACTTGATGGGTATAGCAATTTCTATGCTTCTGACTCTCCCATGTTAAGTGTCTTAGGCATAATTAGCTGACAGATAGAAAAACAAATATATTACTCTTGCAATGCTCACATATTAAGAAGGGATGCAAAGGGCTTGCACTTTCTTTCATATCTTATATGTCTTATGTTACTCCCAGCATCAAGAGCAGGGAATGTGTTGCACAGAAGTGTTCAGGAAAGGCTGTTCTCAGAATCAGTGAAAACACAACTTCTATGAGCTTTGGCTGCACTTCACTGCTCATGGCCTTAGGCCATGAAGAGGCCAATAAAGGCTGGAGCTCAAGAACACCAACCCAGATCCAAGGCTTCCTCTCTGGCACCCAGCCATGAAGCTCCTTTTTCCTATCTTTGCCAGCCTCATGCTACAGTACCAGGTGAACACAGGTAATGTGGAATCCTGCGTTTAGAAGGGGTCGGTGTGAGGAAGCAGGGATTTGGCTGTCCATGACAATGGGACCCCAAGTAATGCTGAAAGAGGAGATCCCCAAACAGGTGGCTGAAGAGTTTACCTATTGCCTCAGTCATGAACCATCCCTCATGCAACCCCATAGGCCCCAACTCTAGACTGTGTCTGATGGGGATACACAGGGAGCTACAGAGAAAGCAGGATGTTTTCCGTATACTCTGAAACTATCCAACATATAAAGGCTGCCTTCCTGCCCTCTACATCCCTATCATCTGGGACTCAGCCAAGTCTACCTCATTTCTGCTCTATTTCTAATTTAAACCATCTTTTGAAGTAAATGTTCATATTAGTTTATACCTTGGTATAGTAAGTAGGAAGTCCTTACCCTTGCACTCAAAAAATCTCCTCTAAGGATCCAGGAAATAGGTCTATGTTCTCCATTTCAACTTTTTCAGATTTTTAGTTTCATCCCTTTTCTCAGGTTTTGTCTTCTTGGAAACCCCCAAATCACTCATCAGGGCATCTAGGAATACATCTTGGCAAAAGGCTGAACCAGAGGATTGGCCATTGTTTTTTGGAAAGAATAGAGAAACATGAAAATTTGTTTCAGAATAAAAGAATCACCCTGATATTTAGAATAACTGGCAATGGGTCAGGGAAGGGAAAGTGAAAGAGTCAAGATATTTCTAATGTTTCTTTGGGGTTTTTTTTTTAGACTTTATTTATTTATTTGACAGATAGAGAGCACAAGTAGGCAGAGCAGCAGGCAGAGGGAGAGGGAGAAGCAGGCTGAGCAGGGAGCCGGATGTGGGGCTCGATCCCAGGACCCCAGGATCACGACCCAAGCCGAAAGCAGCCGCTTAACTGACTGAGCCACCCAAGCGCCCCAAGATATTTCTAATGTTTTTATCTTGGGACCTTAAGAGAAGAGCAGTAACATAAGGAAGTATGGCTGTGTCGTCTTGGGTAAAGTCACTTAGTCACTTTGAACCCCAAATTCCACATGAGTATAGCAGGTTAATCAATGTAGCTGCTTGAAATATAAGAATTTTACTCTTTTGTCTCTGGAGAGAAATGATGTTGAAATGTATGTGAATATTAGGTGCTACATAAGCTTCTTGTTATTCATGGAAAATCAGTTGAATTGTTAAGATTACAGAATGAGGGAGAACTTTCTTGATTCAGAAAAAAAGGTGAGACACTGGGATAAAAAAAATTCAGCAGATGAAGATGAAGTACTAAACTGAGCAGAGAATTTAGAGCTATAGATAACCATGTGGGAGTTACCTTGACAGAGATGAGGTTAAGGCTGTGATGATGAATAAAGCCTCTGAGGGACAGAATGTTCAGAGAGACTACAAATGATAGAACACCATGCCCCAGGAACCACAGGTCAAGTGGTTGTCAAGGAGGGTGAGGTCATGGACCATCGGGTTTGGCAAGAAGTCAGCACTCCTGAAAGTCCTACTGATCTCTTTTGAAAGTCTTTCTTGGATTAGTTTTATGACAGATTTTGCTCTTGTTGGTATTTCCTAGGATCATGAAGAAAGATAGTGATGCTCTGTAAGTGTCTAAGATGTCTAAGTGTCTAAGTTGGAGGTCTAAAATCCTATCCTGAAGAAAAAAAAATTGTGTTCCCTTTCCTCCTTCGTCTATGTGCCCCTAGATTTTTAAAGTTACTCGATGAGGGGGACTAGAGAGATTTATTTTGGAGTTCAGGGGTGTACAGCGACTTTATTGGCCTGCCGGGTGTTTCCATCAATATCCCTAAACACTGCACTTAAAACTTAGCATTAATAAACAACCTCTTATTCTATGCTTCACCCTCCAGCAGTCTTAACATCATATCTAGCTAGTAACCTTAGCCCAGTGGTTTTCTTTTTTCTTTGTGCAGAGTACTTTGGCTTAAGAAGATGTTTAATGGGTTTTGGAAGATGCAAAGACCACTGTACCATGGATGAAAAAGAGATACAGAAATGCAAGAAGAAGAAATGTTGCATTGGACCAAAAGTGGTTCAAATGATAAAAAACTACATGCAAAATGAAATGTCCCACACACTTGGAGAGGACTCCCAAGAACACCTACAAACTACCAAGAATTCTGATGCTGAGAAACAAACAAAAAATCAGATTTTATCTCTTCTCCCCCATATCAAAAGCATCAGCCCTTTTACCAACATCAACACCTTCATCATCCCAAATGCCACCAATGTAAACTCTGCCATCACCAACCCTGTGTTCTCAGGAAAGATTTCATATACTGCTATTTCTATCAAGAGAGACACCAAAGAAAGCAGAAACTCAGCTGCTGACTCCCCACCACCATCACCACCACCATAGACACTACCAACAACACAACTGGAGCTGGAGGAAGCAGATGAGCAGGGATGTGAGCCTTTCCCCTAAAACACCAAGTTCCTCTCTTCTTTGCTAGCTGTAAAATGAAACATAGGACTGTTTCCTCTGTCATCAGTCATTCAATAAATACTGTTTAAGCACCTATAGTTTACATAATGTTATCATTCTCACAGAAACCTCACAGAGGAGGTAGAGCTGGAGAGGAACGGAATTTAATTTGCATGCCCAAGAAAAAGCAAGCACCAGGACTGGTGACTGTAGCACTGAATTTGGCTCACAGATAGCTCAGATTAAGCCTCTGTAACAAGGATTTATGGTTCTCATATGATGTGCCTTCCTTGTGGTAACAGGACAAAAAACAGCAAGAGACACTATTTTCTTTTTTCACAGATTTTGTGGAAAAGGCCCAAATGCAAAAACAGAATGTGGGGGGGGGCAAGTCTACCTTCCCCACAGAAGAATATAACCCAGTTCATGGAACCATTAAGATAAAAATATGGGGGAATAGAAGAAGGGAGAAGCGGTAAGGGAGAAGCATAGGACTTCTATCTCTGGTCCAAAGCATTTCCTAAGGGACAATAGGCAATAGGCAGAGTGCTGCTTCCAACAGATACAGAATGCAGACCATAAATGCAAATCATATAAGTCATTGAGTTTTCTAATAGCTACATTTAGAAAAGTAAAACTAGATGAAATGAATATTGATAATATATTTTATTTGATGCAGTAAATCTAAAATATTATCATTTCAACATATAATCAATATAAAAATTATTTGAGATGTTTTGCATTCTATTTTTGCACTAAGTCTTTGAAATGTCACATGTATATTACCATTCCAGCACATTTCAATTCATACTGGCCACATTTCAAGTGCTCAATTGTCCCATGTAGCTAGTGGCTACCATATTGGATAGCAACAGGTTAGAGAGTTTTGAGGGCACAAGCAGCTACTGAAATGTTAGGTGAAGGAGATGATGCTAATCAAAAGACAGCCATGTTTCTAAGAGCATATGAACATCTGTTAATCATTCACAAAATAGAGATGTAAACATGACATTACATCCCAGAATCTACCTTCTTCTATCACAGGTCACACTTCCTTTATTGCCCAAATTACAATGGCACAGACCCCTATTCCAGTTTTTGAGCATATTCCTCTCTACTACCTAGCACCTCCTTCAATTTAAAGACCACCTTTCCCTAACCTACTGATTCTTTACTACAGTGTCACCCTAAACAAGGCAAAGATTTTCCCACAATCTTTTTAAAATATGTTCCTGCAGATATTTCTCCAAAGAAGACATACAAACGGCCAACAGACACATGAAAAAGTGCTCAACATCACTCGGCATCAGGGAAATACAAATCAAAACGATTCGATGAGATATCACCTCACACCAGTCAGAATGGCTAAAATTAACAAGTCAGGAAACGACAAATGTTGGCGAGGATGCGGAGAAAGGGGAATGATAAATGTTGGTGGGAATGCAAGCTGGTCCAGCCACTCTGGAAAACAGTATGGAGGTTCCTCAAAAAGTTGAAAATAGAGCTACCCTATGACCCAGCAATTGCACTCCTGGGTATTTACCCCAAAGATACGAGTGTAGTGATCCGAAGGAGCACCTGCACCGCAATGTTTATAAGTAGCAATGTCCACAATAGCCGAACTATGGAAAGAGCCCAAATATGTCTATGAACAGATGAATGGATAAAGAAGATGTTACACACACACACACACACACACACACACACACACACACACACACAATGGAATATTACTCGGCCATCAAAAAGAACAAAATCTTGCCATTGGCAATGACGTGGATGGAACTAGAGGGTATTACACTAAGGGAAGTCAGTCAGAGAAAGACAAATACCATATAATTTCACTCATATGTGGAATTTAAGAAACAAAACAGATGAACATAGAGGAAGGGAAGGAAGAATAAAGTAAGATGGAAACAGAGAGGGAGACAAACCATAAGTGACTCTTAACTCTAGGAAACAAACTGAGGGCTGCTGGAGGGGAGGTGGGTGGGGGAAAGGGGTAACTGGGTGATGGGCATTAAGGAGGGCACTTGATGGAAGGAGCACTGGGTGTTATATGCAACTGATAAGTCTCTAAATTCTACCTCTAAAACTAATAATACAATATATGTTAATTAAATTGAATTTAAATAAAAAAAATTTTAAAATTGGGGCACCTGGGTGGCTCAGTCGTTAGGTGTCTGCCTTCGGCTCAGGTCATGATCTCAGGGTCCTGGGATCGAGCCCTGCGTCGGGTTCCCTGCTCGGTGGGAAGCCTGCTTCTCCCTCTCCCACTCCCCCTGCTTATGTTCCCTCTCTCACTGTCTCTCTCTCTCTCTGTCAAATAAATAAATAAAATCTTAAAAAAATTTTTTGAAATAAATAAAAAATAAAAATAAAGTATGTTTCTGGGAGTTTTTGTACAACACGAAAGAGCTGCCATACAAAGAATAACTTCAACTCCTGCTAAACATGTGTCCCCTGAAGAACTCCAAGTATCTTACGGGCATGAGATTCCCTCTCTGCTATGCTATTTGCCAAACTCTTGAATGTCCAGCTTACCTTCCCACAGTTGGAGTGCCCTCTTCATTGTCTACCCTCCAAAAAAAAGAAATTTCTTTCTCGTATAAATGTAAGGCCTTCTTTTGAGTCCTATCATAGAACTCACCCGTCTTCTCCGGATGAATAATACCGGGGAATATCCTTCTCCATCTACAAGCCAAGAAGGAAGTCACAGCAGAAATCAAACCTGACAATACCATAATCTTAAACTCCAGCCTCCAGAACTGTGAGAAAATACATTTCTGTTGTTGAAGCCACCCAGTCTGTGGTATTTTGTCATAGCAGCCCAAGCAGATTGATACAGTCCAGAAACGATATGATACCCTTTTCCTCCTCCCTTCTGAGCTCTAGGTAAAAAGACATAGGAACCACAGATGCCTCTGAGAATACCCTGAGCCTTTGCTCTGGGTTTGTCACTCACTGACTCTGGGCAAAGCTGAACAACCTACTAGGATTTTTATACTCAAACCCAAGATATCAGTTTATAAAAATTGTGGTCAGATGTGACTGTTTATTGTTAATTATGAGAATAAAACTCACAGAATGCACAGTGGAAGGCAACAAGCTTGGAATGATAACTGTTGTCAAATAATTTGGATTTTTGCACATACACTGGGTTTTAGTTTACTAATAAATCAAAAATTGCTATGGAGGGGAGGGAAAAATATCTGTGTTCAGTGTCCTATATACACACTTAGCAAGCCATGAGTCTGACTTCCAATTCCAGCATACTCGTTGAGTGGATCACAGCAGTTACCACCGCTGCTGGAACAGCTACAACTGCTTATGTAGCTTACAAAAGATTTTGTGTTAAAGATCCCTTTAACAGCAGCAGGGATGTCCACTATCACCACTGCTAGTCAACATAGTATTAGAAGTCCTAGCCACAGCAATCAGACAACAAAAAGAAATCAAAGGCATCCAAATTGGCGAAGAAGAAATCAAACTCTCACTGTTTGCAGATGATATGATACTTTATGTGGAAAACCCAAAAGACTCTACCCCAAAACTGCTAGAACTCATACAGGAATTCAGTAAAGTGGCAGGATATAAAATCAATGTACAGAAATCAGTGGCATTCCTATACACCAACAAGACAAGAGAAAGAGAAATTAAGGAGTCAATCCCATTTACAATTGCACCCAAAACCTCAGATACCTAGGAATAAATCTAACTAAAGAGGCAAAGAATCTGTACTCAGAAAACTATAAAATACTCATGAAAGAAATTGAGGAAGATACAAAGAAATGGAAAAACATTCCATGTTCATGGATTGGAAGAACAAATATTGTGAAGATGTCAATGCCACCTAGAGCAATCTATACATTCAATGCAATCCCCATCAAAATACCATCAACTTTTTTCAAAGAAATAGAACAATCCTAAAATTTGTATGGAACCAGAAAAGACCTCGAATAGCCAGAGGAATGTTGAAAAAGAAAAGCAAAGCTGGCAGCATCACAATTCTGGACTTCAAGCTCTATTAAAAAGCTGTAATCATCAAGACAGTATGGTACTGGCACAAAAACAGACACATAGATCAATGGAACAGAATCGAGAGCCCAGAAATGGACCCTCAACTCTATGGTCAACTAATCTTCGACAAAGCAGGCAAGAATGTCCAGTGGAAAAAAGACAGTCTCTTCAACAAATGGTGTTGGGAAAATTGAACAGCCACATGCAGAAGAATGAAACTGGACCATTTCCTTACACCACACACAAAAATAGACTCAAAATGGTTGAAAGACCTAAATGTGAGACAGGAGTCCATCAACATCCTAAAGGAGAACACAGGCAGCCACCTCTTCGACCTCAGCCGCAGCAACTTCTTCCTAGAAACATCACCAAAGGCAAGGGAAGCAAGGGCAAAAATGAACTATTGGGACCTCATCAAGATAAAAAGCTTTTGGACAGCAAAAGAAACAGTCTACAAAACCAAAAGACAACCGAGAGAATGGGAGAAGATATTTGCAAATGACATATCAGATAAAGGGCTAGTATCCAAAATCTATAAAGAACTTCTTAAACTCAACACCCAAAGAACAAATGATCCAATCAAGAAATGGGCAGAAGACACGAACAGACATTTTTCCAAAGAAGACATCCAAACGGCCAACAGACACATGAAAAAGTGTTCAACATTACTCTGCATCAGGGAAGTCCAAATCAAAACCTCAATGAGATATCACCTCACACCAGTCAGAATGGCTAAAATTAACAAGTCAGGAAACGACAGATATTGGTGGGGATGCAGAGAAAGGGGAACCCTCCTACACTGTTGGTGGGAATGCAAGCTGGTCCAGCCACTCTGGAAAACAGTATGTAGGTTCTTCAAAAAGTTGAAAATAGAGCTACCATACGATCCAGCAATTGCACTACTGGGTATTTACCCCAAAGATAGAAATGCAGGGATCCGAAGGTATACGTGCACCCCGATGTTTATAGCAGCAATGTCCACAATAGCCAAACTGTGGAAAGAGCCAAGGTGTCCATCGACAGATGAATGGATAAAGAAGATGTGGTGTACATATGATGGAATACTATGCAGCCATCAAAAAGAATGAGATCTTGCCATTTGCAACGATGTGGATGGAACTGGAGGGTATTATGCTGAGCGAAATAAGTCAATCAGAGAAAGACATGTATCCTATGACCTCACTGACATGAGGAATTCTTAATCTCAGGAAACAAACTGAGGGTTGCTGGAGTGCTGGGGGGTGGGAGGGATGGGGTGGCTGGGTGATAGACAATGGGGAGGGTATGTGCTATGGTGAGCACTGTGAAGTGTGCAAGACTGTTGAATCACAGATCTGTACCTCTGAAGCAAATAATACATTATATTTAAAAAAAAAAAGAAGAAGAAGAAGAAGATAGCAGGAGGGGAAGAATGAAGGGGGGTAAATCGGAGGGGGAGATGAACCATGAGAGACTATGGACTCTGAAAAACAAACTGAGGGTTCTAGAGGGGAAGGGGGTAGGAGGATGGGTTAGCCTGGTGATGGGTATTAAAGAGGGCAGGTACTGAATGGAGCACTGGGTGTTATATGCAAACAATGAATCATGGAACACTACATCAAAAATTAATGATGAAATGTATGGTGATTAACATCACATAATAAAAAAAAAAAAGAAACTTAAAAAAGATCCCTGCAGCAAATCTATGGTAAGTTTTCACATCCAGAAAGAAGGCCCCAAAATAGTACATGCTTTTGATATGGAGGATTTGGGAGATAAAGCCGTACACTGCCATTAGTAAAGTTCTGAAAAGTTTCTGTGATGGGGCTCACACAAAACAGAACAGAGACTGGAGACAACAGGAGACCTTTAATCATCGGGAAAAAAGAAACTTTTTGGTGTTGCAAACAGACTTGTCATGTTACCTAACTGCTTAATTAACACGACCACCACTACTGTCTAAGTCAACTTCCCTGTATTCTTTGCAAACTGCAACTTTCACATCACAGCATTTGCCTTATGTAAAACATTGTGGCTTTAAAATTTATTTGCTTTTAAAAAAATAAGGAAAAAAGTAAAAACCAACCTCATGGCTTATGGGTTATCTTGGTCTTGTAAGGATCTATTTCTTTAAATTTAAAATAATGACATTAGAATATAGTTGTATGTTGAAGTTCACATAGCAAATTATTCTCAAAATCGCGTGTATATGCAGATTGTATTTGTGAGACTCAAAGAAAAATTACCACTCTCATATTAATTGGTTAACCTAGAATGTAAATTGGCTATGATTCAGCTACATTAATTTCTTAATACAGTCTAGGAAAACATCTGTTATGACCTTGATTTTCTTCTTTCTTTTAAGTTCTTATTTAAATTCCAGTTAGTTAACATACAGCGTAATATTAGTTTCAGGTATATCTTGATTTTCTTCTTGACAATGGTAATGACACTGAGCAAATACAGCTCTGTGCTTTCAAAGTTTCAATCAAAATGGACTACAAATGTTATTCCACTTAACTATAAGTAAGCCAGGTCAATAATAAGGGGGTGGCAACTTTTTTGTATTCATTTTTTTAAGTACATTCTTTACATTTCTTCAGCCATTCAACAAATATTTATTAGTATTTACTCCTTCCTGGTCTCTGGGCAAGACACTAAGGATTGGGAGATGAATGACCTCTGATTACTTTTGTATTGTAAAACATTTACAGTCAACTAAGATAGAGAAATAGAAAGTAAATGACCGTGGAACAGTGAGAGGCCACAGTAAAAGTGCTCACTGCCACTTGCAGGTAGAAAGAGACTCCAGGGGCGCCTGGGTAGTACAGTCAGTTAAGCATCCAACTCAGGTCGTGAAATGGATCCCCGCATCCAGCTCTACACTCAGCGCTGAGTCTACTTGGGATTCTCTCTCCATCTCCCCCTCACCACCACCTCCCCCGCAGCTCGAGTGCTAGCTCTCTCTCAAATAATACATAAATCTTTAAGAAAAAAAAAAAAAAAGAGCCTCCAGCCCTGAGTAGGCAGAGGTTATGTGCTGAGGCTGTGGAAGAGAGGAAACAGGGGTGGGTTCCGGGAAGAGGCAATACCTGACCGGCTCTTAAAGACTGAGTAGAGTTAGGTGTCTGTGTGTGAGGTAGGACTTTTGGAGGGAGGCAGGGAGGCTCAACACTGTAGAGACTATATGACTAAGGGTGTGGGGGCGGTGGGACAACAGAATGTGTACTCTCAGTTGCCAGAGAACCTGGGCGGATTTAACTAATCTGTGGGATTTGAGTGGGAGAGAATGTGGAAAGCCCATGTAGCAATCCAAGCCCCAAAGTCAGTGGCAAGAAGATCTGAGGGACCCTCATCCTTGACCTCCTCAAGGTTACTGGGAAGCACTCAAATCATCCTTTACAAACGAGATGCATTCACTGTCTGTTGAACTCAGAGAAGATGCTAATGGTGTTTCTGGTCTCAAGGGAGATATAGGGGTCTAATTTCAAGACGGTGATTTCAACCTTTGCTCTGCACCCACCCTTCCCCACCTCCAGAAAAAAAGTATACTTATCCCAGAGTAAGCTCTCTTGGACACTGAACGTCAGAGGAAATCTTTGCTCCCAGAGCACATCTCCCAACCCCCCTCCCTTTCCCTACCCACACCCTCCATCTCAAACCCCGTCCCCACCCTTAGCCAGGGTAGATTATTTCCTCTTGCTCCCTTGCCCTGCTCTCTCACCCAGATGATCTGGGAATCTGCAAGCCTACAACCACTTAACTATTAACCAACCCTTCTTGAATGCTGACTGATTGGCAAAGGAATATGTAAAGAAAATTAGCTACTGGTTCCATTATAGAATGAATAGTTGCTGTTTTCTGAGTCTAGCTCTCTCCTTGTCTCCCAAACCAAATCATCTTCTGACTCCATCAATCACACTACCTCCTCCCCCTGACCACAAGCTGGGTGCTCAAACCCATGCCTCACCTATTTTTTTTTTAATTGAAATTGGCCTGGCCAAAGTGAATGGTGTAACATGTAGCTCCAGTTGGACCAATCAGAATTCTTTCCCAGGATATTTCCATTTGGCATGATACTTTATGTGGAAAATCCAAAAGACTCCACCCCCAAATTACTAGAACTCACACAGCAATTCAGTAATGTGGCAGGATACAAAATCAATGCACAGAAATCAGTTGCTTTCTTATACACTAACAATGCAACTGTAGAAAGAGAAATTAGAGAAACGATTCCATTTACAATAGCACCAAAAACCATAAAATACCTCAGAATAAACCTAACCAAAGAGGGAAAGGATCTATACTCTAAGAACTACAGAACACTCATGAAAGAAATTGAAGAAGACACAAAAAATTGGAAAAACATTCCATGCTCATGGATCGGAAGAATAAACATTGTTAAAATGTCTATGCTACCCAGAGCAATCTATACCTTCAATGCCTCCCAATCAAAATTCCAATGACATTTTTCAAAGTGCTGGAAGAAACAATTCTAAAATTTGTATGGAATCCGAAAAGACCCTGAATCGCCAAGGAAATGTTGAAAAAGAAAAACAAAGCTGGGGGCATCACATTGCCTGGTTTCAGATTATCAGACAAGCTATATTACAAAGCAGTGATCACCAAGACAGCATGGTACTGGCACAAAAACAGACATATAGACCAATGGAACAGATAGAGAGTCCAGATATGGACCCTCAACTCTATGGTCAAATAATCTTTGACAAAGCAGGAAAAAAAATCCATTTGGAACTAGGCTCTTGTCTCAGGACCTCATCCTGCAAAGGAATGAATCTGGTGCTGCTTTGGGCCCTATTCTCCATCATACAAAGAATTCTGTCTGCAGAACAGGACAACAAGATGAACACCCAGACAGAAGCATATGGTTAGAGAGTCTGGATGACATTGCAATCACTGGACCAGGCTTGCTTGAAGCAGTCACATTTCTAGACACCTCAGATACCTGCGCTGATAAATGTCTTTTTGTGCCTAAGCTGGTTTGAGTTGGTTTTCTCTCTATTACAAATTACCCCTGTCTCCATATTTAGTCAGAGTTTATCTGTGGTGTTCACTGCCTAACACACAAACATGTCCCACAAGGCTGCGCCTACTTCATATGCCTACCCCAAGGATTTGGAATATAAATTTGAACATTCACTTCAATCACTAAGAAACTCCATGAGACAGACATTTCCACCACTGATTGGCTGAAATGCCTTGGTGATGGCCTGCAGAGCTCAAGCTGGGCTAACCAATAAGCGAGGGTCAGAACTAGAAGTCTGATAATCTGAATGTCTCTGTCCCCTCCAAATGCATATGTTGAGGGGCGCCTGGCTGGCTCAATCAGTGAAGCATGCAACTCTTGATCTTGGGGTTGTGGGTTTGAGCCCCACGTTGAGTGCAGACATTGTTTCAAAATAAAATCTTGGGCGCCTGGGTGGCTCAGTTGGTTAAGCGACTGCTTTCGGCTCAGGTCATGATCCTGGAGTCCCGGGATCGAGTCCCATATCGGGCTCCCTGCTCAGCAGGGAGTCTGCTTCTCCCTCTGACCCTCTTCCCTCTTGTGCTCTCTGTCTCTCATTCTCTCTCTCTCTCAAATAAATAAATAAAATCTTTTTTAAAAAATAATAAATAAATAAAATCTTAAGGGGCATCTGGGTAGCTCAGTTGGTTAAGCATCCAACTCTTGATTTCATCTCAGGTCATGATCTCACTGTTATGAAATCGAGCTCCACGTCAGGCTCCATGCTTAGCAGAGAATCTGCTTGAGATTCTCTCTCTCCCTCTGCCCCTCTCCCCCAGCACGCTCTCTCTCTCTCTGTCTCTCTCAAATAATAAATAAATCTTTTTTAAAAGTAAAAATAAAATCTTAAAAAATATATATTCATATTTGAAATCCTACCCCCAGTGTGACTGTATTTGGAGGTGGGCCTTTGGGAATGGGATTAGTAACCCTACAAAAGAGATCCCAGAGAGCGCAGTCACCCCCTCCACCATGTGAGGACATAGGGAGGAGACAGCTGTCCATAAACCAGAAAGAGCCCTCAGCAGACACTGAATTTGTCAGAGCCTTGATTTTGGACTTCCCAGCCTCCAGAAATGAGAAATAAATGTTTTCTGTTTATATCACCTGTTCTGTTATTCCATTATAGTGGCCCAAACAGGCTAAGACACCTGGTCAGTTATCCCAGGACTGCCAGGTGCAAAGTAAAAAACTGAGTGATCGGAAGGCTACGAAGGTGCCTAGAGAAAAGTGACCTAA
>NW_027397100.1:14302596-14624000 GCF_003265705.2 Callorhinus ursinus
CATGAGAGATGATGGACTCTGAAAAACAAACTGAGGGTTCTAGAGGGGAGGGGGGAGGGGGATGGGTTATCCTGGTGATGGGTATTGAGGAGGGCACGTTCTGTGTGGAGCACTGGGTGTTATGCACAAACAATGAATCATGGAACACTGCACCAAAAACTAATGATGTAATATATGGTGATTAACATAACAATAAAAAAATTAAAAAAAAATAAATTCATTCGAGCAAATAGGGTATACAATGAAAGAGAAATGAATGGATAAAACAAGAGCTGGGCCTTGCAAAGACCAATGATTGTGTGTCATGAATGGAGGGGAGTGTTTAATTCCATAGTTGAGATCCAAAACAACGGAGAGGGGTGAAAGGAATAGATGATAAGGGACAAAGTAGTTTGCACTACAGCCTAGACCAACTAAGAAGCTTTTGCCCACTCTTGGCCACAGTAAAATCTTCAAGGCACAAGCCAGAGAACATTCTTTTTTTTTTTAATAGTATAGTAAATACTTTATTTAAATTAAGAAATAAAACATTTGTTCCACTGTTTCAATAAAATTTCAAATTACTTACAAATAATAATTCCTTGGGTACCATATTTCAAGTATTGCAAAGGTGTCATGAAGACATATTTTTCAAAATGAATAGACTGTATTCTAAAATGTGATATATAAATCCAGACGTAATACATATTATACATAATGAATTTAAATAATCTAAGAATAAAAAATCATTTTAAATAGAGCAATTTACCTCTCTGTAATGGAAGTTACATATACATATATGTATGTATATATATATGTATATATATATGCCATCTTGACATGTACTCAATGGATTACATCTAGAAAAATCACTCTTTGTGAATACGATTTATCCTGGAGTACAATTCACATAAAAACACTCTCTTTAAAACATGCCCTGTTCTAGAAAAAAAAATAAATATGGGCCAAGTACTTTTAAAACTGCAAGTTTCTTTTAATTAAATTCATCTAATTTTAAGTTATTTCTCCTAATTTATCTAATGACATCATTAACAAGGTTTCATTCATGAGCTTGCCCTTAACCTTAAAAAATAAATTTGTTTACATTTCACACTTAAAAGAATTTAGAATTCTTTTAGAATTCTTAGAAGAATTTAGCCTTCAATTTAAAAGACATATTTTTTACAAGTCCGATTGTAACAATTCTGCTTCTTTCCTGCAATGCTTTTATTAGATAAAAGCTATTAAAATTTTGACCTCAGAAAACCCACTTAGATCAATGCTTTTAATGAGAACATTCTCAATATACTTCAAAAA
The DNA here is from genome assembly GCF_003265705.2 of Callorhinus ursinus. NCBI lineage: Eukaryota > Metazoa > Chordata > Mammalia > Carnivora > Otariidae > Callorhinus > Callorhinus ursinus. The sequence goes on from NW_027397100.1 coordinate 14,303,893, forward strand.
TTCAGAGGCTCAGCTAACATGTAAGTGGTACAGGAGGCAAACTGTCTTTCTCTTTGGAACCAACTATGGATCTACAGCGGCTCTGCTGAAGTGGAAGTCTCCATTATTTTTATGGAGTTTTGCTGCATTTCCTGGCCTATATGTAGCAGGCAACTAAGCTACCAACTACTTTCTCTTCACCAAGTCTAATCAGCACACTGCAGACCTGTGTTAATATCCCCTGAGCTGATAAGATTATCAAGCTTCCTGTGTATCTAAGGGAGAAAAAATAAGACAAGCTGATGAGAGGGTACTGCAGTCTCTACCAGGTGAAAACAAACTGCTTAAGAATTACAAGACAGGGCGCCTGGGTGGCTCAGTCTGTTAGGCGTCTGCCTTCGGCTCAGGTCATGATCCCAGGGTCCTGGGATGGAGCCCGCATCGGGCTCCCTGTTCAGTGGGGAGCCTGCCTCTCCTCCCTCTGCCGTTCCCCCTGCTTATGCTCTCTCTCTCTCTGTCAAATAAATAAATAAAATCTTAAAAAAAAAAAAAGAATTACATGACAAGAAATCATTAATACTGTCAGTTGCTTTCTCTCTTCAGTTAAGTCTGGGCAAAGAAAGAAAACAGAACTCAGTGTGCTTCCTACTGTCTGTCCTCCCATCTTGAATTTCAGCTTTGAGCACAATCCTAGAAACAAACACGTCATCATGGTGAAAGTACCATTTGATGCTAATGGTAAGATCACTTTGGCTCTAGAGATTCTACAGATATATGACAAAGAACCCCTTGTAACTCCAGATTCCGCATATCCAGAGTATCACTTGATGCATTCTAACTCTTGGAGAATCTGAGAATTAAAAATCAATCCTGGTGAACAAGATCAATAAATGGAAGTTCAATTCAAAAGCAACCCAATGAATTAATCAGTGCTCTATCGTAATACCACAGAGTACTAAAGGAAAGATAGAAACCTAGGAGATCTATAGAAAAGCAATACTAATAATGAGAATATTTAAGAGTTATGGAACATTTTTAAAGTGCCAGGTATAGGACTGAGAACCTTGAATGTATTATCTCCTTTATCCTAACAAAAACCCTATACACACTATATAAATAATACATCTGAGGTTTCAGTTAAACTGTTGAAGGTCACAGATAAGTAGCAGAACCAGGACTTGAATCCATGTCTGTCTAACAACAGAGCCCCTACACTTAGTTGCCATGCTACCCTGACTCCCAATGGCAACAGCTTTGGAGCATGTGCCCGATGCCACTTATATAGTACGGCATCTATATGGATGACCGCATCTGATACTTTTAGCAATAGCTTGGAAGAAGTTATTGAAGACTTGAGCATAAAGAGGAGGAAGAGCAAATATGCCTATCCTAAAGGACTTAATAAACCCCCAAAACTTGGACAATTCCTGCATTTGTCAAATTTAAGACTTGGTTAGTTCACACTTGGATTCTTGCCTTCCCTTCTGGCTACCCTACTGTAAGAGGAATTTAGGAGAAATGGCATTAGAGCACAAAATAGGAACCATGATCATGAAAGTACTTCAAACTTCAAACTGCTGTTAAGAAACACACACACACTTTGTAAGTCACAAATTCAGTGGTAATACTATATGCTTCTATTTGAAGAGATGGGAAGGAAAGGGTTAACAACAGTCCTGCAGTCAACCCTCTCCCTTTATCAGGAGTGCTCCTGGAAGGAAAGAAAAAAACAAAGTTGACTCTATCCAATCCCCTTATAAACACACCAGCAGACCTGGTGAACTCACTAATGGTATTCACTAGCAGCATCGTCTTTATCTAACAGAATACATCTGCTTTGAATACAGCTAGAATTGTTTCTAGTAAACAAACCTGGAATCTGTAATTTACAAAGGCATGGCTCCTTGAAAAATGTCATGTGTTTATCGTGTTAAGTAATTTTCAGAGAATGAAATGGAAATGTCTCTCAATGAAACATCCCCCTTTGTGTGATATGCTCACACGCGTCACTTAGACAACTCAGAATCTCTTACATTAAACCCAATCCACAGCTCATTCTAATGAAACACATAGGAGCTGGGAAGTGGGTGGACACCCTGAACTTGTGCATGTTTTCCCTGTGCTTCATAATTACTTGTATCCTTGAAATTGTTACTAAAGCTTAACACGGGAAAGAGCTCTGATTCCTGTGAATCTGATTTTAATCCAATCAATCTTGTGTGTTAATCAGGAAAGAAAGCAAATATTGCTGTGTAAGTATATTCACCTCAAAATTTTTCAAAAAACCTACTCTGGAAAACAATATGGAGGTTCCTTGAAAAACTAATACAATCCAGTAATTCCACCGCTGGGTATTTACCCAAAGAAAACACAAACACTAGTTCAAAAAGATATAAGGACCCCTATGTTTACTACAGCATTATTTACAGTAGCCAAGATATGGAAGTAACCTAAGTGTTCATCGACAGATGTCAGATAAAGGAGATGTGATATATACACACAATGGAATATGACTCAGCCGTAAAAAAGAATGAAATCTTGCCGTTTGCAACTGGATGGACATAGAGGGTATAATACCAAGTGAAATATACAGAGGAAGACAAATACCATATGATTTCACTTACATGTGGAATCTAAAAAACAAGCCAAACAACAATAGTAGAAACAGACTCATAAATATAGAGAACAAACTGGTGGTTGCCAGGGGGCAGGATGGTGCAGGGTATAGGCAATATAGGTAAAGTGAATTAAGAGACACAAACTTCCAGCTATAAAATTAATAATAATTCACAGGATTAAAGTATAACATAGGGAATATAGTAAAAAATATTGCAACAACTTTGTATGGTGACAGATGGTAACTACTCTTTGCACTGAGCTTTTTGTAATAATACATATAATTGTTGAATCACTGTGTTATACACCTGAAATGAATATATTATGTCAACTGCAATTTAAAAACTTGAAAAATTAAAATAAAATAAAATAAAAACTAAGAAAAAAAGGTTTTCAAAGAAGATGTGCTCCCTACATGGAAGTAGTTTGATTTTTTTTAAGTTTGTTTTTTTTTTTATTTATTTGAGAAATCTCTACACCCAACATGGGGCTTGAACTCAAAACCCTGAGATCAAGAGTTGCGTGCTCTACTGACTGAAACAGCCAGGTGCCCCAAATTGACTTTCTTTTTTAAGATTTTATTTATTTATTTGACAGTGAGAGAGAGAGAGAGAGAGTGAGAGAGGGAACACAAGCAGGGAGCGTGGGAGAGGGAGAGGCAGGCTTCCCGCCGAGCAGGGAGCCCGATGCGGGGCACAATCCCAGGATCCTGGGATCATGACCTGAGCCTAAGGCAGACGCTTACCGGCTGAGCCACCCAGGCGCCTCCCAAACTGACTTTTTCTAATTATGAAGTTACATAGAGTAATTTTATAACATTCATATGAAACATAAAATTATGAAAAATAAAATTAAAAATCCCATGTAATCCTTCCCAAAGATAAAGACCCTTAAAATTTGGGGTATATATTCTTCCAGATTATTTTTTTATATTTTAAACACATATATGTATATGTATAAATATATATAACAAAGACTAGCTTATACTATCCCATAATTTTCCTTTCTCAGTTAATATATCATTAACAACTTTTTATCTCGTAAGTCCTCAATTATTATCACTGTTTAAAGCTGCATGCAATTCTAATGTGTTATGTATCATAAATTAGCAAATTCTCTATTGACGGACATTTAGATTTTCACACCCTCATTATGAGCAATGCTAAGAAGGAAATGTAGGATTTAGACATCTTTGTGAACTTATCCATTTATTCCGTGTGTATTAATTCTGGGTCAAAGGGTAACATAGATTCATTTTGTTTAACTTTGTTTTAGACACTGAATATATATTACAAATGGCTTTCCAAAATATATTGCATTAATTTAAACTCACAGAGTACACAGTTGTCCCCATTTTGCCTCACCCTTACCAAGAGTAGCTAGAAAGTATATTTTTATTTTTTTATTTTTTTTTAAGATTTTATTTATTTATTTGACAGAGAGATAGAGAGAGCACAAGTAGGCAGAGTGGCAAGCAGAGGGAGAGGGAGAAGCAGGCTCTCTGCTGAGCAGGGAACCGGACGTGGGGCTCGATCCCAGGACCCCAGGATCATGATCTGAGCCGAAGGCAGCCACTTAACTGACTGAGCCACCCAGGCGCCCCTAGAAAGTGTATTTTTAAAGACTGAGTGCTAGCCTTCCAGATATTCTGTAAGAACTCAGTAAACGTATGCAGTAGCCAATAGTCTGGCCTAATCCATTTGCTGGGATGGCTGAGATTTCTGCTTTATTTTACTTTATTACTTGCTCACTGCCCAACTTTTTATCTCATCTGAAGTTGTATAAAGGACAGAGCTCCAGGCAAGTGACATAGGTACCTCTGTCCATCCACCCCACTGCACTGTCCCCAGGCATGTCCCCATCCTTCAGGCATGAAGTTCTTGCCTCCGGCTTTTGCTGCTCTCCTGTTCCTGGCTTCATTGACTTTAAGTAACCTGGAATTCTCCGCATCAAGAAGAGAGTGACGGAGGGGAAGGGAGATGAAAACAAAAGCATTAGATACATCTATTTTTAAAACAAAAGAAAAAATTTAAGTGGACATCTACCTATAGGAGTAGGAGGAAATAAAGCAGAGAAGACAGGTTTCTTTTTTAAAAAGCTAGCCTTCTCTGAATATACCCTATTTGGAAGATTTAACTTTGGAATCACTTAAATATTTCACCTAATATAAAAAATCAACATCTGGGGGTGCCTGGGTGTCTCAGTCGGTTAAGCGTCTGCCTTTGGCTCAAGTCATGATCCTGAAGTCCCGGGATCGAGTCCCGCATCGGGCTCCCTGCTCAGCGGGGAGTCTGCTTCTCCCTCTGCCCCTCCCCCCTCTCATGCTCACTCTCTGTCTCATTCTTTCTCTCTCAAATAAATAAAATTTTTTTAAAAAGTCAACATCTTAAAAGTAAAATTAAAAGCCAAAGAAATCAAATTAACCCATGTGTTGAACTGGTAGCATGACCACAAACAGAAGAACTATTTGGGGGCACCTGTACCTGTGTGGCTTAGTCAATTGAGCATCTGACTCTTGATTTCAGCTCAGGTCATGAGCTCAGGGTCGTGAGATGGAGCCCCATGTCCAGCTCCGCATCAGGCTTCGTGCCAGGCATGGAGCCTGCTCAAGATTCTCTCTCTCGGGCTCCAGGGTGGCTCAGTCGTTAAGCATCTGCCTTCAGCTCAAGTCATGCCCCCGGGAGTCCTGGGATCGAGCCCCGCATCGGGCTCCCTGCTCAGCGGGAAGCCTGCTTCTCCGTCTCCCACTCCCCCTGCTTGTGTTCCCTCTCTCGCTGTGTCTTTCTCTATCAAGCAAATAAATAAAATCTTAAAAAAAAAAAGATTCTCTCTCTCAAAAAAGAATGAGAACTATTTGAAGTGATGGGAAATAATCATTCCCATTTTTGTAAATGGAGAAACTGGAAAAATAAAATACATGTTCATCAAACAGTACTGTTTTTGGCTAACTCACTGTATATTCATATGTGTAAAGTGATGTAAAATTAGAAAAGAATTGTGGAGATCCACATTTTTAGGTGTGAAAAGAGCTCTTGGACACATTAAATTTTTGAAAGGAAGCTAAAGAACCCTAAGTAGAGAATAATACAATTATTTTTTATAATTTGCTCAATATCACTGAGTAAATTTGGCTTTTTGTTCTTTTGGTGTACAGTTCTATGAATTTTGATATGTTTAGATTCATGCAACCACCACCACAAACAGAACATACAATAGCTTCATTGCCTAAAAAATTCCCCTTCGTATTCACTTTCATCCTACCACAACCCTGAAGCTGAAGATGACTGAAGAAAAGACTAGCTGATGTTTAAGAAAATCACTACAACCATCACTTACTGGTTTCAGGTGACAACATAACAACAGTTTACTACTGTCATTGTCCATACCTACAGACAATTTATCTTATATTTTTGAACAAAAAGACATTTACACAATCCTGATAATCGAGTGCAAGAGCCATGTACCAATGTACTGCTTTCACTTAAATCTCTGAGGCATTTGTACTACTCTTCTATTAAAATCAGGATTTTAGGGGCTCCTGGGTGGCTCAGTCAGTTAAGCATCTGCCTTCTGCTCAGGTCTTGATCTCAGGGTCCTGGGATCGAGCCCAGTGTGGGGCTCCCTCCTCAGCGGGGAGCCTGCTTCTCCTTCTCCCTCTGCCTCTCCCCCTGCTTATGCTCTCTCTCTGTCTGTCAAATAAATAAGTAAAATCTTTAAAAATAAAAAAATTAAATTAAAAAAATAAAATAAAATCAGGATTTTAGCGCTTGCCATCACCAGATGAAAAATTAAGAAGCAGCCTTTCTGTGGAGAGCAAGAATAATTGTGTACAAGGTAGAGAAGTATCCAAATAGGTGACAACTTCTGTGTAATAAAAATCTGTGTAAAGTTAAAAAGAAAAAAAGAGCCTTAATTCTCCCTGTTAGAGACTTATTACACTTCCCCTCCCTTTCCTTAGAACATTTACTTTAGAAAACTTGTAAGTTCTTTCTCTTTAAAATATATGCAAATCTTTTTAAAATGTAAATAGACCTCTTGACCTCTTTACAACCCAGGAACGTCTTTCCAAAGACCTGGGAGCCACCTCTTTGAAATGTAGTCATCAAGAAAGATGGCACACATCTCCCAGTTTCTGGAGCCTAGACAGGAGCCTAACTCAGCAGATTCCTAGGGTTCCTTGCTCCAAAATTCAAGGATATGAGAATTTTGTTTTTCCTTTAGATGAAACCAATCAGCAAACACAGAGAGCCACTCCAATTATCAAGTGAATCTAGGATGAGCTATGTGTAACAAATGCTACTTTGACATCCTCTTACTTGAGGGCTAGTGACCGTTTATCTTGAGAAAATGTCTCTAATGAGTTGTATCTGCTTGGCTACAGGTATGGGTAAGACCTCGGCCTTTGCAATCTCTCAGCAGGCTGTCTGTGATGTGTATTGTGTTCTGGTTTAATGCCTATTCAGTGACAAAACTGTTTTTTCTCTTCTACCTCTGTGGGGAGGTTTTATGGGTTGAGAAGAGATTTTGTTTTTAGTTATATTCTCCCCAACAATAGCAAATACAAACATACATGTGCGTGTGCACACGCACCCACACACATATGCACATGTGCACGTGCATGCACAGATGGCACCAACAAAACTAAGTGAAAAAAAGAAAAAGAAGTGAAAGTGGACTACAAGCACAACAATAAAAGTGCTAACATGTGCCTCAACAAGGAGAATATCTTGCCTTGGATGTTAGATTAAGCCAGTTGCTCTCAAAGTGTGGTCTCTGAAAAAGGAGTCTTTGTGCAGCCACTATGGAAAACAATATGGAGGATGGAAGTTTTTCAAAAAATCATAGATGGAACTACCAAGGATGCAGCAATTCCACTTCTAGGCATTTAGTTGAAGGAAACAAAAGTACTAATTTAAAAATGTATCTTGTTCACTGCAGCATTATTTACAATAGCCAGGATATGGGAACAACCTAAGTGTCCATTGGTGAATGAATGGATAGATGTGGTTTATATATGCAATGGAATATTATTCAGCCATAAAAAAGAATGAAATCTTGCCACTTGCAACAGCATGAATTGAGGGCATTATGCTAAGTCAGAGAAAGACAAATGTAATATGATCTTACTTATATGTGGAATCTAAACCAAACAAAACTCAAGCTCACAGAAATAGAGAACAGAATGTTGGTTGCCAGAGGTGAGAATGAGGGGTGGGCAAATGAATGAAGGGGATCAAATGGCACAAATTTCCAGCTCTAAAATAAATAAGTTATGGGGACAAACTATACAACATGGCAACTATATTTAATAATACTGTATTGCATATTTGAAAGTTGCTAAGAGAGCAAATCTGAAGTTCTCAACACAAGAAAAAGGAAACTCTGTAATTATGTATGGTAATGGGTGTTAAGTAGACTTATTAGTGTGGTGATCATTTCTAAATCCATCAAAATTCTATATGGATACAGAATCATTATGTTCTATACCTAAAATTAATATAACATATTCAATGATACCTTAATTTAAAAAAAAAAGAAGTGTGGTCTCAGAACCGGCAGCATCAACACCATGGGAATGTTTCAGAAATGCCAATCTTAGGGGCACCTGGGTAGCTCAGTTGGTTGAGCATCTGATTCTTGATTTCAGCTCAGGTCATGATCTCAGGGTCATGAGATTGAGGCCTGCATCCAGCTCCATGCTCAGCACAGAGTCTGCTTGGGATTCTCTCCCTCTTCCTCTACCCCGCCCTCCTTCACCCCACCCCACTGGCTCACTCTCCCTCTCAAAAAAAAAAAAAAAAAAAAAAAAGTCTGTCTCTGCCTCTCCCCTTTCTAAAAAATAAAAAGAAATTTAAAAAAAAATGCCCATCTTAGACCTACCTGAGACCCACTGAATCGGCAACTCTGGGGGTAGGGGCTCAGCAATCTGCATTTTCACCAATCTCCCGGGTGACCAGGACACACGCTACAGTTTGAAAACCACAAAACCAGGCAACTAGACCTGAGAACCACCTGTCAAATCTGGAGGGTCCCCACACATGAGTGGATGCAGAAGTGGATGGAAGGGAATTATTGCACTGAACTGGTCACTCAAGTGTCTCTGAAACATCAAATTTAAAAAACCCTTATGGGGTGAATGGCTGGCTCAGTTGGTAGAGCATGTGACTCTTGATTTCAGGGTCATGAGTTCAAGCCCCATGTTGGTTGTGGAGCCTACTTAAAAATAAATAAATAAAATAAATCTTAAAAAATAAAATAAAATTTAAAAGCCTTTATAAAGGGAGTACTTCAGCTGTGTGAGAAACTCAGCAGGCCCTCTCCATCCTCACCATTTCACTGGTGAAAATCACAAAAACAATCATTTAAAAGTCTCTGGGAAAAAGAAAGGACAAAAAAGTTTTAAAGTGAAGTCCCTGGAAATTTACCTAAGGGCATACAGCAAATCAGGAAGCACTTATTCAAGAAAACTACTAAATCTCAATAAGACAGTAGGAGTCTATAACATTGGGACCAGCACTTGCTCCCAATACACACACACACACACACACACACACACACACACACACACACACTCACAGCAGGTTCATGAACTCTTGGCAGGGGCAGCTCAAAATACAGTGACTCTCTTTCCCCCAGCCCCCAGCGATAGGGTTATAGTCCCACCCCACGAGAAGTGTCTCTCATTCCAGCCTTCACCCCAGCTGTATTCAAGGCAAGCACAGTCCAAAAGACTGAACCTCCCTCTCCTCCACCTAACTACCACTCCTAGGGTGGAGGCTCTACCTCAGGCGCACCAAGCCAAGAATACTTGGACTGTGATCACCCTCCCTCCTCATAGGCAGAGGTTCCAAGAGGTGCAAGCCAAGAAGACAAAGGTTCCATGATCCCAGCATAAGCTCCAGCTCATAGGGCAGTGGTGTCACTCCAGAAGAAGCCAGTTTGCTCCAGGTTCCAAGGGTACAGACAAGATAGGAGCACTGGTATGTTTGTAACACTTTTCAAGCCAGACCTCTCTTGTTTTCTAAAACAGAAATTTAGCTATCTTATATATAGTGTAGAGTTGGGCTTGCCTTATGATCTAATATGACATTTTCAAAGTGAATTGATAGGGCAGGTAAATATTTAATCAGAATTCTGCAATATTTTAAATTAAGTATTTTTTATGTTTTTAAAAAGTCCTTCACTACGTAGTGTGTGCGGTCTTCTGATATTTAGGTTGCAGACATTTAATTAGATTTAGACTTTTGAGTGCTCATCTTTGTAACAAAAACTTTATACAGTACCCTTAGATATTCCTCTCTTTTCACAGTATCTACTAGTTCCCTTCTAGAACAATGACATAATTAGCATATTTTTTCTTTCTCCTCCCTTTCCAACACCATCCAATATGAGTCAATACAAGACTTTCTCAATGTTATCTCTACATTGCCAAATATGTCTATACTTTTATTACTTGCTTCCTCAGCCTTGATTGATGTTCTCTGAGTTACACCTATTGAAGACAAGGCAATCAGAAAGTTAGTCCCTTTCTCTTGGGATGCTCACCTTTGAAACCCAGCCACCATTCTGTAAGGAAGCCCACAGGGAGAGGCCTAAATGAAGAGGACCTTCATGCCCACTGAGTTTCCAACTGACAGCACCACCTTGGCAGTCGTATGAGTGAGCCATCTTGGAAATAGATCCTCCAGCCCTCGTTGACATGCCCCAGTGGACACCATGTGGAGCAGAGGTGAGCCTCTTCTACTGAACCCTGCACAAACTGCAAATTCATGAGCTGAATGAATGGCTGTTATTGTTGTAAGCCAGTTTGTTATGTAGCAACAGATAACTGGAACAATAAGTAGCACCTGAAGTTCTTTCCTAAACCAGGGACTTAGGGTACCCAGACCAAGATAAGAGAAGTGTTTCTAGAGTGCTAAACGGCATGCCAAGTTCAACTCTTCCACCTATTCCTGTGCAGGAAACTTATTATTCTAACCCAGTTAGTCAGCTGGTATCGACTAATATAAAACATGATGGATTAGCCAATGTGAAGATGCCCCCTTGCTGCCCAACTGGGTCAAGAGAATTCTATTGGCTCTAAGATACCCAGGCCAAGGAACTCAGACTGGTCTATTGTGCATCTAAGGTGATATCCTTGGTGATTTTTGACTAGCATGACTAACAGATTTCATACTATTGTTTAGAGCTTAAATGCCCACTCCCCATGAATAAGGTGATATCTCTTACCCTCCCCAAGACAGTCACTCCTTCAGACCCACTCCTGAGAGTAGCTGTGGAAGGACTGAGGTGAATCCCAGAAATTATGGAATGGTTGCTGACTCCTCTAGGGTGCAAGTCGTGTACCCATAGGGCAAACAAGAAAAGTCATTTTTACAAATTGGAAGAACATCCCAGGAGGGATATAGTGACCAGTCTGGAAAATGTCCCATTTAGTCATAAGGGTCAATCAGTTAATGGCTATTATTCCTATTGGTGGGCATATACATGGTATGGAAATGGACAAAGTGTACATCTGGGTCAAACTACTTCAAGGGTCTATTGCTTTACTCCCCCAAAAAGACAATTAAATAAAAACTGCTAAGTGGCCTAATCAACAAAAAAAAGGTAAATGATTGCGGACCTGAAGTAGTAGCAATATTAATGTTAGAGAAAGAACACATTTCCCTACTTCTGATTTCCAGTGGAGGAACTAAGGGCTTAGAAGAGCCACATACACCTCACACATTCTCTTCAAAGAGGATGTGGCTGCCACAGAGCAGCAACAAGGAAACTTACCCGAAGGAGCAGGCCAGAGCTGATCTGCAGAGGTGGTCACTGGGCAGAGAGACAGTTGCCTGAGGACACAGCCAGCGCTGCTACTGGACTGGCCACCAGGTGGAAAGAGTCTGGCCTGGGCAAGGCTGGAGCTCGTCTGAGAGCCACAGGGCTCCTTGGCTGAATTTAAAAATGGAAAACTGGAACCCAGAATGGAATTGTCATTTTGTGGTATCCCTCCAACACCCTCTTTGTCAAAACCCAACACAGGGCCAGTTGGCAAAAGAGGCATGTTTCCAGGATCCAAATCCAGTATTGCAGAGCAGCTCAAAGAAGGGTGGATTTGGCGCTAAGAGAGAATAAACTGGTTATCAGCACATCTACATGCTGAGGAGAGCAGAGAAGGATCCAAGAACAACTTCATACCACCACCAAATCACCCCCTTCTTGTTGGATAAATAATAGATACTTCTGTGAGTTAAGCCACTGTTAGCTGAGTTGCCTGTCTCTTGCAACCTCACGCATTTCTAATTGAAACAGGAAGAGTGTTGGAGTGTCCTTACTGAGCTGCCCTCCTAGGGAATGAGTCTCTCCTATAGGTCTAATCACTGCATGGTGTTGGATTATATTTTATATTCAATTGCATTCATGTTTTACCATCGTTGAGATCGCTTTCAGTTTTTTCTGCTATTGCAAACAGTGTTGAGAGAAACTTCTTTGTGTACTTACTTGTTCAATTATTTCCATTAGACAAAAGTCCAAGAATAGTTCCTGAGGCAAAATATAGGCATTTTTCAAGACTTCTGATGTATATTGCCAAATTGCTCTCCAAAAGCAAAACAATACCAATCAGCACGCCCAGCAACAGTGAAAGAGAGTACTCGTTCTCACCAACACTGGCTAGAAAGCAGAGTTTGAAAGATGGGTGCTGTGAACTGATACTCTCTTTGTTCTGCTTCCTCCCCTCCCCACAGCCTAGAATACAGGTGCTCAATAAATCAGTCAGAGCTCCAGACCAGTAGACATTATGATCTAATCTGACTGTTCTGGATGGCAAAGAACTCTTCCCTGGCTCACTGCCCAGTATCCTGGCATCATGTGGCTCCTATAAAGGCAGTAGCTCCACGCACATCACAAACAGGGCCCAGACGCCATTAAACCACCACCTGCTCCCCAAACCACCCCTTCAGCCATGAAGCTCCTGCTCCTCGTCTTTGCCTCCTTTGGGTTCCTGGGGACTCCAGGTAAAATGGATGGAGGAAGAGAGAGGAGGGCTGGGGGCCAGGAACACTAGCAGATCTGTTTGATAGACCTGGTGACAGACAAGCCAGTTGGAGGCTTGGAGGCAGGATTCACCCTACTGAGTTCCAACCTAAGGTGGGGGATCTCCCAATATTCACCACCAGCCTCAATACCCTGGACCCAGCCACCACCCTATATATGACCTTATACAAAGACCAGCCCCCCAAACGTTTTTCCTGTTCTAAAACAAGAGTCAGCCTCAACCTGGTCCAAAATATCTTTCTGTCACTTTTCGTGAGCTCCCTATATCTACTAAACTCCTAAGATGCTGAGAAGGCATCCCTCTCTGCCATTTACATCCTTTAAGATCAGCCCCAGGGTTAGTGCTTGGAGGAAAGACTGAGCCTGGGAGGAAGACACAGGGGTCCCATCCCCGTGTCCAACAGAGTGCTGGCCGGCAGGGCAAAGAGACCTCTCAGAGGGCAAGTTCACACAGGATGGCAAACAAGGTGCTCAACTTGAACCCTGGGGTGAAGAGAGCATGCAGAGCCAGAGAGAAAGAGAGAGAAAGCAGAGAGCCAGGCAATGGGTGTGTAGAAAGCCAGAGGAGGAGGGTTCTCAGAAAATGCCAGTGCTGAGGTGATGGCAGACAGCGGAGATAAAGCCCTCAGATTTAACCAGAAAGTGGCCCCTGGTGTCAGGCAGTGTATGAATGCACAAATACCCTGTCAGTAGCAACAGTCACTTTCCCTTTAATGCCTTCGGGAATGATGTGCCTTTTTTTTTCCTTTGCCCTGGGTTGACTGGTATTTAGTTTCATATTCCCTGAGAACAAATGAGGCAGAAACATCATATAAAGTGGAGGCTGTGGGGTAAGAATAGCCCGAATTCCCCCTTTCAAGTGTTCAAGTTCCTCCCTGACGTGAAGACCTGGCTCCCCACGCCCTGATTTCACGCATACATTCTGTGGTAGCAGTGACAGCGAAAGTACAGGCTTTAACTCTAGAGGCAAAGCCACAAAGACTGGCAGAAGGAGAGCTCCTTAGAGTTCCCAAAGGCCGGCAGTCAAGGCAAGCTCTGTCTCCTCTTCCCTGCCTCCCCACCTCTCATTTGCCAGCTATCTCAAGCATCCATCTAGGAATAAAATGCCAAACGTTCCTTTATAGCCCCGACCCCTGGGAAGTCCCTGGGCTGCTTCTACCCTTAACTTCCGCTCTTGTCCTCTCCTCTGCAGCCAGCGGGGGCAGGGCAAGGTGCACGCACAAGTTCCCGGGACGCTGCAAGATGTCCTGCAACTCCCTGGAAAGATCCATATTCATGTGCGACAGGTACAAACTGTGCTGTGTCAAAGACCCCTTAAGGACCATCGCACCACCTCCTGTCCACAAAGTTCAGAACCGCTGCAGAAAAACTACGAAAAGACAAAATGAGGAGCATCAAATGGGTATACCACCAAAACCACTGTCATTGCCAAGTATTCAACATAACTACCGTACCCCTATAAAAGGTTGAGGCTCCTTCCTTCTGCGGCTCCAATTCATGACCCATCTCAAAGCTCCTGTCTTCTACATCACTCTGTCATTCACTTAATAAACACTGGAATTTGTATCTATCCTATGCAATTGACTGCCCTGTGCGCTCATCCACCCGGCATGTGTCAGTTTGGGGCCTCCAAGAGCAGAAGTCAAGGAGGAATTGGACATGAAAAGACTCACTGGGGGGGGAAAGGCCTGTGATGGAGGAGCTGAGGAGCAGAAGGAGGCAGGAGAGCCTTCAGACCGCAATGCGCGTCTGGGACCTGTAAAAGGAGGGCGACAGGAGGACTGCCCAGGAGGAGCATGAGTTTGCAGATCTAAGGCTAACAGAAAGGCTCAAAGCAAGGATCGCCCCCTCAGAGGAGCCCCAAACAGGGCAGAGATCACCAGGCTCTTGTACCCCATGGAGCATAGTCATGGCTGGGAGCGGCCCCTGGAGAACGTGGCCTGGAGGTGAATGTTACTGCGGATCTGGTAGTGTGGCAGCTGGAGGCCATCCACCAACCACACTCTCAGCAGCTTCTCTGGAACGGAGGTCCGAGAGGTGCACCTCCACGGCCACCACAGAGCATGAGGTGAGAAAGGAAAGGGCTAAAAGTGTATGTTTGGGTCAGCCATGTAGACTGACTGATGAGGTATTCATTGACTCATCTGTGTAATAAAATAGACAAAATACATAGATCCAAAATGGTAATACTCTCTGCAACGATGCCTGTGACTCCAGTGTGCCCACCCACAATATAAAATTGGAATAACCCTGTTGCAAAGCCAAGTGGAAATAAGAACAAAGAAACAGAATTTCTATTTGTTTAATCCAGTTAACATAACTTCTAGGAATCTATCCATTTGTTAAGTTAATTCAAAAGAAGCAAAAAGGCACAAAGGTGTGCAATGCAATGTTATTTAAAATGGCAAGAAAATGAGAAAACTCTAAATGATGAAATATTATATACTAATGATATGTATAATTATAGACAAATGAAAATACTTATAAAATACAGTACACACTAATAACATTATCCAAAATAGCACTTATGCTATGGTTGCCATTATGTCAAACTATCTCTTCAAATGATACAATGAAACTCATGAAAATTATGATTTTTTTTTTGGTTGGAAAGCAGGATTATACATAAGTTTCCTCTTACACTTGATGTCCATTAATTTTGTATAACATTTATGTGACAGATGCCAAATTCCACCCAAGAGAAACAAACCAGGACACTCAGGCCTAAACAATTCCAAGCAACCCTGGAAACTAGCTAACCATACAAAAAACTTATATGCCAATTCCCTACCTCATACCTCAAACCAGAATTAAGTCTGGATGGTTTAAAAATGACAGTGTGAAAAATAAAGTATTAAAAAATTATATGGGGTGCCTGGGTGGCTCATTTGGTTGAGTGACTGCCTTCGGCTCAGGCCATGATCCTGGAGTCCCTGGATCGAGTCCCACATCGGGCTCCCTGCTCAGCAGGGAGTCTGCTTCTCCCTCTGACCCTCTCCCCTCTTATGTGCTCTCTCTCTCTCATTCTCTCTCTCTCAAATAAATAAATAAAATCTTTAAAAAAATAAAAATTAAAAATTATATAGTTAGGGGCGCCTGGGTGGCTCAGTTGGTTAAGTATCTGACTCTTGATTTTTGGCTTGGGTCATGATCTCAGGGTTGTGTGATCCAGCCCTGCCTTGGGCTCTGCACTGGGTGTGGAGACTGCTTGGGATTGTGCCTCTCCCTCTGCACCCCCACACCCCCCACTGCTCACATGTCTGCACACACACTCTCTCTCTCTTAAAAAAAAAAAGATTATATAGTTAAATATTTAATTTGGGAGCAAGGAAGCTCTAAGTATGGCAATAAAGGAAAAATTCACATAAAATTAAGTTGATTATATGGCATAAAATATTAACTTCCGTGTCAAAAAATATCATTTTGAAACCTATCCATATTGTTGCATGTATCAATAGTTCACATCTTTTGATTTATGAGTACTATTCCATTGTGTGAATATACCACAATTTATTTATCCAGATTTGGTTTTTTTAATGTTTTATTTATTTATTCATGAGAGTCAGAGAGAGAGAGAGGTAGAGGCAGAGGGAGAAGCAGGCTCCCCACGGAGCAGGGAGCCCGATGCGGGGCTTGATCCCAGGACCCTGGGATCATGACCTGAGCCGAAGGCAGACGCCTAACCATCTGAGCCACCCAGGCGCCCCTATCCAGATTTGTTGATAGACATTTAGGTTGTCCAGTTCGGAGTTATTTACAAATAAAGCTTCTATGAACATTCACGTTACTAGTGTTTGCATGGACCTATGCTTCCATTTCTCTTAGGTAAATACCTAGGAGTGGAATGGCTGGATCACATGGTAGGTGAATGTTTAGCTTTTAAAGAAATACCAAACTGTTCCCCAAGATGCTTGTGTCATTATACATTCCCACCATCAGTACAGGTCCACTTGCCCCTCATCCTCACCAGCACTTGGTATATAGTCAGTCTTTTTAATTTTAACCTCTCTAATAGGTGTGTAGTGGTATCTCATTGTGGTCTTAATTTGTATTTCTTTAATAATTCATTACCCAAAAAGTGTATTCTGTATTATTCCATTGATATAAAATTCCCCAAAATTTGAAGTAAGCGCTAATGACAGAAAGCAGACCAGTGGTTGCCTAGGAATAGGGAGGGGGGGTGGGGCGAACTGGAGAGGGGAATTACAAAGGGGCATGAGGATACGCAGGTGATGAAAGTGTTCATTACCTTGATCGAGGTGATGGCTTAGCAGGGGTATACATAAGGCAAAAACTTACCAACTTGGACACTTTAAATGTATACAGTTTAGGGGCGCCTGGGTGGCTCAGTTGGTTAAGCGACTGCCTTCAGCTCAGGTCATGATCCTCGAGTCCCGGGATCGAGTCCCACATCGGGCTCCCTGCTCAGCGGGGAGTCTGCTTCTCCCTCTGCCACTCTTCCCCCTCGTGCTCTCTATCTCTCATTCTCTCTCTCTCAAATAAATAAATAAAATCTTTAAAAAAATAAATAAATAAATAAATGTATACAGTTTATTGGATGTCAATTATACCTTGAAAAAAACTATTAAAATAAAATAAACATCAAAGTGAAATAGAAAAATAATAGTATCATAAATACTTAAAAGGCAAATGACAAAGTGAGACACATATGATGAAGCGCTGATACCCTAAAAATATAGTTAAGTTAACATAAAGTAAGAAGGAAAACATGAGGGGCACCTGGGTGGCTTAGTCGGTTAAGTGTCTGCCTTCAGCACAGGTCATGATCCCAGGGTCCTGGGATCGAGCCCCGCATCGGGCTCCCTGCTCGGCGGGAAGCCTGCTTCTCCCTCTGCCTCTCCCTCTTCCCCTGCTTGTGTTCCCTCTCTCGCTGTCTCTCTCCCTGTCAAATAAATAAATAAAATCTTTAAAAAATAAATAAATAAAATAAAACTACAATGAGATCTCATTTTCTTATCTATGGGATTGTCAGATATTCAAAAGATTTGCAAACCCAAGTTTGTCAAGGTATAGATAGAAACAAGTCTTGTCATCAGACACTCCTATTTAGGACTAAATGGGTAAATTTGGAAGACATTTTAGCGATCCTTTTCAAAGGCCCCAGAAATGTTCATGCTTTTTGGCTCAGAGACTCTGATTTTTTTTTTAAGATTTTATTTATTTATTTGAGAGAGAGAGAGAGAGCACAAGCAGGGGGAGCGGCAGAGGGAGAGGGAGAAGCAGGCTCCCCACTGGGCAGAGAGCCCCATGCGGGACCTGATCCCAGGACGCTGAGATCAT
The DNA here is from genome assembly GCF_003265705.2 of Callorhinus ursinus. Classification (NCBI taxonomy): domain Eukaryota; kingdom Metazoa; phylum Chordata; class Mammalia; order Carnivora; family Otariidae; genus Callorhinus; species Callorhinus ursinus. Next base: position 14,321,830 of record NW_027397100.1, read on the forward strand.
GACCTGAGCCAAAGGCAGACGCTTAACAAACGGAGCCACCCAGGCGTTCCCCCTCAGCGACTCTAATTTTAGGAATGTATATATTCCAAGGAAATAACAAGAACCCATGTTTGTTTGTTTGTTTTTAAGAATCCATGTTTTTTTTAAAAAAGATTTTATTTATTTATTTGACATAGAGAGACACAGCGAGAGAAGGAACACAAGCAGGGGGAGTGGGAGAGGGAGAAGCAGGCTTCCCGCCGAGCAGGGAGCCCGATGCGGGGCTCGATCCCAGGGACCTGGGATCATGACCTGAGCCGAAGGCAGACACTCAACGACTGAGCCACCCAGGCGCCCCAAGAATCCATGTTTTTTTTAAATGTATCGTACAAACATAATCCTAACAGCATAGATTAGAAGAGTGAAAAACTAGAAACTACCTAAATATCAAGGAATGAGAGGTATTAAATAAAGTAGGTATATACATAATGCGTAATGCTATGCATCCTTTAAAAAGGATAAATTTAGAGCTTTCTTCAGTCATACAGAATGAATCCAACTGTGTTATTAATTCAAAGAGCACTATAAAAATCACACTGATCCCATTTTATAGCAAAGACACATGCACACGTACAAACAGGTACCCAAAATGCTGGGTGGGGTTCTATCAACAGCTATTATTTTTGTTCCATGACCTCCTCAAAGAAGAAATGCAACACATCCCAAAGTAGATTCAGCTCCACAATGCAGTCATGAGAAAAAAATGTTTTACCGGAGATTTCATGGGGAAATACAGAAGACCTTTTCTGTCATCCTATCCAACAAATCTTCACAACCACTCCCTTTAAAAATCCTTGGTTTTTTTCCAAGTTCTTTTTCAGTCACTGACACCTCAGCCCAAGGGCCCTGGGTCTTGGCAGTCACTCCACTCCTCCGTTCACCACAGCTCTTTCCCACACCTTGGATTCCCAGCCCGCTTCCTATAATTCCCCCACAAACCCCGCTCCCCATGTGAAGGTCATCTTGCCCTCTCACTTCTTCTTCCATTCACGTCCTTCCCTCCCTAACCAAGTCAGCAGATGATGACCTTCCCTAACCAAGTCAGCAGATGATGACCTTCCCTAACCAAGTCAGCAGATGATGACCTTCCTTAACCAAGTCAGCAGATGATGACCTTCCTTAGCACTTAATCTCTTTAGAAAATAGCATGGGATTGCAAGTAAATTATTTCTCTATCATCATAAAAACATTTCTGATAGCAAGAGGCCCTAAATGGATATACAAAGATATGGGATCATGGATAATGTTTTCTATTATTTATACATGTAATTTTTCTACTTTCTAATTTTTCTACAGTAAACACAATACCAAGAAAAAGTAATATCCTAATGGAATCATGATAATTATAAAGCATATCACGACTCAAACTAGCAAAACATTTTCCAGTTTCCTACTCATTTCCTCACTCTCTGTCAAGGATTCACAGGGATCCATGCAGCACGATAACTAGAAATGGTCAAAAATATTGTTTATATTTATATTATATGTATATAATATATAAATTCTATATATAAATGTTTTATTTATTATCCTTGTTATTCCAAATAATTAAGAATATAACTATAATAATGTGGAATCTTAAAAAATAAATAACTGAGATACAGATAACAGACTGGTGGCTGGGAGGGAGGGGTGAAGGGAATCAAAGGTACAAACTTTCAATTATAAAATAAATAAGTCCTCAGATGTTATGTATAGCATGGTGACTACAATTAATAATATTGTATTATATATTTGAAAGTTGCTTTAAAGTATGCTAGAAACTAATATATGTCATTTTTACCTCAATTTTTAGATATATATATAATTATAAAAAAGAACACTTCCACTGATACACAAAATTTAGGTAAATTGCTTCTTTAAGGCACAATACCAAAATTACTTATGGTGCTACTAATGGTGAACCATCAAAGGATGAGACACAACCCCTGTCTACTCCCTTCACCCATAGTGCATGGAGGGGATCCTAGAGAAGATGCTGTATATAACATTTCTTTTTTTTTTTTTAAGATTTTTATTTATTTATTTGACAGAGAGAGAGATAGCGGAGAGCAGGAACACAAGCGGGGGAGTGGGAGAGGGAGAAGGAGCCTCCCCGCAGAGCAGGGCCCAATGCAGGACTCGATCCCAGGACCCCGGGACCATGACCTGGGCTGAAGGCAGATGCTTAATGACTGAGCCACCCAGGCACCCCAAAAAATAAACATTTCTTTCCAAAAACCTGTGGAGATTCACAAAAATTGGCAAAGTCTTTAAATTGCAATCAAAAATTTTAAAAATAAAATTAAAAGCAGAAATTAGACACTTCACAGTCTTTACTCAAAGCAAAATACAATGAGAAATTAATATAAAGAGAAAGCCAAATGTCTGCTCTGGAGAGAGTATGAACAAAGAGCTGCTGGATTCAAGGACTCCGGAGGAGCTGAAAGCCACTCTAGAAGGATTGAAAAGAGCACCTAATTGATCTAGAAGACACCTAGTTCCTTTTCCCCTCTCCGCTTCAATTGGCCTGCCAGCCAGGCTTTGATTTCCTGGGTAGGAGATGAAAGAATTCCTTCCTGTGGTAGTCAAGGATACCAAGGGAATCTGGGGAGGTGGGAGGACTATTCTGCATCCTGATTTTGGTGGTAGTTAACACTCAGACAACTGTATACCCAAAAGAGTCCATTTTACTATATGGTAATTTTTGAAATTAAAAAGTAAAATACACAATTACAAAAATGTCATATGGGCGAAGAAACTTCTTTGATACACTGGGACAATAAAGAAGTTTTTTTTAAAAGATTTTATTTATTTGAGAGAGAGAGAGCAAGAGAGCACAAGCAGAGGAAGGAGCAGAGGGAGAGGCAAGCTCCCCACTGAGCAGGGATCCCGACACGGGGCTCAATCCCAGGACCCCGGGGCAGAAGCCCAACCGACTGAGCCACCCAGGCACCCCATGAACTTTTAATTTATATCAATGTGGACTTCTTATAAAATAAAATCTCAATATAAAATATTAAAATATAAGTACCCAAGAGGTATAACTTAAACTTCTACATATACCTTAAGCAAACAATTCTCCTACAAAAAGACAAGGATTCTTTCCTTCCCTTTTCCTCTCTGTCATTTTGCTACAAGGAACTGAAACAGTAATTGCGAGGAGCAGGAATGCTTGGAAAGATGAACCCAGAGCTCTAAATATGCTCGGTCTCGATCACTATTTTTTTTAATATTTTTTAAAGATTTTATTTATTTATTCATGAGAGACAGAGAGAGAGAGAGAGAGAGAAACAGAGGGAGAAGCAGGCTCCCAAGGAGCAGGGAGTCCAACGTGGGACTCGATCCCAGGACCCTGGGATCATGACCTGAGCCGAAGGCAGACGCTTAACCATCTGAGCCACCCAGGCGCCCTCACTGTTTTAATAGGTATGTGCTTAGCTTACCTCTGGTTCTTTGCCAGTTTTTTTTTCCTTGCAAAGCAGAAAAATAATTCTGAATCTTGTTTCAAGGATAACCGTAAGATGACTGTATTCTTGGCCAGGAAGGAAAGGAGAGAGGGAGGGAAGGGAGAAGGAGGAGGGCAAATATGTTAAGAGGTTGTGCTATTAATCCACTTCAAGACGAATTTTAATCAATAAAACCAAAATGCTCTTATGAAACTGAATTGTCCTTAATATTCCATATTTCAGTATACTCGTATTCACAGAAGAAACTGAACTTACGAGTTATCAAACTACAAATTGGCAGCAAGTCATGAAACTAACAACGTATATAACCATGGCATTAAGCCCAGACAAATGGCACAGCAGCTACTTTCAAGGCATTCTCTTCTAAAGCTGAAAGACTGAGGTTTTTGAAAATAAAATGTTTATTTTCCTTTTAAAAAGACGACATTCTATGGCCCTGCAGAGAAAAGAATGAACCACCACTCTTCTAATATAGCCTATATAGGGATTGATTTTTAAATATTTTTAAGGCTTTTATTTTTAAGTAATCTCTACCCCCACCATGAGGCTCTAAATTTACAACCTGGAAATCAAGAGTTGCATGCTCTACAGACTGAGCCAGCTAAGCGTCGATTTTCAAATTTTAATAATTATCATCTTATTTCCAAATGTAAAGGCAAATAATAAAATGTGTGAAATAATCACTCTGTAAATGTTGGTATTTCTCAGTGCATTAGTCTGCTCAGGCTACCCTAACAAAATCCCATAGACTGCGTGGCTTAAACGACAGAGGTCTATTTGCTCACGGTTCTGGAGGCTGGAAGGCGCCGATCCTGGGCTGGCAGGGCAGGTTTCTGGAAGAGCTCTCCCGGCTTGCGGCTTGGCAATCCTTCCGCTGTGTCCTCACAGGGCGGACAGCCAGCTTGCCTCTGGGGTCTCTTCTTACTAGGACACTAATCCTGAAGGATCAGAACCCCACCCTTACGGCCTCATTTGTCCTTAATCACGTCCTCAGAGGCCCCACCTTCAAGTACAGCCACACCGGGAGCTGGGACTGCGACGTACTGTTGGAGGGGATCATCGAGAGGCCATGAGGGCCGGTTGACCCGGGAGCGGAGCCCGGGAGCTTGGAGGTCCCTCACCCTCTGCCAGGGGCTGGGAACGGTCGTTCCGCCCACCAACTCCACAGCCAGAGCCATTTTCAAGGACACACCTTTGACAGAGCACTGTATTGATGAGACCATCTGGACTCGGAGCCTTGCGGAACCGGTAAGGCTCAGGACAAGCGTTGGAGGTAAGTTCCCTCGCTTACTGAACCTGCCACCTACCCATCTGGAAGGGTCTGCCTCTTTTTGGAGTCTCTCCCTGCCCTCTGGGTTAGGAGCGGGTTCCAGATCCTCCCCTCCCTTGCGCCGGGAATTCCCCGGTTTGGAAATCAACACCTGTGAATCTTGGAGCGGGACACAAACTTTCAGTCCATGACACTCAGTTTGGGGGCTTTCAATACTTAATTTTACCAATTAGCAAAAAGAAAAGTTGACAAATAGTTGTAATTGTTTTTGAGAGAAGATGAATATAGACATGCTTCAATTCTTTTATAATGATGCATTGATTACAGAATGTCAAAAGTCTTGAAAATACAGAGATGGCACGTTTTATTGTTTTTTTAATTAGATTTTTAAACTAAAGCAAACTGCCAATAACCTTTTAATTTCCTTTACCTTTCTATAAAGCATTAGATCTTTCATTACCTATGATGACACTTGAGGATATGCAAATGTAATAACAGCATGGGTTTTGCAGAAGGTAAAATTTTAAACTTACTCCCACCCCAAGATTTCTGTCCCCTGGTAATTCAATCAAATACTGATCTAATTACAGCTATGAAGGGATTGTGCAGATATAATTAAAGGCTTAGGTCAAAGTGACCTTAATTTATGGAGATTAACCATAAAGGCCTGACCCAAACAGGTGAGGCCTTCAGAAGCAGTTTTCTCTGGCTGGTATGAATAATGAACTAATGACTTACAACTTGGTTCATATATAAAAATACTCAGGTTATACTATAAAATTATGTGAACTAAAATTCCACTAAAATTTTCTGAGTAGATTTAACAAAATAAAATTTCTATAGTAATTTTTAGCATTAATATTATTTGCATTGAGATGTTACAGTGTCCACTATTTTCAAATGCCTTTTGGAACGTTAATACATTGATAAGTATCCACGTATATCTAAAGGCTTTTTATAATTCGTTTTTAATTCTAAAGCTATCAAATTAGAAAAAGTTAAAAGGATATACTTTTATATCACTCACCCCATATATACTCACCCCACAGTCTCTGTGTAAGTTTTATCAGTACAAATAGTCTAAATGTAAACGCCTTGACTTTTCTAAAGTCCAAATTAAAATAGTGCATTGTAGGTATTATCTTAATAATGTGTTTAAATTAGACCCAATTGTATTTTTAATGAATATTGTTTTCAAGTTTTAAATAATGTTACAACTTAAACATAGTTTGATGGACAATGTTGATAACATTAAGATGGTAACAGGACAGTAACTAAGATTTAAGATAGTAACAGAAGTGGGGGTCCTGGCTGGCTCAGTCAGCAGAGCCTGCAACTCGATCTCCAATTGTGAGTTCAAGCCCCATGTTGGGGATAGTACTTAAAAAAAAAAAAAAATAGTAACAAATTATAAGTGAAAGGAAGAATGGAAAAAATCAGAAGTAAGAAAAGAAGTAATTGAAAAGCTTTAATATTTGGATTTTTTTTATTAGAACCAATAGTTCGGGTGCTCATTTTTTTTCAGGGAGAACAGGTTAAGCCTCCCACATGGGACAACTGCAGTTTGCCTGCAACTGCTGACCGCATGAAACATCATCATCTCTATATCCGTTTTTACAGCTACAGCCTTGGTCACAGGGTGGCTGAAGGTGAGGTTGCAGCTCCCAGAACAGAAAGAACACTCTGCCCCTTTTTCCCTACTTTTGAAGAAATGATAATCATCTTTTTCCACAGGAAAAGTGACAAGACTAGGCTAGCTTTCACCCAAACTAGTTTCTTTCCCTCCTGCCTCTACACTACATCTGGTCTTTGCACTTAAGAGAGTCATGTGACTGGGTCTGGCCAACGGCATGTAGGAGGAAGTGATTAATACCACTTCCTGGTGACCTGCGAACTCCTTCTGTGTAAAATATTCCCTCTTCCACCGAATAGCCTCCAGGAGGCTGGTGATACCCAGGGAGACCTTGGTAGCCACATGTTGAAGGTGGCAGGGCCTCCATCAGCTTGGGTCCCCAAATGACTACATGGAGGAGCAAGCCAGCCCTCACACTGTGGATTGGGGTGTATGTGAGAAATAAACTATTAGGTGAAAATGCTGAATTGGGGAGTGAGTTTGTTACATGAGCGAATGTTACCACAACTAATACCAAAATATAAGACAAGAAATAGGAACAAAATATTTGTAGTACTGACCTCTCCCCTGTCGAAGAAAAGAGACTTCATGTCCCAGGCACTAAGATGATCTAGACATTACAGGAAAAAGTCACCTTGGGCACCTGGGTGGCTCAGTCATTGGGCGTCTGCCTTCGGCTCAGGTCATGATCTCAGGGTCCTAGGATTGAGCCCAACGTTGGGCTCCTTGCTCGGTGGGGAGCCTGCTTCTCCATCTCCCTCTGCCACTCCCCCTGCTTGTGCTCTCTCTCTCTCTCTCTGTGTCAAATAAATAAATAAAATCTTAAAAAAAAAAAAAAAAAAGAGGGCGCCTGGGTGGCTCAGTTGGTTAAGCGACTGCCTTTGGCTCAGGTCATGATCCTGGAGTCCCAGGATCGAGTCCCGCATTGGGCTCCCTGCTCGGCAGGGAGTCTGCTTCTCCCTCTGACTCTCTTCCCTCTCGTGCTCTCTATCTCTCATTCTCTCTCTCTCTCAAGTAAATAAATAAAATCTTTTTAAAAAAAAAGAAAGAAAAAAAGAAAAAAGTCACCTTGATGGGGTGCCTGGGTGGCTCAGTTGTTAAGCCTCGGCCTTCGGCTCAGGTCATGATCCCAGGGTCCTGGGATCGAGCCCCACATCGGGCCCCCTGCTCAGTGGGAAGCCTGCTTCTCCCTCTCCCACTCCCCCTGCTTGTGTTCCCTCTCTCACTGTGTCTCTCTCTGTCAAATAAACAAATAAAATCTTTTAAAAAAAGAAAAAAGTCACCTTGATCATCAGTGGGCCACATCAGTCTTCCCAGGGTACTATCTAGGTACCTATATAGGTCTATAAGTCATTCATCCAAGTAAAATAGTGTTTCATGAAGAGTGGCCGGTACAGCCCACAGTTCAATGGCACAAGTATTTTTAACTTGAAACAACCATTATATTTCAAAATTGCTTTAGGTGCACTTCCCATTTCATCATACAGAATATTAAAAAGATGTGTTCTGTAGGGAAGAAAATATTCTTCCTCTATCCTTCAAGGTCTTCCAGCTGAACCAATAATTAAATTCCCATGAGATAAGGTAGGAAAAAAACCCAAGATTTTATTACATGTGCACAGAAGCCCAATATTGAGATTGAGACCTAAAGAAATGACCAAGACTGGCAGTTTTTATACATTTTAGACAAACAATAAACTTGTGACTACTTGACAGGATATAGAAAACAGGTGTTTGGGAACTTTAGTAGAGAATTCTAAGCAGAATTTAGACTGATGTAGTAAATTAGAAAAAAACAAAGTTTGCTTCTAAGTTCTCTTTACTTTTAAGTCCTTGTCTCTGGACGCCTGGGTGGCTCAGTTGGTTAAGCATCTATCTTCGGCTCAGGTCATGATCCCAAGGTCCTGGGATCAAGCCCCAGTCATTCCCTGCTCGGCAGGGGGTGGGGGGCAGGGGAGAGGGAGGGCTACTTCTCTCTCTCCCTCTGTGGCTCCCCCTGCTTGCACACATGTGCTCTCTCTCCCTCAAATAAATAAATAAAATATTTTAAAAATAAATAAATAAAATTCCTTGTCTCTGATGATAAAAATGTCTTTTTATTTCTCAGTATATGGACAGTATCTTTCACATGGGAGATTTGTTTCCTGCTTTCAGGGGGACAGAGGAGAGTCTGAGTGTCCTTGCACCATTGTTTTTTTTTTTTCTTTTTTTTAGGTTTTGTTTATTTATTTGACAGAGACAGAGAGCACAAGCAGGGGGATCAGCAGGCAGAGGGAGAAGCAGGCCCCCCACTGAGCAGGCAGCCCAACATGGGGCTTGATCCCAGGACCCTGGGGTCATGACCTGAGCCAAAGTCAAACGCTTAACTGACTGAGCCACCCAGGCGCCCCAGCACCACTGTTTCTTTTTTTTTATTGTTATGTTAATCACCATATATTACATCATTTGTTTTTGATGTAGTGTTCCATGATTCATTGTTTGTTCATAACACCCAGTGCTCCATGCAGAATGTGCCCTCTTTAATACCCATCACCAGGCTAACCCATCCCCCTACCCTCCTCCCCTCTAGAACCCTCAGTTTGTTTTTCAGAGTCCATCGTCTCTCATGGTTCGTCTCCCCCTCTGACTTACTCCCCTTCATTCTTCCTCTCCTGCTATCTTCTTCTTTTTCTTTTTTCTTAAAATATGTTGCATTATTTGTTTCAGAAGGACAGATCTGTGATTCAACAGTCTTGCACAATTCACAGCGCTCACCGTAGCACATACCCTCCCCAATGTCTATCACCCAGCCACCCCATCCCTCCCACCCCCCACCACTCCAGCAACCCTCAGTTTGTTTCCTGAGATTAAGAATTCCTCATATCAGTGAGGTCATATGATACATGTCTTTCTCTGATTGACTTATTTCACTCAGCATAACACCCTCCAGTTCCATCCACGTCGTTGCAAATGGCAAGATCTCATTCCTTTTGATGGCTGCATAATATTCCACTGTGTATATATACCACATCTTCTTTATCCATTCATCTGTCGATGGACATCTTGGCTCTTTCCACAGTTTGGCTATTGTAGCACCACTGTTTCTTAAGTAACTTTTATTTTAAAAAATCAATATGCCAAAATGGTACATTTGGGAGCAGCCTGCCCTTGGTCCCCATAGTACTCACGGGATGAAATTTGATTAAAATTATAATTTTCATGAAGGATATTCTTAAGTGGGGCCCCTGGGCGGCTCAGTTAAGTGTCTGCCTTTCAGCTCAGCTCATGATCCCAGGGTCCTGGAATCGAGCCTCATACAGAGCTCTCTGCTCAGCGGGGAGTCTGCTTCTCCCTCTCACTCTGCCTCTCCCCCCCCCCCCCCGCTCATGCTCTCTCTCTTTCTCTCTCTCAAATAAATAAATAAAATCTTAAAAAAAAAAAAGGATGTTCTTAAGTAAGACTTTTTTTTAGTTTCTTGGATGTTTTGTTTGTTTTTACTGTGAATGGAAGGGGATGAAGAGTACAATTCGGTGCCACCACCTTGGTTCGTGCTTTGGCACCAGCAGTTTTATTCATTACTGCTCCTGAGCCAGGAGTGCAAATGCTAACCAGCAAAAAACAAATAATGCCTCTGTGTCAATATGAAAATAGTTTGACCATCCCTGAGGACCACCTTAAGGGGTTTGTGAGGCCCCCAGGACTCCACTGACCACATTTTGAGGACAGCTGGGCTAGGGTATGCTGCAGGAACAACAACCTGGAAATCTGAATGGTCTTAAAAGTGTTCTTTCTTACTCATGTGCACGACCATCACATGGCAATGGGGTGCTCTGCTCCTCATTGTCCCCAGGACCATCTGGCTGTTAATATTCCCAGACACCATTCCAGAAGTAAAAGGAACTCTGCAGGGCCTCACACCGGCAGTTACATGTTCCGTTTCTCAAGTGACAGCAGGTGCTTCTTCTTACAATTCATTGGTCAGAATTAGTCACGTGGTTCCACCCAACCACAAGGGGACAAAGAAGTAAAAACCTACCGTGTACCCAGAAGCAACAGTAATTACTACCACAAAGTTCCTACACCAAAATCTTGGACATTATAAAATAATATAAAAATTGAAATGATGTTTTGAACTTCAGATTGTAAAAGTACAGAATTTATAACAGGCCTGTGTTTGAAAAAAAATGGGGGCTATAAGAAGGATAGATATAGATAGAATGTGGGAAACCTCCTTTATTGTCAGGCTTATATCCAGCTTCATTTAATAGAAAAATCCAAAAGGGTTTAAGCAGTATAGAAGTTTATTCCTCTCCTATGCAAAAAACTTCTGCAAAAAGCAGTTCAGGCATTGGTTTGACAGGCCTACTATGTCATCACCAACCCAGGTTGCTAATTTGCTGCTTCACCATCCCTACTGAATAGCCTCCATGCTCAAAGGTCACCTCATGGCACAAAACGGGTGCTGGGCCTCCAGCCATCATGCTTTTGTTTCATAGAACAGAAGGAATGGGAGAAGACCTCACTTTTAGGCAACTTTCCCAAAAGTGCCACACAACATTTCTGCTTACATACAACTGGCCAGAACTTAGTCCCATAGCCATACCAACTTTAAGGGAAGCTAGAAAATGTTGTCTTTATTCCTAGAGGTAAGGTGTCTTTAAAATGTGAGGTTCTGTTCCTAAAAAAGAAACTTGTAGATAGAATGGTGGATAGGTGAAGGAAATAGAAATAGTATTTGAATACACTTTAAATAAAAACAATTATATTTGTCATTTATTCCTCAATAAAGCTGGGGAAAAAATTGAAAGCAAGATCTTGAAGAGATGTTTGCACACCAATTTTCATAGCAGCACTCTTCACAATAGCCAAAAGGTGGAACCAACCCAAATGTGCACTAACAGATGAATGGGAAAACAAAATGTGGCATATACTTCCAGTGGAATATTACTTAGCCTTAAAAAGGAAGGAAATTCTGACATAAGCTACAACGTGGATGAACCTGGAGGACACAGTGATAAGTGAAAAAAAAGTTGCAGAAAAGACAAATAGGGTATGATTCCACTGAACTGAGATATCTAGAGTAGTCAAATTTGTAAAAACAGTAAGTAAAATAGCAGTTGCCAGAGCCTGTGGGGGACGGGGAAATGGAAAGTTGTGATTTAATGGGTATAGGTTCAGTTGCACAAGTTGAAAAAGTGCTGGAGACTAGATGCACAACAATGCATGCATACTTAAAACCACTAAACCACACAATTAGAAATGGTTAAGATGGTAAGTTTTATGTGTTTTTTACCACAATTAAAAAAATAGAATTCATAATTAAAAAAAGAAAGAAAAACATCATGAAAATAAGATGGGCGGATGGATGGATGGGGGATGGACAGATGGACAGACATGTGATAAAGGAAGTACAGTCCATTGTTGAGAGTAGAATCTTGGTGGTGGGGCAAGGGTATTCTTTCCACTTTGCTGTACATTTGAAATGTTTCCTCAGAAAGGGTTGGGGAAATGAGTCTCCTATTGAGTGAAGACTTGGAATGAGCTAACCACTTGGGTTTTTTCTCGCTCAAGAGTATCTCTTCCTTTCAACTCAGAGGGAGTTTGAAGCTCTCCCAGGGCACTTAAGGTGCTTTCCCTCTGCCTCCTGCATAGCTGCCTTTGATCACTGTCCCCGAAACCTCATTTAATTTGAGGATGTCGTGGCTGCCGTGAAGGAGGAAAAGCTGTCATTGTATCTTATAGAAAGAAAGAAACTTTCCCCGACCTGGCATTCAATCTCTCCCAGGTCCCATCCTTTGAGCCATTTTTACATAGACAAAGGGTCCCTCCAAGAAGGACCCAACCTGTGACCTATGAACAAAGTGCGTCCCTCTTGATATTTTTAGCAAAGAATGTTGGGCCTAATTTTAGCCCCTGTAACTCTTTGGGCTCTTTCGCTAGCAAATGATTTTTTAAATTTGGCACAAATATGAAAAAGCTGAGCTCACTAGAGCAATGCAAACCAGAAGAGAATGTTCCAGCCGTTATTCAAGCTCCTCTCCCACAGCATCATTTATCAGTCAAATAACATGATGAAAGAAGTGAAAGATGTGACATTTCTCCATGTTCGTGCCCTTAATCATCATCTGGTATGTCCTGAGGCTGTGAAACATGGTACAGGAATTCATTCATTTTCATAGCATCAGATGGGAGAAATGCAGGCTGCTGGCATAAATCTGATGAAGAATGCAGTCAGCTGCTTCTGCAAATCAAAAAATTGGGGGATTTAAGGAATATGAGATTCAACCTGATAGACTGCAGGCAGCGCAAGACACATAATTTGTGGGGCCCAGTGCAAAATAAAAATGTGAGGGCCCTTGTTCTAAAAGTATTAAGAATGTCAAGACAGTTACAGCAGAATATTAAACCAAGCAAAGAGTTCTTTTGAGTATGGGGACCTGTGTGACTGCATAGGTCACACACCCATGAAGCCAGCCCTGGCTCCCATGGGAAATAAGTTACTTATTTTTACTGATGTGACAAAACATCAAAATAGTTTGAACATGAAGCTGTTGGATGATGAGAATTGCTCATTTCTTCAAGGCAGTGCTGATTTTCCCACTAAGTGAGGCATGCCAATGAAGCACATAAAAGCATTTAGGGACTGCATTTATTTCCCATTGCTGAGCTCCCTGACCTTGCTAGAATGGGCAGCTAGCACAAATACAGAGTGGGCATGCAATATTTTTTTAAGTAGGCTCCACACCCAACATGGGGCTCAAACTTACGACCCCCCAAGATCAAGGGTCACACGCCCTAACAACTGAGCCAGCCAGGCACACCTAGGCATGCAATGTTGATTGAATTAATCACAGAATTTTAAAACTGTAAAGCCACATTTCCAGAACCGATTCATGTATTTTGATAAATACGAATTTTGTTTTAAGCTTATGCATCTTCCTTTTCCTAAGAGGGCGAACCTTAGAAAGTGCCGTTAACGAGCCATCTTATTTTCTTGATGTATTTCAAAGTAAATTCCGGGTTTAAATACAAAAAGGAGCAATTAAGCTACATACCAGTCAACACTCTACAGGTAATTTATTGGTTCACCCAACTGAAAGACCAGGGACAATCATCAAGGCTATTGGTGAGGTCTCACATGATGTCATTAGAACCCATCTTCCTTTCACTTCCAGTGGTAATATCCACCTCCTGCTGTATTGGATTCCTTGTCAGGCCATGTGTACATGATGGCTTCAAGCAGCTGCAATTATGCATCAACTGCAATAGGAAACCCAGGAGGAAAGAGAGCTCACTACCCCTGCAGCACAAATAGAAGTCCAAGACCTGAACTTCAGTAGACTGATTGGCCTTACTTAGGTCTTGTGCCCATCTCTAAATCAGTCAGTGGCTGGGGGGATAGAATACTCTGAGTGTCTTAGTCTTGGTCATGAATCTCACCCCCAAGTCCAGAAATAGAGACAGCTTTTGCAGGGACTGAGAATGGAGCCAGGGTGGATTCCCCAAATGGAAATTTCGGAATTGTCATCACAGGAAGTAGAGTGAGCCAGCCAGGCACACCTAGGCATGCAATATTGATTGAATTAATCACAGAATTTAAAAACTGTAAAGCCACATTTCCAGAACTCATTCATGTATTTTGATAAAGAAGAATTTTGTTTTAAGCTTATGCATCTTCCTTTTCCTAAGAGGGCGAACCTTAGAAAGGTTCTTTCTGCCCATCAGAGGCAGAAAGCAAGCTACCCCTACCATGAAGACACTGTGTCCCCGGAAACTTAAAGATGGAATACAAGTCAATAACCATCCTGAAGTTTCTGGCTATGTTTCAGTGTTCTGGGCTACAGGTCCAAGTGAGTCTCTGAAAGCATCCCCCCCACCGCCCAACTAAACAACTGAAATTAAAGCTGAGAGCCAGCATTAGGTACATGAGTCTAGAGTCAAACTGAGATGCTCCAGGATGGAATACACCCTGCAGTTCTCAAAAATGATTCATGACTACGAGTGCTATTCAGATTTGTTTTTAATTTAGAATTGTCTTTACTGTAAACATCTAAAAAGAGAAAATTGTTCAGTCGATGTTATACCAGTATTCTCTCACTGACTTGTTCAAGATGACTCTGCCCATAACTCTGCACAGCTACATTAAACTTATGTAAATGGCTATTTAAACACTTATTTTTAATCCATATTTGTAATGCGCTTCTACTAAAAAAAAAGAAAAATCCACGCAGCCCTAAGATGTCGACTAGTAATAACCAAACCACCATCTTCAGCAGTGAGAGCTTGCATCTGTTGACCTTCCATCTTGCATCATCTCCCCTATTCATCCCCCTGCACAAATCCTAATTTGCCTAAAACAGAGCTCTGATGAAATTCCATGAGGACAAGGGCCAACTCAGAGCTAGTTACAATGATGCACTTTCACAGGAGATGGAGGTAATTGAACCCCGCCCAGGTGGCAGGTGGGCTGGGCACCAGGTGCTGCTGCATTCTTTTTTTTTTTTTTAGTGAATGCTAGGGCATTCTTTTTTTTTTTTAAGATTTTATTTATTTATTTGACAGAGATATAGCAAGAGAGGGAACATAAGCAGGGGGGAGTGGGAGAGGGAGAAGCAGGCTCCCCGCCAAGCAGGGAGTCCTATGTGGGGCTTGATCCCTGGACCCCGGGATCATGACCTGAGCCGAAGGCAGACACTTAACAATTGAACCACCCAGGCGCCCCAGTGCTGGTGCATTCTTAAGAGACAATTGGCAGGTTCAATCCAACCAGTAAAAAAGCTGCACAAAAAGATTCTGCGATGTTTGACACAGGGACATGCCTCTGTGAAGATGAAGGACAACTTGGAGGTTCCAGATTGCCAGGTTGCCAGATTGCTCATTGCCTCAGTTCAGTGGGAGGGCAGGACCAAGCACCCTGGTCCTGTCATCAGAAGCTCAAGACTGGTGAGAGTCTTATAATGCAGACTGCTAGCCAGATACTCCATTTTGCCTCCTCATTGGAGCATTTTCCCCAGGTCGGAGCTTCGTTTCCATGACAATGCAAGTGTCACACTGAAACTTAGCTTTACACTAGCAGAGCCAGTTCACCCATTCAATAATTTAATAAATATTTATTGAGCACCAACTATGTGCCGGGAACAGCTCCCCACACCAGGGATAGCAATAAACCAGAATGACAAATTGCTTGCCCTCGTGCTGCTTACCTTATGGTTGACAGACTCAGATAACAAACATAGAAAGAAGTAAATGAGTGTGTGATGTCCAGCAGTAATCGATGCTATAAAATAAAGTAAAACAGAGTGATGTGATGGGAAAGAAACTGTGGTCAGGCAAGATCTCTCTGAGAAAGGAAATTTGAACTCGTGATAAGCCAACCCATGATAAGCCAGCCTCTTGAAGATGTGGAAAAAAGCATTCAGGCAAGGGGACCAGCCAGTGCCAAAGGCTGAGATGGAAATGAACTTGTTTGTTGGACGGAAGGAAGGCTCGCCGAACTAGAAACAGGGACAGGAGAAAAAGGGAAGGGATGAGGCTGGAGGCATGGAGCAGGCAAGAGCAATGGGCACATAACAAAGGCCTCTCACTCGCCACGCTAGTGGTCGAAATGATCTGCTCCAATTGTCAACTCTACAATAAAACGAGTCATTAGTGGGGCGCCTGGGTGGCTCAGTCGTTAAGCGACTGCCTTCAGCTCAGGTCATGATCCCAGGGTCCTGGGATCGAGCCCCGCATCGGGCAACGGGCTCCCTGCTCGGCGGGAAGCCTGCCTCTCCCTCTCCTGCTCTGCCTGCTTGTGCTCGCTCTCTCTTGCTGTCTTTCTCTGTCAAATGAATAAATAAAATCTTGGGGCTCCTCAGTGGCTCAGTCATTAAGCGTCTGCCTTTGGCTCAGGTCACGATCCCAGGGTCCTGGAATGGAGCCCCACGTCGAGCTCCCTGCTCCACGGGAAGCCTGCTTCTCCCTCTCCCACTCCCCCTGCTTGTGTTCCCTCTCTCGCTGTCTCTCTCTCTCTCTCTCTGTCAATTAAATAAATAAAATCTTAAAACAAAACAAAACAAAAAACGTGTCATTAGCGATTTACAAACCCGGGATTCATTCCCAGAGAGCCCGCCCTTAAAGTCGTTGACAGGTTAATTTTACTGGCCCTTTACCGCCATCTGCTGGCGATATTCGGCATGCCCACGCCATGGTCGACACTGGCTTAATGGAACACACACCGGATACTCTGGGGGGAGGGGTCGCCGCCGTTCAGGGCTTTCGGAGCCCTCCTAATTTCTACTGGTGTCCTAAACTAGAATCAGTGTTGAAGGTGAAGCCTGGCTTCTTCTTGCTGCTGATAGTAAAATGGAGAGAAAAGAGATGAAGTGAGAGAAAGAGCTGTAAACCCAAAAGGAACCAGGACTTGCTGGTTTGGGAAATACCCACACTATGCAACCACCAAGGGTACTAACATGAGGAGATTTGCTGTAAGGAAAGCATGTTCTAAGAAGGACGCTGAGGGTGTGGCTGTACAAACTTTTGTTAATACCTCCGAAAGATCAAAAGTTCAGAGTACTCAGTCACACAAAAGGCTCTTTGAAAGAAGCGCATGAAAGATGCTCAACATTATTAGTCATCAGGGAAATGCAAATCAAAACCACAATGGATATCACCTTACACTCATTAGAATGACTATTTTTTTTAAAGATTTTATTTATTTGTTTGTCAGAGAGAGAGCACAAGCAGGGGGAGCAGCAGGCAGAGGGAGAGGGAGACTCCCCGCTGAGCAGGGAGCCCAACATGGCACTGGAACCCAGGACCCTGGGATCATGACCCGAGCCGAAGGCAGACACTTAACCACTGAGCCACCCAGGTGTCCCTAGAATGGCTGTATTTAAAAAAAAAAGAAGGAAGGATGGAAGGAGGGAGGGAGAGAGAGAAGGGAGGGAGGGAAGGAGGGAGGGAGAGAGGGAGGGGAGGGGGGGAAGGAGGGAGGGAGGGAGGGAGGAAGGACGTAACAAATGTTGAGGATATGGAGAAATTGGAACCCTACGCATTGCTTGAGGGAATGTAAAGTGGTGACTGAGGAAAAGTTTGGTGGTTCCTCAAAAGTTAAACATAGAATTACCATATAATCCAGCAATTCCACTCACAGGTATGTACCCAAAAGAACTAAAAACAGGGACTCAAACTGATACTTGGACACCCAAGTTCATAGCAGTATTATTCACAACAGCCAAAAGGTGGAAACACGCCAAGTGACCATGAACAGATGAATGGATAAACAAGGTGTGGTGTATCCGTACAATGAGATATTAGTCCTTGAAAAGGAATGAAATTCTGGCCCGTGCTGCAACATTAATGAATCTTGGAAACAAACTGCGCTGAGTGAAATAAGCCAGACACGGAAAGGAGAACTACGGTATGGTTTCACTTAAATGAAGTACCTGGAACAGGCAAACTGACAGAGACAAAGAGAGCAGACGTGACAGGGGCCTGGGACGGTGGGCGGGGGGGGGGGGGGGGGGGGGGGTGGGGGATTGGTGGGGAGTTATTCTCTAATGGGTACAGAGTTTCTCTTTAGGAAGATGAAAAATTCTGGAGATAGTAGTGACACTGACACAATACTGTGTGTGTACTTAGGGCCATTGAATCGTGCACTGAAAATGGTAAATTTTATGTTATATATATTTCGCCACAATTTTTAAAGCCTCTTTGAAGAGAGGAAGCATGTGACTCCCAGATCCCCTTAGCCAGCTGAGCAGAAGTCACAAGTCACAAGGGACGGGAGTCTCTAGGAAAGCTACGTGGTGGAGACGAATGGAGTGAATTCCCGTGACACGCACCAGAGTCCCACGGGCTTCCTGAGGGTGTCATGTCAGTAGAAACATGGCCAGCTTGGAATGAAAAGGACAGAGACGAAAGAAGACAAAAAATGAAAGCAGGATGTCAACCTCCAAAATCCTTTAGGCAGGAAACAGGCTGGTGGAACCGCTGAGCCACAAAAAGGTACTATCTGGCATCAGAAAGGAAAAATGACCTCAAAGGTAAAGTCTCAAGCCCAGAAGGTGGAGCCACAAGCCCAGAGGATTATTCTACGCCTACACAACAGATGGATTTTGAAATAGCTTGGGACCAGTGACTCCTTTTTTTCCTTTCATTTTCTCCCTTTTGAATGGAAAAGCCTATAACTTTTAGGTACCTTATGTCCACTCCACCATTGTATTTTGGGAGCAGGTAACCTGTTTCTTGAGTTTCTTAGATCCACGGATGGAAAGAAATTGTGCCCCACGATGAGTTATTCTCAGATCCTCCCTCTACCTAGTTCAGATGATGAGATAGGGGACCTTTGAGCTGATGAGATTCAGGTAAGAATTTTTTGCTTCAAGTTGATGCTATCACAGGATGAGACTTGGGGACGAAGTGAATGTATTTTGCATGTGGGATGGATGGGAACCTTTGGAGTCCAGAAAGCAGACTGTAGTAAGCAGAAAACAGCCCCCTAGAGATGTCCACATCCTCTCCCCAGAATCTGGGAGTGTGTTATGTTACACGACAAAAAGGAATTCTGATTGCAGATAAAATTAAGTTGCTAATCAGCTGACCTGGAAACAGATCACCCTGAATTATCCTGGCGGATACAATGTCACAGAGCCTTAACAGTGGAAGAAGAGGGCAGAAGAGGAAGCCAGAGGGACAGGAGATGGGACTTGACCTGCAGTTTCTGGGGCTGGAGCTGGGGCAGTGGCCACACACCAAGGAATAGATGCAGACTCTGGAAGCTGGAGAAAACAGATTCTCCTCTAGAGCCTCTGCTCTAGAACGCAGCCCTGCTGACACCTTGATTTTAGCCTTTTGAGATTTGTGCCAGACTTCTGACCTACAGAACTGTAAGATAAAAAATAACTTGTGTTGGGGCACCTGGGTGGCTCAGTTTCCACTGTTTCTTATGCAGCATTATTACTGGGGACAAAGCTAACCAGGACATAGAATTCCTGACAAGTCATGTAACAAGGGTCCTCCTTCTATGAATTAAGACAGTCCTGGTGTGTACCCATGTGCACGTGTGTGGAGGCATCCCTGTGCACACGAGGTCTGACCCACGTGCAGCCCTGGTTAAGTGGGGAAGATCCGTGTACGCCGTGCAGTGTGGGGTTACTCTCTGTCGCATCTGGAGGCACGAGGACTGTGTGCAATGTGACGGAATCTGTATGTTCAGGCTTCCTTCCTTGGTTTTCCTTCCCAGAATTCATTTGTTCCTTCACTATAAGGTGTCCAGGTCCTGGCTGAAAGCCTATGTGATTTTTTAGGCCCAACCATAGGCCATGACAAAGGCTTCCCCCTGGCAGTCCTCCCAGGAAGCTACCCTCCACGCCCCAGCCTGGGTGCCCAGCCAGTGCCTGGCAGTCTCTGAGTGGGGAGCAGCCAAGGACTCAGCGACCAACACCCTCCTCGGGTGCCCCTGCCAACCCCTCCCTGGCAGAGGGGAGGGGAAACCCTGGAAAGACACTTGTCTCCCAACTACCTCGGGACCCCGCACTTTCCTTCCCCACCCCAACTGCCGATGGGGGCCCCCAGATTCACAAAACTGCAGGAGCCTTTTGTTCGGGGCTCCCTCAGCAGTGAGACCACCCCCAGGCACTCATCCACCTGACCGTGGGCGCCATTCCCTAGGGAAAAAGGAATGGATGGAAGCACTTTCCCTGGTTTAGCCTCTTCCTTGCACTAAGTAAGCAATGAAAGGCTTGACTGTCACTTTAGTCTTGAATTGTCTTAGCTGGCTGCTCTCACACCTGGCAGCTCAGCTCTTCAGCTCAGCTGACCTCCTGACAGGACAGTGCTTTTAAGAGTGAACTACCTCAGGGCACCTGGGTGGCTCAGCTGGTTAAGCATCTGCCTTCAGCTCAGGTCATGATCCCAGGGTCCTGGGATCAAGCCCCACACCGGGCTCCCTGCTCAGCTGTCTGCTTCTCCCTCTCCCTCTGCTGCTCCCCCTGCTTGTTCTTTCTCTCCGACAAATAAATAAAATCTCAAAAAAAAAAAAAAAAAGAGTGAACTACCTTATGCCTGGTGACTTTGGAAAATCTCTTTGCCTCTTCGTGTAGTGGGTTCTTCATCTGTAAGATGGAAATGCTAACAATACCTACCTCAAAGGGGTTGACCTTGTGTGGACTTAATAGTCATTAAGTATATACTTAATAGTCATTAAGTATATGAGAAGCATAGAGTAAGTGTTAGCTAAGTGTTTGCTCTTATTATGTTCAACGTTGTCCTTTTCTGGGGTGCTGGCTGGCTCCATCAGTGGAGCATGCAACTCTTGATCTCAGGGTTATAAATTCAAGCCCCATGTTGGCTATGAAAATTACCTAAAAATAAAATCCTTAGGGGCGCCTGGGTGGCTCAGTTAAGTGTCGGGACTCTTGATTTTGGCTCAGGTCATGATCTCAGGGTCATGCGATGGAGCCCCACATCAGGCTCCCTGCTGGGCTGGGAGCCTGCTTAAGATTGATTCTCTCTCTCCCTGTCCCTCTGCCCCTCTCCCCGACAAAATTACAAAATCTAAAAAAAAAAAAACAAAAAAAAACGTGGTCCATTTCTGTTTTGCAATCCATATGGTTCTAAAGGTGCCTACTGGCTTAACCTAGGTCACGTGCTCCACCCCAACCACCCCTCCCCTGCTCCAAGGGTAGTGCACGTAACCTAGACTAAACCAGTAGGCACTCTCCAGCTCCTAGACTGGTTCAAGGTGGGCATGCGATATAAGCCAGGCCAGTCATAGTGAATATGAAGACTTTGGCTGAACATTCTGGAACAGAGACACTCTTTCCAGCAGGACGTGAACAAGGAGCTGCAACCCCCCAGGAGATGCTGGGAGCCATACTGCGGCCACAGGAGTACCAGCCTCAGGAGGAGGAGAACACCTTGGAGAACCAAGTAGAGAAACAGAAACTGGGTCCTTGGTGCCGTCACTTGATGTCTGGATAAAGCCTTGCCTCACCTTGAACATTTACTTACCTGAGCCCTTTACTGTCTAGGGCAATTTGGTCAGGTGTCCTGTAACCTGTAACCCGAAGTCTCTCTGTGGGCAGGGCGGGTGGGTGAGCAGCCAGAGGGTCTGAGGGTTTGCAGTAGTCTGGGTCCCCGGGGAAGCGGCCCTGAGGCCGAGTGCGAAGTGCAGGATGTTGACTACTGAGCCCCTGGAAATCAACGGAGGACGGCAGAAGTAGGCAGGTCTGGGCAGAGGGAGAAGTCAGCCGTCATGCAAGCCCAGGGACAGTTTCAGTTGGCCCTACATGGGATGCTGGAGCCAGAAGAGGCCTTCAGAGGTGTCCCAAGTGAGGCCAAGATGGCTGGGCCTTTGGTATTTGCACACGGAGCAGTCATCGGATGTGAGAAGGGGACTGACCTTGGATGAGGTGCGAGGCAAACCCCAAAGGGTCTGACCACCGAAGGATACGTGCCCACAGCGCTCCCAGTAACTGCAGCAACAGTCCTTGCTTGAAGGGGGGTTCGGGCAGCACATCTCCAAGCCAGCACATGGTGGGGGGCTGCGCCTAACTCTGCATCTGAGTTAAGAGTGTGTGTTCACGTCCACGCAAACCTGGGGTACAAGCACTGGACAGACAGACAATGGGCCAGAAGAGGGATGGCCATCAGCGAGGAAAACCCGGCAAGTTCCCAGGGCCATCAGCTCGGGGGGTCTCCCCTCTGCCCTGGCACAGGCCTCAACAGGTGTGAGCACAAATCAGGAGAGAAGCTGGGCTCCCACCGCACCAGGAATAGCGCAGCCCAAGCTAGTCTCGCTCAGCGCTTCTCGAGAAGTCCTGGGCCCCAGATACAGTCAGCATAGTTACCCACCCGTTTTTTTTTTTTTAAGATTTTATTTATTCATGAGAGACAGAGAGAGAGAAAGAGGGAGGCAGAAGCAGAGGGAGAAGTAGGCTCCCCGCAGAGCAAGGAGCCTGATGTGAAACTCAATCCCAGGACCCCGGGATTATGACCTGAGCCGAAGGCAGACGCTCAACCGACTGAGACACCCAGGCGCCCTACCCACCCCTTATCTTAAGACAAAGTCCATTCTTCTCAAGGCCTAGCTGGAAATCTCCAAGTAAAAGAGCAAATGCAAATCCAGCTTTATTGGTCAAAAGGAATGGCAGACTTGACTGGGAATGCCCACCTGGCCCAAGCAGCAGCACCAACCAGGAAGAAGAGAGGAAGGGTGGAGGGAGGGAGGGAGGGAGAGCAGACGAGGCTCCGAGTGGGCACGCGGTCATGGAAGAAGACAATTCAAGGCTCCAGGTATGGGGTAAAGAGCAGGGAGAGAAGACTGGCCCCTGACCCCAACATCTAGAAGGGTAGCAGCTCTTCCACCGGGATATTGAGGATGACATCCATGTCTGGGGTGCACCTGGTAGGGAAGAGCAAAGAGGGGGTGAGAAGTCAAGCAGGGGCACCAGAGTTGCAGAGTGGGGGAGCACGGCCTCGGGGGCACCCTGCTCTTCAGAACACTGGTCCTTAGAGCCCCATCCCAAAACACTGGTGTGCATGTGGGTGTGCGTGCACACACGCATACACCAAAAATGATAAAGGCACGGGCTTGGCATGATTAATGTTCCCCTCCAGAGGTCTGAGGTCAAGAGGGAGCAGGCACTCGGCTCTGAAATGCGGGCCCTCTCACGACCAGCACTCTCTGTGCGGTCAGAATGGCCGGCTTGGACCCCTGGCTGCGTGTCACCTTGAGCTTACAACTCCCCTTGGAGCCCCACGCCCTCGGCTGGCACGTATGTAACAAGCGCTGGCTGTGTACCAGAGCCCAGGGCAGCCTGTTTCCTCACCGCTCAAATGGGAGTAACTCCAACCTCGATCTTTGGCAGGCAGACTAAGTGAGACTAAGTGCTGACGTGGACCAAGTGCTCAGTAACTGACAGGTGTCCTTTGCACACAAGGAGCGAGAACAGCGCGTTCCCGCCTGCAATACAGCCCCCATTGCAGGGACCAGCACGCTTAGGGGGCCACAGGATCACATGCTCTTTCCACCTTGTCCCAATTCTCTCATCCACTCTCGTGGTTTCCACACTCTCCTGACGCCCACCGAGGTATTTAGGCACAAAATGTCAGGATGTCTGCAATTTACAGTACTTCACAAGAAAAAGCGGAGGAATGAAGATGAAGCCAGTATGGCAAAAACATAACAACTTCTAATCCACACGGGCAACTGAGTATTCATCAAAATATTCTCTCTACTGTCTGTATATTTGAAATTGTCCATAATAATAGTAAAAAGAAAAAGCATCTCTATACTGACAATGCCCAAATTTCCATCTCTGGCCAGCATCTGTCTTCTGAGGTCTGCCGTCTACCTGAGGGCTCTGCACTGAGGTGCCCCAGGGCCTGTGTGACATCTTGGAGAGGCCTGGCCTCGTGGGTTCCCCAAGCTCTGCCACAAAGAGCCTGACCCAAGAAAGGCAGGCGGAGAACTGGCTTTGGAAGGAAGGAAGTTCTTCCTTTGGGGCCCAGGAGTCTGCCAGGCACAGAGCACATCCTTCTCTCCTTACAGAGTGTCTTCCAGGCCCTTCTTGCCTGGAGCCAGCCACCCTACTCAAGTCCATCTTCCTGAACAACCCAGGAGCTTAGGAGTACACCCAGGAGCTTAGGGGTCCATGGAAACATGGAATCCGGGACCCGGAAGAGTCCAAAAAGATTATGTAACTCAGCTTCCTGTGTACTAATGGGACACGGAGGCCCAGAGACAGGAAAGGTCACGTCTGCCACATGGTCAGCAGCAGAGCCGAGGCGAGACCCAGGTCTCCCTGCACCCCGTCCGGGGTTCTGCCTTCTCCACCAGGCTGCCTTCCCTGGGAACAGAGAGCCTCTTCGAGGACACAGCATGGCAGGTTTAAGAAGCAACTGCCAAAACAGATCACATACTTGGGTCTCCGAAGCAGAACGTCCGCAAATATGATCTCTCGGGGCTCCTGGACCTGGACCTGGAGCTGCTCCACCTCTGCCTTCAATATGGGTATTTCCTCCTCAAACTGGTTGATAAACTGAGGGGAGAAGCACAGCAGGGGAGTGTGAGGAGCCCAATGTCCCCCACCAGAAGGGAGAACAGAGCAACCCGGATGAGGAGGAAGGCCATCTAGGGAGATGGCACGGCTTGGTCATGGGGCCTCCTGAGCTCTGGAGGGCTGCTTGAGAGTTAGGGCCAACGTCTGATGGTGCTGAACACAGCGCGGAGATCGTGGAGCACGGAGACAGGTGGCAAAGGGGGGCAGTACCTGATGATGAGAATGAATGGGGGCTGGCAGAGACGGTGAAGGTCACTCACACTGACAGTGGATGGAGGATGATAATGAAAATGAATGCGGGGGGGGGGGGGGGGGGTGGTGATGGTGAAGTTCATTAACACAGCTAACGAGTGATGGTCAGTGGTGAGAATTAAGCGGTGAAGATAGGGGGTGGCAATGACAGTAAAATGATGGGTGAGCGGGTGATGCTTGGTGATGCTGCTAATGGGTCATCCCTGGTGATGCTGGTCAATGAGGCAAGGCCTGGGCCCGCGCTAACCTCCTTCTCAGGTGAGTGGCAAGGGACAGTAACGGCGCTAGCTAGGAGGGAGGCCAACGCCAGATCAGGACAAGCCTGACTCCCACAGGTCCTGGGGCCTGCCTTTCTGCTCCCTCACAGAGGGGCCGTCCCCTTCCATGCCCACTCACTTCTCTGAACTTGTCCATGCACTTCAGCATGTCCTGGCTGTCCTGGGTCTTCTGCAGAAGAGCCTCCTGATGGGGTTGCTGGCTTTTCTGCGGACGGAGAAGAGTTCTGGCCCCCAGGTGCCTCTTCCCGGGCAGCAGTGCCTGGTAGAGACCAGCGGGGGATGCAGGGGGCCCAGAGGCAGATGATGGGGAAGGAAGCAGGGCTGGAGCAGGACCTGGACACCCACCACTCACCACCACCAGAGCTTTCAGAAGCTTTTTCTTCTTCTTCTGAATCTGATTAGACAAAGACTGCAGGACCATTCTGCGCATCTCACTAAGGTCATCCAGCTCATCCTAGGGGCCAGCAGGAGGGTGTGGGCCATCAGCCCTGTCTCCAGTATGGTCCAGCAGGGCAGGGCCAGGGGCTCACCCACCTGCTGGCTGTCCTTTATCTGCTGCAACTGGTGCACAAGGTTGGCAATCTGGACCGACCTGACAGCATACTCGTGGTCCATGTACGTGCTCAGGAAGCTCACTTCCTTGTAGGTCTTCTCAACCTCGGCATTCAGCTGTTCCACCTGCCGCGCCAGGGCTGGAGAGGTCGGGAGGGACAGGAGGCAGGATCCTCCCTCAAGGACCCCTCCCAGGAGATCTGGGAGGCAAAGCTCTCCTTGGCCAAGGGACTGGGGTCTGGTTGAAGTGAGCTCACACTAGAGTCTTTTACGCCCCCGCAGGAGAAGAGGCAAAACTGGGTAGGAAAGAGACTAAACCAGGGCAAGATCCCCAGACAAGTCTCAGCTCTGCCACTGACTTACTGTGTGGGCCTCGCCAAGCCTGTTCCTCCCTGGACCTCAGTCTCCTCATGCACACGCTCCCACGGCAACGAGCCCAGGGAGATGGGGCAACGCAGACTCCCGTGAAATGACCATTAAGACAAAGTCTGTATTGATGCCTTCCATGGGCAGTGTCCCCAGGGTCTGACACACCACCCCTCCCCTCAGAAGGCTTCCAGTCTGCTCCAGGGAAAGAAACCACAGGCTCAGCGCAATCGAAGCCAGAAGACCTGGGACATGGCCGAGCCACTGACTCGGTGACAGTGGCGGGAAGCAGGGGCAGGCTGGGGCTGGATCCTGGCTCCTAGCTGTTATGACCTTCGGCAGGCTACCGCACTTCCTTTAGCTCCAGCTTTCTCATCTGTAAAATGGGTGAATAGTCCCTGCCTCACAGGTAGTTGCAATGGCTGAGAGTGTGCCCATACATCCGAAGCCTCGGGGGGCCTGGAAGTGCTGTGTTCAGTGCTCGAGAAGTAAGCTATTAGCTCTGCATCTTAGCAATTCCATCTGCCTAACAGGGGAGATGCTGGGCCTACTGGTTTCCAAAAGGTAGGTGCAAGATGAATGCCCCGCTGACCTCCCCGAAGCCAGGGAGGGGATCAAGGAATTCACGCCAGGGATTCTTACACTGCGTCTTGGCCTCCTCCCTCTCCTCCCACTCCTTAAGTTCACACTTGAGCTTCTGCAGCTTCTTCTTGTTCGAGTACTCCAAGAAATCCATGACAGTCTGTGGGAGAGGCAGGGTCAGCTCGCCCCACAACTTCTCCTGGCGCTACCGAGGCAGGGGCTCTCGGGGGGGCTTGGCACTTCCCCAGACCCAAACCCGCTCCCAGACCCAGGAACCTGACCGGAGGCTGGCCCAGCCGCTCCAAACGGGGCCCTCTCCTACCACCCACCCCAGCGGGTGGCTCTACCACACACCCAGGCACTGGCCCGAACCCAGACAGCGGTCCCCACTCCACCCTCTTTCAAAATGTCACCAAGTGCGATGGATTTAACCACAACAGCCCTCAAAGCCATGTCCTTCTCTCCATCCCCACTGCCACTGTCTATTCAAGTTCTCTTCATCCCCTGCCTCAAATACCACCACAGCTACCCCTAACCGGTCCCCCTCTGATCTCTGCTCCACGCCGCAGTCAGGATGATCTTTGTCTAAAAATGAACAATTAAAAAAAAAAAAGCTGACCTTATCCCTCCCCTATTTAAAACCCTCCAGGGGCTCCCCTCTGCCCTAACTCCTTACCTTGGCTGACAAGGCCCTCCCGGAGCTGGCCTATGCCAATGTGTGGCTCCTTGAGCTGGCCATGCCCCCTCTCTCCACAGGCCTTCTGCACCCATTTCCCCTGCCTGGAACACTCTCCTGCTCTCTACCAGTTAACACCTACTTCTGCAGGTTTCAACCCAAGCATCACTTTCTCCAGGAAGCCTTCCTGACCCTCCCATGTCTGGGCGAGAGGCCCCTCTCAGCTCCCCAGATCCCCATCCCCATGGCAGTATATACAAATGACTTTCTGCCTGTGACCCCACTAGAATGACAGCT
Organism: Callorhinus ursinus; assembly: GCF_003265705.2. Taxonomy (NCBI): domain Eukaryota; kingdom Metazoa; phylum Chordata; class Mammalia; order Carnivora; family Otariidae; genus Callorhinus; species Callorhinus ursinus. The sequence continues at coordinate 14,349,250 of NW_027397100.1, forward strand.
TGATATGGACAGGGTCCCACTGATCACTGTCTCCCAGGGGCCCACAGGGAGCACTCAGGATGAACAAAAATTATATTAATGGATCAATGCCAGAAGATCAACAATGATTTTGTCTAAGTTTGGAGAATATTCTACTAAGTCCCCTTGAGCTAAATGACTCTGCAATCCTTGGCCTGTGTTGTAGACTGAACTGTGTACCCCCAAATTCATATGTTGAAGCTCTAACCCCCAATATGACTGTTTGTGCAGATAGGGCCTTTAAGGGGGTAATAAAGGTTAAATGAGGTCCAAAGGGTGCAGAATCCGGTAGCAGTAGTGTACTTGTAAGAAGAGGAAGAGACCCCAGAGTTACCTCCATGTAGGCCCAAGGAAAGGCCATGTGAGGACCCAGAGAGAAGGCAGCCATCTGCACCCCAAGGAGAGAGGCCTCACCAGACATCAACCCTGCTGGCGCCTTGATCTTGGACTTCCAGCCTCCAGACTATGAGAAATAAATTTCTATGCGGAAGCCACCTGGTCTATGCTGCTTTGTTACGGTCCCCGGAGCAGACTAAGTCCCCAAGACCCGGCTTTCATCTTACTGCTCCATGAAACCATTTCTTCTGCCTCTCCTCCAGCCCCAAGTCCTGGGTCCCCCGTGAACTTCCAGCGCTCCTCTGGCAGCTTTCCCTTCCAGCTCTCCCAGAGGAGGCAGAGGATGCCCCCGGGGGTTCTCGGGAAAAGTTGCTCCACCGGTAGACTGTGAGCAGCACCACTGGCTGAGGGTGGTAACCACAGCACGGTGGAAGGAAGCCAGATCCTGGTGCCAGACGGCCTGTGTGCAAGTCCCAGTTCTGACGCTTGCTAGGTGAGTGAGCTTCAGGGTGACCTTGAGCAAGTTACCCCGCCTCTGTTTCCGTTTTTTCCTATGTGAAATAAAGATAATAATGCCCACCCCACGGGGTTGTTGTAAGGCTTATACGGACATACACAACACTGCGTGAGGACTGATGCCGGTGGTTGGAGCTCTACCTACCTGTTGCGTGCCAAGTACAACACCCCCGTTAGGGTGGGTGCTTTGTGCTCTATTTTACAGAGCTCAGAGGTTAACTCGAAGTCCCCCAGCTAATAAATGCTGGCGTTGGGATGAGCCCCCATTTCGGTCCGGTTCCAAAGCCCAGCTGAGGGGGGCGAAGCGCGGGAGAGACGCATCTTCCAGAGGGGGGAAGCAGCTTGCGCAACCGGCCGGGAGAGGCCAGGAGATGGCGCCCGAGGGCCCAAGGGGGCGGCGCCTGTGGACAGGACCAAGGTGCAGAGGGCGGAGGCCAAGATCGGGCGGGGGCGGTTGGACCTCACCTCAAGGATGTCCTGCCGATACAGCATCGTGCGCACTTTCAGGGCCGAGCTGTCTTCCATGTCCTGGATGGCCTTGATCAGCTCCCAGTTGAGCTTGGTGAGGAAGACCTCATGGTTGGAGAGCTCCTGGAGTGTGGTTCGCCGGTTCCTGAGCAACGTCTGCAGGCGGAGGGGAGGGCAAGGATGGGAGGCGGTGCTGCGTGCGGCGGCCGGATCCTCCCGGAGCCTAGGGACCCTCCCGCCGCACGCACGCCCCCTTGTGGTCTCGACTGGTAAAGGCGGCCCCATTGTCTGCGGGTCAGAGCCCCTGAACTATTGCATCCGTTCTGAAACGCCCATTTTCCCGAATTTTACATCTCAGAGGTGGACGCCTCTTACAACGGGTGGCATGTCACCATCTAATTGACAAAATTTGTTCGTGGGAAATAAGATAAGGCTGTACCTTATTATCACTGGCTTCTTAGAATCAATAAAATAATATTAAAAAAATAAAATTAAAAAAATTAAAAATAAAAAAAAATAAAAACAGTAGTAACGGTAGTAATAAAAATAGAAAACACCCCAGGTAGGTAAGAAAGGGGCGGAGGTGATGGGCGATGTCTGGAAAAGCGGGGAAGCCAAGTGGATGATAATCGCTACCGTTGTTCATCAGGCAGCTGAGCTGAATGAATACCCTCTCATTTCAGCCATCGCCCCGCGGAAACAAGGAGAGGCTGAGAGGGTAAGGGGCTTGCTAAGGTCACCTCCAGCAGGTACACAAAATCTACAATAAGAACAACAAGAATTGTTGAGGGCCTACTATGTGTTGGGCACTGGGCCTCCCCGGGCGCACGGCAGGTGGTTATCAGTTCATCCAAAGGCCCTATGTTTACTGACTCTTATTTTATTGATAAATGGAGGCTCACCCCACGGGGCTGTTGTAAGGCTTATACGGACATACACAACACTGCGTGAGGACTGATGCCGGTGGTTGGAGCTCTACCTACCTGTTGCGTGCCAAGTACAACACCCCCGTTAGGGTGGGTGCTTTGTGCTCTATTTTACAGAGCTCAGAGGTTAACTCGAAGTCCCCCAGCTAATAAATGCTGGCGTTGGGATGAGCCCCCATTTCGGTCCGGTTCCAAAGCCCAGCTGAGGGGGGCGAAGCGCGGGAGAGACGCATCTTCCAGAGGGGGGAAGCAGCTTGCGCAACCGGCCGGGAGAGGCCAGGAGATGGCGCCCGAGGGCCCAAGGGGGCGGCGCCTGTGGACAGGACCAAGGTGCAGAGGGCGGAGGCCAAGATCGGGCGGGGGCGGTTGGACCTCACCTCAAGGATGTCCTGCCCGTACAGCATCGTGCAGGCGTTAAGTGACTTGCCTAAAGTCACACAGCCAGAAAGTCATGGCACCGGAACTGGGAAGCCAGACTTCTGACTCCCACTGTCTGTTCTCCCACCACAAGACAAGGAAGCGAGCGGGCTGGTTGAGCCTCGTAGGGTATTCAGATTTGGATGTTAGGCCTAGACCCACTTGGTTCAAATACCAACTCAGCCACTTACTCCCTCGGGGCACCTGGGCAAACGAGTCAGCCCCCCAGAACCCTGCTATACTTGTTCTAAAGGTTGGGAAACTAACACTCGCTTCGGAGAGCTGCTGGAAAAAACAAATGAGATAATGTTCACAGCCAAGCCAGTGAGTGGCGGTGCCTGGCACCCTCAGTGTGCACGCAGGAACCAGAGCTGACAACTGTTCTCACCGGCTCTAGCCCTCCAGCTCTGCCATGCCTACGCACTCTCTTCCTTTTTCCTCTGTTCTTCCTCATTTCTCTGTCCTTCACTAGAAGCCACCCCTTTCCTGGCCCTCAGCTCCCATATTCTTCATATAATAATAAGAGTAAGAGTGCAAACGTACAGAGTGTCTATTATAGGCCCGAAACTCTGCTCAGCACTTCACATGCACTACCTCACTTGGCACTATTCTCAGCCCCACGGAGCCAACATCGCTGGGGAAAGCACCAGGAATGTGTCTCCTTTGCACACACCCCATTCCCAGGGGATTTGGAGAAACTGTAGAATTAATGACCTCTGCTCTAGAAATGGATCTTCCCTGAGCACCCGATTGAGTGCAGAAATCCTAGTTTGTTTCCTTCCTGACCCTTAACCCCAGTCTGTAATTATATGTTTTTTGTATTATCTTATTGTCTTATTTTTCTTATTTCTTATCTGTCTCCCCCACCTGAATGGCACAGCCAGGAGGGCAGGGGGGCTGGCTGTCCCGACCCAGCTGTAGGACACAGCACACAGGACGGTGCCTGGAGCTCCATAAGTATGGGCTGAATAAACTGATGACTAACTATTCTTTGAGTTTCTTAAATTCATTTATTATAGGTCTCCCCACTACAGTGTAAGCTCCATAAGCACACAGATTCTGAGTACCATGGTCACAGCTGTGTCCCCAACACCTGGCAGGGTGCCCGGCACATAGTAGGCACTCCCTCAAGAGCTGGAGATTGAACAAATAATTGTCCTGAGACTGAGGGGCAGAGTCAGTATCCTATTCCATCTCCAAGAGCAAACCAACTGAGTAATTTCTGCTCCCTTCCTGTTTCCCCCTTGTCTCCATGGTCCATTCTCTGCATAGCAGCAGTGGCAGCCCAAGGATTCCTGTGAAAACCTAGGTCATACCACGTCTCTGCTCTACTCAGAATCCCCCGGGGTCTTCCTGTCTTACTCAACATAGAAACACAAAGCCTAAGCATGGATTACAGAGCTACAAACAAGTCATCATCCATTCCCTCACACCCACCAGCTTTCTTCATCTCCTGCTCTAGCCACACCCACCTCAGGACCTTTGCACTTGCGGTTCCTCTGTCTGGAACATTCTTCCCTAAGATGTCACCATTTAAGCAGCCTTCTCTAACGACCCTGTCTAAAATGGTCACGGTCACTCTTCCTCTGTGCCTCGCTAGCCCCTAACTTTACCTTTACACTTCTTCATTGCCCTTAGCACCATGGCACATATTATATACTTAAATTTGTCTTGTTTATTATCTGTCTCCCAAAGTCGAATGCGAGCTCCCTAAGGTCGGAGGCCACATCACTGGTGAATCCTTGCACTTAGAACAGGGCCTGGCACACAGTAGGCATTCAATAAACTGACTGAATGATCACAAGAGACAACATTAGGAATGGGTTGGGAGCCCAGGCTTCAGAGCCAAATTGTCCAAGTTCTAAAGTCAGGATAAAAATAACACCAGAAATATGAGCTCTTCCTTTAAGAACGTTGGGCCGCCTTTGAACCATTCTGCAATATTGAAGGTTAAAGGGAAGAAAAGGTTTCAAAGCAAATACATTCTTCCCTATTTCTTTATATAGTAGTCATTGTTCACTGAGCTCTTAAAACTTTCTTGAAGAAAGTACTAATTCTTCTCCAGTATTTTGTAGCATTTGTAGTATTTAGTATTCTATTTTCTGCCTGGGACACAAAAGACTCCTCCTCTTTTAGTCATTTCAAATACTTTGAAACATTGTTCAGAAGCCATAAAAAAGCAATAGATGGTGAGAACGCTAATTATCTAAGCTGTATCGGATGATGTGAAAAATGTAATAGCTTCTGAGCTTTGCTTTGAGGTGCACTGTATTCCATGAAAGGTTAATTTACTGGAAATTTTTAAATGAACAAGCCACCAGATTGTGTTCCTAATGTAGTGAAACAAAAAAAAGGATTCTGATCATTTTCCTGGTCTTCAACACAAAGGCAAACACCTTGTTTAACCGGCTTTGATCCCTAGTACTGCCATTTTTCTAGCCATGCGACCTGGTACAAGTCCTTGATCTCCCTGAACCTCAGTTTCCCATCTGTAAAAGGGGGGTGATGAGAAGCATGCCTATGGCACTGCTGATAAGGAAATGAGTCAAGTCTGGCACCCGCAAAATGTTCAGTGTATGTTTGCTATCACCGTCCCCCTCCCCCACCCCCCCATCCCTACCCCGAGCCCCAGTGCCTGTAGGGAGGATGCTCATACCCTCAATAGCCGGATTTTGGCCTGTATCTTCCCAGAGTCCAACCTCCCTCTGTGCTTTTCTTGTGGATTCCTCAGCTGGCTTGTCATCAACATGGTGGGCTTGGAATGCAACCCTAGGGCATGGGAAAGAGCAGAGAGGGAGTGAGGGTACAGGCAGGCCTGGGAGCAGGTCTCAGGGAATGCACCATCCAGGAGACGGCCCGGGCACCAGCCCCACCCAGTCTCAAACTTATAAGCGGTGACAGTGAGGCAGAGCATGGGACTCACATCCATCAGTAAGCTCCCAGGCCCCACTCTGCGCAGGGGACTTTCATATGGCTATGGGTATGGACAGAGGGGAAGAGAGGAGCAGCAACAGGGGCCGACCAGGTGCCCACAGTCTCTCCCACCAACCTGGCCGGTAGCAAGGTCAGATGAGGCAGGGGTTAAGGGCAAGAACTAATGAGCCAGACAGCCGGGGTTCGAATCCAGGCTCTGCTTTCTACTAGCCATGTGAGCTTGGGCAGGTCACCTGATCTCTCTGTCCCTCGGTTTGTTCCAACCTATAAAACAGGAGTCATCATCATGCATACCTCATAGGGTTGTCCTGAAGATTAAATAAGATTTTACTATACCTTCAAGTGTTTGGAATAGTGCCTGACACATATTCAGTGCTGAATAGGCATTCCTAGTTGTCACTGTCACTACTGATGACCTGAGGCTTAGCATTAGGACCACAGCCCTACACAAAGGCACAGGAGCTGGGCAAAACTCCCAAATGGCTGTCTGAAACACCTATAAAAGCTGTGGTCCTTGGGGCGCCTGGATGGCTCAGTCAGTTAAGCGTCTGCCTTCAGCTCAGGTCACAATCCCAGGGTCTTGGGATCCAGCCCCGCATCGGGCTCCCTGCTCAGCAGGAAGCCTGCTTCTCCCTCTCCCACTCCCCCTGCTTGTGTTCCCTCTCCGTCTCTGTCAAAAATCTTTAAAAAAAAAAAAAAAAAAAAAAAGCTGTGGTCCTTCCAGATAAGGACTATATGGAAATATTTCAGATCAGAATAAAGCATTTGGAGGGCATGTTCTCAGAACCCCTGCTTCCTCTCAGGCACCGGCCTGAGACAAATCACCCACATCATCTTGAATGCTGAGGCCACATTCTCGATACCCACCAAAACCCCCACTCCAAGTGCAGCACAGTACTTTTCAGAAAATATTATTTATTTAATGGATAAATACAGTGAACCCGGGAAAATTTTAGTATTAACAATTGAAGTGATGAAGTAAATTAAAATAATCTTGTGTTACAGTTATGAATTATCTGTATATATTGGATATTTAATTGTATTGTTTAAAAGATGGAATGATTAATAGATTAATCTTGTGGTTCTAATTTAAATGAGATTTTGATTTAGATTTGTTTTACATTAAAGATTTAAGACATTTTTATTAAATGTGTATAAATTACCAAAACTTTTAAGAGAACATAGATTACCCATTTCTAGAAGTTTATTTATTAGTTGTACAAGAATTATTTAAATGCTCAGTGGTTTTTGTTAATCAGACAAGTAAACTATTTGAAAATGAAAAATGAATATACTAAATTTTAAAATGTGGCTTAAAAGGATTAGGGGAACCTAATTAACCAAGTTCCAAAATCCCCCTTAGAAGTGTTTATAAAAATTATAAGATTAGTAAGTCAAACTTAAATACTTAGGGAGATCTGTACCTTTAATAATGACTATTTATTTTCATTAGTGGTAGTAGCCCTGCTTTATCTTTTTTTTAAAAGATACATGAAACCATTATTGCACTGTATGTTAACTAACTAGAATTTAAGTTTAAAAAAAAATCCCGGGGCTCCTGGGTGGCTCAGTCATTGAGTGTCTGCCTTCGGCTCAGGTCATGATCCCAGGGTCCTGGGATCGAGTCCCACATCAGGCTCCCTGCTCAGTGGGAAGCCTGCTTCTCCCTCTCCCACTCACCCTGCTTGTGTTCCCTCTCTTGCTGTGTCTCTCTCTATCAAATAAATAAATAAAATCTTAAAAAAGAAATTTTTAAGACTACAGAGAAATCCTATGTATCTTTAACCCAGTCTCTCCCAATGGTAGCATTTTGCAAAACTAACTACAATATCAGAACCATGATATTAACATTAAGACGGACAAGATATAGAACATTTCCATCACCGTAAGCATCCCTCAGGCTGCCTTTTACAGCAACACTCTCTTCCCTCCCCTTACCATGCTACCCCCACCTTTGTCCTTAACCCCTGGCAATCACTAATCTGTTCTCCATTTCTGGAATTTTGTCATTCCCAGAATGCTCTATAAATGGAATCATAGAGTATATAACTTCTGAGATTGGTTTTTTTCACTCAGCAAAATTCTGTGGGTTCATCCAAGCTATTGACTATATCAATAATTCTTTCCTTTTTATTAGTGGATAGTATTCCATGGTATGGATGTACCATAGCTTATTTAACCATTAACGGACCTCTGGATTGCTTCCAGTTTGTGAGTATTATGATAAGGCTGCTATGAAGCATTCATGCACTGGTTTTTGTGTGACCGTAAGTTTTCATTTCACTGGAATAAATGCCCAAGAGTGCAATTGTTGGAGCACGGTGAGAACTGCATGTTAGTTTCATTAAAAACTGTCATACTGGGGTGCCTGGGTGGCTCAGTCAGTTAAGTGACTCTTGATTTCAGCTCAGGTCATGATCTCAGGGTCATGAGATCGAGCCCCGTGTCAGGCTGGGCCTAGAGTCTGCTTTGGATTCTCTCTCTCCCTCTCCCTATGCTCCTTCCCCAATCCTTCCCATGCTCTTGTCTCTCTCTGTGAGAAAAGAAAAAGAAATTGCCATACTTTTTTCCAGAGCGGCTGGGCTATTTTACACTTCCACCAGCAATGCATGCATGATCCAGTTTCTCCTCTTGGCCAGCATTTGGTGTAATCACCATTTTTCATTTTAGCCATTCTGCTAGGTGCGTAGTGACAACTTATTATGGCTTAATTTGCATATCCCTAATGGATAATGATGTTGAGTATCTTTCCGTCTGCTTATTTACCATCTGGATATCCTCTTCAATGAAACATCCCTTCATATCTTTTGTCCATTTTTTTTAAGATTTATTTATTTCAGAGAGAGAGAACACGTGTGAGTGAGTGGGAGAGAAGGGCAGAGGGAGAGGGAGAGAATCCCTAGCTGACCCAGCACTGAGCACGGAGCCTGACGCAGGGCTCCATCCCATGACCCTGAGATCATGACCTGAGTCCGAATCAGGAGCCGGACCCTTAACCAACTGAGCCACCCAGGTGCCCCTCTTTTGCCCATTTCCTAACTGAATTGTTTTTCTTTTTTTTTTTTTAAAGATTTTATTTATTTATTTGACAGAGAGAGACAGCAAGAGAGGGAACACAGGCAGGGGGAGCAGGAGAGGGAGAAGCAGGCTTCCCACGGAGGAGGGAGCCTGACACGGGGCTCGATCCCAGGACCCTAGGATCACGACCTGAGCCGAAGGCAGACGCTCAATGACTGAGCCACCCAGGCGCCCCGTTTTTCAATTCAGTTGTTAGAAATTGTTGAGTTTTGAGAGTTCTCGATAGGTTCCGCATAGCAGGCCTTTGTCAAGAGGTGGTTTGCAAGTATTTTCTCCAAGTCTGTAGCTTGTCTTTCCATCCTCTTCACAGTCTTTCACAGAACAAGTGTTTAATTTTGATGATGTCCAACTTATCCATTAATTTCATTTTTCTTTTATGGATCATGGTAGAAAGTCTAAGGCTCTTCACTTGGACATGGGTCTCAAAGATTTTTTTTCCCCTATATTTTTCTCTAAAAGTTTTAGTTTTACATTTAACATTTAATTTTTATTTCATTTTACATTTACATTTGGACTTAAGTCAAGGTTCTTTTTCTTGCCTATGGATGTCCAAGTGCTCCAGCACCATTTGTGGAAAAGGCTTTCTTTTCCTCCACTGAGCTGTTTTTTCAGCCTTGTCAAAAATCAGCTGGGCGGGTCCTGGGATCGAGCCCCGCATCAGACTCCCTGCTCCGCGGGAAGCCTGCTTCTCCCTCTCTCTCCTCCTGCTTGTGTTCCCTCTCTTGCTGTGTCTCTCTCCGTCAAATAAATAATAAAATCTTAAAAAAAAAAAAAAACCTTGTTAACTCCTATAAAAAAAAAATCAGCTGGGCATATTTGTGTGGCTCTATTTCTGGTTTCTCTAGCCTGCTCCATTGATCTATGTATCTATCTCTCTGCCAATACTATGCTATCTTGATTATTTTTGGCTTTAATAATATCCTTAGTATCAGGTAAAGTGATTCTTCCCGCATTATTCTTCTTTTTCAAAATAGTTTATCTATTCCAGGGCCTTGCTTTTCTATATAAAATTTAGAATAAACCTGGGGCGCCTGGGTGGCTCAGTTGGTTAAGCGACTGCCTTCGGCTCAGGTCATGATCCTGGAGTCCCGGGATCGAGTCCCGCATCGGGCTCCCTGCTCGGCGGGGAGTCTGCTTCTCCCTCTGACCCTCTTCCCTCTCGTGCTTTCTATCTCTCATTCTCTCTCTCTCTCAAATAAATAAATAAATAAATAAATAAATAAATAAATAAATGTTTAAAAAAATTTAGAATAAACCTGTCTGTTTACAAAACACTGTGCTGGGATTTTGACAGGAATTACATTAAATGTAGAAATCAAATTGGGGAGAACTGTCATCTTTACTATGTGGAGTGTTCTAATCATAAACATAGTATGTCTCTCCTTTTATTTAGGTCTTCTTTGATTTCTTTCATTAGCATTATGTAATTTTTAGCATATAGGTCCTATACTTCCTTTGTTAAGTTTACACCTAAATATTTCATTTTCTGGGGCACTTGGCTGGCTCAGGCGGTGAAGAGTGCAACTCTTGATCTCAAGGTTGTGAGTATGAGCCCCACACTGGGTATGGAGATTACTTGAAAAAACAAACAAAATCTTTAAAAAATATTTTATTTCTATGGATTATAAATGTATTTTTAATTTTGGTTTCCCCATATTCATTGTTAGTACACAGAAATGTGATTGGGGCACCTGGGTGGCTCAGTTGGTTAAAGCATCTAACTCCTGATTCTAGCTTAGGTCATGATCTCAGAGTCATGAGATCGAGCCCTGCGTGGGGCTCCGTGATGGGTGCATGAAGCCTGCTTGTGATCCTCTCTCTCCCTCTCCCTCTTCTCCTCCCCCAGCTTGTGCTCACGCTCTCTAAATAAATAAATGAAAGAAGCTTTAGGGGCGCCTGGGTGGCTCAGTCGTTGAGCACCTGCCTTCAGCTCAGGTCATGATCCCGGGGTCCTGGGATCGAGCCCTGTATTGGGCTCCCTGCTCAGCGGGAAGCCTGCTTCTCCCTCTCCCATCCCCCTGCTTGTGTTCCCTCTCTAGCTGTCTCTCTCTGTCAAATAAATAAATAAAACCTTTAAAAAAAAAAAACTGAGACCAAGAGTAACACATTTAAAAAAAAGAGAGAGAAGCTTTAAAAATGTGATTGATTTTTGCGTACTTGTATTCTGCAACCTTGATGAACTCACTTATTAATTCCAGTTTCTCAAATTCAGTAGATTTTTTAAGATTCTCTACATAGACGGGCATGTCATCTGTAAATAAAAACACTCAGATCATTCTATCTGATTCATCTCGATGTTGGTATCCTTCTTTTCTCACTCATGTTGTGATTTTCCTTATTCTTGGTATGACAAGTGATTTTTACTATATCCTTGATGTTTTAAATAATACTCTGGATCCTACTGCAGACAGTCCCCTGTTGAGATGTAGCATGAAGGCCAGTCTTCAGAGTCCTCTGTGTACACTGTGTTACATCCAGGGCTTTTTTTTAGGTGTAAAAGAGGGGACCAAGAAGGAATGGGGCTACTCCATCTTGGTGGAATCAGCTGGTTTATCTTTTTTAACACAAAAAAGCTGCCCTCAAGGACATGACTTTGCATAAGACATGTTACCAACCTAAGCTTCAGTTCCTTCATTTGTAAAAAGGTGATGAGATCATCTCCCAGGTGTAAGGAATGAATGAAATGATGACCTCCTTTTATCCATCCACCTCAAGTGTATTTAAGGTTTTGTGTAGTGGGGCGCCTGGGTGGCTCAGATGGTTAAGCGTCTGCATTCGGCTCAGGTCATGATCCCAGGGTCCTGGGATCGAGCCCCACATTGGGCTCCTGGCTCAGTGAGGAGCCTGCTTCTCCCTCTGCCTCTCTCCCTGCTCATGCTTTCTCTCTCTCCCTCTCCGTATCTCTGTGTCTCAAATGAATAAATAAAATCTTAAAAAAAAAATTTTAAGTTTTGTGTAGTAACATTTTGAGGTTGGGACCGTGAACTCTACACAGCTAGAAACCCAATCTGTCTCCTTCACCATGAGTCAACAACATTCAGCCCATTGCTGGGCACATGGGTGCTCAGCAAATGGATGCTGCTGAATGAATGAATGAATGAATGAATGATGCCTCCACAACACAAAATAAGTCCTGAGCAAGCGGTAGCTCTTTTCATCATTATAATTTACAAAGATGATTTCACTGGCATAAAGGCAGGAATCCTTGCAGACTGGGACTGTGACAAGTAACCTAGATGGGATTACAAGGGAAACTGGAACATCAACTCAGATCCATGTTTCTCCCCACTAATACATGGTTAAGACTGTGCATCCTGGAGCGGCACCTGGGAGGCTCAGTTGGCTGAGTGTCTGACTCTTGATTTTTGGCTCAGGTCATGGTCTCGGTGTTATGGGATTGAACCCCGCATTGGGCTCCATGCTGAGCGTGGGAGCCTGCTTAAGATCCTCTCTCACCCTCTTCCTTTGCCCCCAACACCCCTCATGCTCTCTCGCTCTCTCTCGCTCTCAAAAAAAATTAAAAATAAAATAAAAATAAAAAGATTGTGCATCCTGGAGGGGTGCCTGGGTGGCTCAATTGGTCAGGTATCCAACTCCAGACTTCGGCCCAGCTCATGATCTCAGGGTTGTGAGATGGAGCCCCCTGTCAACCTCCATGCTGGGTGTGGAACCCACTTAAGATTCTCTCTCTCCCGGGGCACCTGGGTGGCTCAGTCAGTTAAGCGTCTGCCTTCAGCTCAGGTCCTAATCCCGGGGTCCTGGGATCTCTCCTAACATCGGGCTCCCTGCTCAGCAGGGAGTCTGCTTCTCCCTCTGCCCCTCCCCCCCAGCTCATGCTTGCATGCTCTCATTCTCTCTCTCTCTCCCCTCCCCTGCATAAATAAATAAGTAAATAAATAAAATAAAAAGATTCTCTCTCTCCCTCTGCCCCTGTCCTCACACTTAAAAAAAAAAAGATTGTGCCTCTTGGAGCCAAACTGCCAAATGTCACAGCCTGGCTCTGCCATCCTCCTCCCTGTGACCTTCAAAGTTACACCTGTCCATGCCTCATCTCTAAGAGGAGGTGGTAATAACAGCACCCACCTCACAGGGTTGTTGAGAAGATTAAATTAAGTGATATGGGTCAAGTGCTGAGAACAGTACCTAAGGGCTTGGTATATGTTAATTGTTCTTGTTCTTACCATGGTTGTATCTGTTACATACCTCACCATACATACCTTTCCTTCCCCAGTAAAAGAAAGGAAAGTGTTTCCTTGTAGATGCTGTGTGAATAGGGTCTAGAGCCAAAGTCAAAAACTCTGTCACTACCACCAGGCCTTGTGCTCAGCACTTTACATCAAAGACTCTTGATGATGTTTTAGATCGTCCTCTACATTGGTAGAGAGGATTTGTGATCCTCTCAAATACTGGGGGTCCCAACAGGCATCTGGGGGTGGGGGCCAGGGACGTTAGATATCCCCCAGAACAAGACAGCCCCATGGAACACAGAATTCTCCTATGTCCTGCATGACTTTCCAAAACCCTAGCAGATACTGATGTAGGTAAACAAAACCTTATTTATAATGATCTGTTCCCAGAACCTGACTCTTTTTCACATATAAACACAAAGAATATTTTGCAGAGTTTTACAGTAATGCTAAATTTTCCAGGAAAGCAGCTATATTCAAGGGAAGATTGTACTTTGTTTTGTTCAGAACTTTACCAAGAGATGGGCACCACTTTGGAAATCATGACCACAATGAAACATCCGTCTGGATATCTGAGTCCCTGATACCCCACCACATGTCCGTCTGCATTTGCAGTGGTTACATTCACCATGACTCCACATCTCCCCTTCTGACTACTTTGACATATCTTCTAGTAGAGCACATCCTGGGCATTTACATAATGAAATATATGTTTTTTAACTATAAGTAACTTTCCTTTTACTTTACACTTTGGGTATTATATTAAGTTTTTTAATTATATATATAGGTAGGTTATATTTTGTATGAAATTTATTTCAGATACTAAAGGAATATTACAAAGTATTTGTTATTAAAAGGAATATTGGGGGGCGGTGCCTGAGTGGCTTAGTCAGTTCAGTGACTGCCTTCCGTGGGCACCTGGGTGGCTCAGTTGTTAAGCGTCTGCCTTCAGCTCAGGTCACGATCCCAGGGTCCTGGGATCAAGCCCCACGTCAGGCTGCCTCCCTGCTCCGCGGGAAGCCTGCTTCTCCCTCTCCCACTCCCCCTGCTTGTGCTCCCTCTCTGGCTGTGTCTCTCTGTCAAATAAATAAATAAAATCTTAAAAAAAAAAAAGTGACTGCCTTCGGCTCAGGTCATTAACTCAGAGTCCTGGGATCGAGCCCCATGTTGGGCTCCCAGCTCAGCAAGAAGTCTGCTTCCCTCTCACCCCCTGCTCATGCTCTCTCTCTCAAATAAACAAATCAATCTTAAAAAAAAAAAAAAAGGAATGTTGGGTCTGATAAGGTTGAGAGCAACAATGCTTTATATAGATCTTCTCATTTAATTCTTGCAACAATCTTATCAGGTCCTCATATTACAAACGAGAAAACTAAAGCTCAGAGAGATGAATGGCTTTTCCAAGATAGTAAACAGCAGAGCCAAGATGTGAACCCATGTCTGACTCAGCCAAGGGCATGAGAACTCCCCTGGATGGCATAACAAAGACATGGCAGAGATTATCCTGAGTTGACCAAACCCTGTTTTATTTTCCTCTTGGACACACAGCAGGACATTTCTCATTTTCCCTTGTGATTAAGGGTGGTCATATGACTGAGTTATGGCCACTGGAATATGAGTAGGAGTGATACGGGTCATGTCAAGTCTAGGCCCTGAACAAAAAACTGCCAACAAAATTACCGATATTTTTGCTCTCTCTCTCTCTTCCCTCTCTACCAGCTGAATGCAGACTGAATGCAGTCCTCTGAATCAAGCAGAGGACTTCAAGGCCTTACAAACTGTCAGAGCCACAAGGTTGAAGGAGCCTGGATCCCTGCATGATCATGTGGAAAAGATTACTTCCACCCCTGAAGATCCACAAATGTACTTTGACATAAATGAGAAATAAGCTTCTGTACTAATACCTGAAACCTGGGGATTGTTTGTCATAGCAATTAGCCTACTCTAATATAATTGATGTCACCAAAGGCCAAGGGCATACACTGTCCCCAATTCCCATATCCGGCCTCAAGTGCCTCTGCCCACCTGGCAGGACGCTAGTCAAAGTCTTCGTTTTGCTCTTCTGGTGGCCTCTGGTTTGTAGGATGGGAGGCAGAGTAGGTGACTTGGTTTTCTGCTTGGACCGCTGCCATGGAACATAATCCTACCAGATATAAAAAAGTCACACAGCCTGATGAGTTCAAATCCCAGCTTTGCCCCTTACAGATATCTGTGACCTTGAGCAAGTGACTTTTGAGGTCTGAGCCTCAATTTTCACATCTGTAAACTAGATCTAATTATAAAACCTATCTCCACAGATTGATGGGAGAACACCAAGAGAGGATATTTGTAAAGCATGTGATAAGTGCTCCATAAATGTTAGCTATCACTTGTTTTATCAGCCAGCCGTAATTTACGAAGCACATCCAGGCTGTGAGGTGCTAAGAACTGTGGCACACAGTTCTTAAACACAAGGCAAGGAAAAGACCCAAGAGGAAACCAGAGGAGCAATCAGAGATGAATAATAGAGCAGTATAATATACCCTCACATTCGGATAAGGTGGTGCGAAAACAGGTTCGGGGGCTCGGCTCCGGGTCCTACAGCAAATGTGTGACACAGGTAGGGCTGGAATTCAGATCTCCAGATTCCATCGGCCGGGACAGTCGCGGCCATGAGGGCAGGCGGACTGCAGACCCAGGGTCAGCAAGCCCCCATCTCCTCCCCAGCCCTCCCGGACTCACCGGATTCTGGAAGTTGTGGACTGTGGAGCGAATCCCAGAGCGGTTGGGTCTGGAAAGAGTTGGGACGGGAAAGAACTTCCATCATTCCCAACCCTTGGGACTGTAAGCAACAAACGTGAAACAGGCGTGAAGTCTCCACAGAGACCACAGTTCACTAAGAGCCCGAGGGAGCGGGAGGTGGGAGAGCGCGAGGGAGAGGCGGGGCTAGGGAGCTGTGGGCGGAGAGAGGGCGGGGTCAAAAGACAACCAGGCCCGGACCAAGCAAAGGCGGACACGCATGCGCACCCCACCACCTCTCGATTCTTATACCTACTTCGGAAAGACGCGCGCCATTGGGGGAAAATGGAAGACGAGTAATGAGTCCGTGGAGGCCTGATCTCTTGCGATACTTATTATTCGGCTTCTCCGACTTTCTTGCCTCAGCGTGGACCGCGTGGTAACCTAGGCCACTGAAACTTCCCAGCGAGACCCGTCCCTCGTCTCCGTCTCCAAGGAAACGGACGCAGACTACCGAGCGCCCGGAGGGACTAATCTCTCAAGGAGAAACGGAGCTCTCCACAGCCTGCTCAACTGGGCCCCACCCATCATCCTAAAGAATTATGTCATATTTCCTTCTCATCAAACCTCCATCACTTTCTTCTCCATCCTTACTCTTGTCTAATGACTTTGCTTCCTATTTCACTAAGAAAATCATGGGGATTAGTAAACTCACATTTTTTTTTAAGATTTTGTTTATTTATTTGACAGAGACCTCGATAGCGGGAGCAGGAACACAAGCAGGGGGAGTGGGAGAGGGAGAAGCCGGCTTCCCGCCGAGCAGGGAGCCCGTCGCCTAACGACTGAGCCACCCAGGCGCCCCAGTAAACCCACATTTTCACATCACTTCATTTACCCACCTAATTGTCTCCCTCCTGTGACTGTATAAACTGCCTGTTCAGACCGATTTCGACAACTGTACACCGAATCCTACCCTCCTCATTTTTCTCTAAGATACCGCCCCAGCAGTTCCCCTTTTCTCCTACCATCCTCTCTATATTATTCAGTATACCAACATATTTTAATTTCTTCTATTAAAAAAAGCAGGGAGTCTGCTCCCTCTGACCCTACCCCCTCTCATGTGCGCTCTCTCTCTCTCTCTCTCAAATAAATAAATCTTTAAAAAAAAAAAAGTGATCAGGGGCGCCTGGGTGGCTCAGCAGTTAAGCATCTGCCTTCAGCTCAGGTCATTGCATCAAGCCCCACATGCCATCAAGCTTCCTGCTTCGTGGGGAGCCTGCTTCTCCCTCTCCCTCTGCCTGCCGCTCCCCCTGCTTGTGCTCTCTCTCTGTCAATAAAATCTTTTTTAGGGGCGCCTGGGTGGCTCAGTCGTTGAGCATTTGCCTTTGGCTCAGGTCATGATCCCAGGAGCCCCACATCGGGCTCCCTGCTCCGCAGGAAGCCTGCTTCTCCTTCTCCCACTCCCCCTGCTTGTGTTCCCTCTCTCGCTGTGTCTCTGTCAAATTAATAAAATTTAAAAAAAAATAAAATCTTTTTAAAAATAAATTAATTAAAAAATAATAAATTAATAAATAAAAATTTTTTAAAAATTTAAAAAGTGACCACTTCCCATCTAGCAACCTGCCATTTCTGCTTCACTTACAGCACAACTCCTAGAGAGGTTTGTCTACTGTTGCGCATTCCTCTCCACCTCTTAATCAGGCTTTCATTCTCTACCTCTCCACTAAAACTGCCCTTGTCAATGCCACCAGTGCCCTCCACTTTGCTAAACGTCACAGTCACTTCTCCATCCCCATCTTACGTGACCTATCTGCAGCATTTGACAGAGCGAATCACTCCCTCCTTGAAACACTTTCTAAACTTGGTGCCCAGGAAACCACTCTCTTGAGTGGCTTCCTGACCCCTTCTCTCTTTTGCTGGTTCTTCCTCTTCTCCCTTTATTATTGGAGTGTCTCAGGGCTCAGACCCACCCTCCCTTTCCCTCTATCCACTCACACTCTATTCATGTTCCCTTCCAGTCTTGTGACTTCGGATGCCATCTCTACCTGGAGGCCTCCCAGACTCATATCTCCAGGGTCTCCACTGAATTCCAGCCACATACATCCAACCATCTACTCAACATCTCTACTTGGGTGCCTAATAGGTAACTCTAACATGCAACTCTTTCCCCCAACTCAAAATGGCAACACTCTTCCTGGAGTCACCCTTGATTCATCTTTTGGTTCACCTCTCATCGCACATCCAAGTCTGTCAGCAATACCTTGAAAGTACATCTGGAATCATACTTCTTACTACC
This sequence comes from Callorhinus ursinus, assembly GCF_003265705.2. Lineage (NCBI taxonomy): Eukaryota > Metazoa > Chordata > Mammalia > Carnivora > Otariidae > Callorhinus > Callorhinus ursinus. Next base: position 14,367,141 of record NW_027397100.1, read on the forward strand.
ACCACCCCACATACACACACCTACTTCTCGTCTCACACCCAGACTATGACATTGCAGGACAGAGAGACCTACCTGCCAAATTCTGGCGCACAGATTTTTTTCTCTCTTGCGCTCCAAAACCCGCTTCTTCTTTCAAGGTGCATCTCAAATCGTGCCTCCTCCACAGTCTGCTAACTAGCTTTTTTTTAAAAAAGTGCAAATCCGGGGTGCCTGGGTGACTCAGTTGGTTGAGCATCTGACTCTTGGTTTTGGCTCAGGTCACGATCCCAGGGTCATGAGATAAGAGCCCTGGGTCGGGCTCCACACGTAGCTCCAGAGTCAGCTTGTTCCTCTCAGTCCCCCTCGGCCCCTCCCCCTGCTTGCTCTCTCTCTCTCTCAAATAGCTAAATAAAATCTTTTTTTAAAACAAAGTGCAGGGCGCCTGGGTGGCACAGTCAGTTAAGTGCCTGCCTTTAGCTCAGGTCATGATCCCATGACCTGATTGAGTCCCTGCTCAATCTGTCCCTCCCCCAGCTTGTGCTCTCTCTCAAATAAATAAAATCCTTAAAAAATTTTTTTAATAAATAAAATACATTTTTTAAAAGTGCAATTCCATGGGGCACCTGGGTGGCTCAGATGGTTGGGCGTCTGCCTTTGGCTCAGGTCGTGGTCCTGGGGTCCTGGGATGGAGCCCCACATCAGGCTCCTGGCTCAGTGGGGAGTCTGCTTCTCCCTCTCCCTCTGCCTCTCCCCCTGCTCATTCTCTCTCTCTATCTCTGTGTCTCAAATGAATAAATAAAATCTTAAAAAAAAAAGTGCAATTCTAAAAGTCTGTCAATAAGAACCTAGACTGAGGTGCCAAACTGACCAATTCTGATATCCTTCTGTGGCAATAATTTGCCAGAAATAAGTCAGGCTCCCCTCTGTAGATGGCCTCAGTGCCCATCTGGACTGATCTGTTCACAGGGTACCTGCGTGGCCCCTGTAGCTCCTGGTTCAGTGATCTCCACAACAGGCCAGCCTGCCTGCTGGAACACTGCTAAGGAGGATGGCTGATAATTTTTAAAGAAATCCACTGAGAGGGGCGCCTGGGTGGCTCAGTCGTTGGGCATCTGCCTTCGGCTCGGGTCATGATCCCGGAGTCTTGGGATCGAGCCCCGCATCGGGCTCCCTGCTCAGCAGGAAGCCTGCTTCTCCCTCTCCCACTCCTCCTGCTTGTGTTCCCTCTCTCGCTGTCTCCCTCTGTCAAATAAATAAATAAAAAATCTTAAAAAAAAAAAAAGAAATCCACTGAGAAATAAATATAAAGATTTAGTCTTTTATCCAACTCATAGGGAAAATTGCTGGCAATGACAATCAACAAGAAATAAAGCAAAAAAATAACCAAAAGAGAATACAGAAATCTTGGATCTGCAAAACTTGACCTGAGAAAAATGGAATTGATGGAAGGAATGGCCATACATATATCAACAAAACCTTACAATACAAGATGTTGTTACTAAAATTTCAGATGGAGCCAGAACCCAATCCACAAGTCAAATCTTTTCAAAATACAAACAGATCTCTTTGTAGTCAGAAATAAAACAAAAATGCCCACTATATGTTGGTTATATGAGAGGTCCTGGCTAGTGCAGTAAGACAAAAAAAAAAAAAGTGTAAGATCTGAACATAAAGAGCAAAACCTTCGTTATTCACACCATATTGACTATCAACACAGAAAAGCAAAGTGATTCTAAAAACCATTGGAAATTTTAAAAGATGTCAGCATTGTTGCTACTACACAAAATTCAATTGTATGCCCTTTATTTTTAAGATTTTTTTATTTATTTATTTGACAGAGACACAGAGAGAGAGGGAACACAGCAGGGGGAGTGGGAGAGGGAGAAGCAGGTTCCCTGCTGAGCAGGGAGCCCGATTCAGGGCTTGATCCCAGGACACTGGGATCACAACCGGAGCCGAAGGCAGACACCCAACAACTGAGCCACCCAGGCGCCCCTATGCCCTTTATTTTTTTAAAAGATTTTATTTACTTGAAAGAGAGAGAGAGCACAAGCAGGGGGAGTGGCAGACAGAGGGAGATGGAGAACCAGGCTCCCCACTGAGCAGGGAGCCCATGCAGGATGCGGGGTAATCCCAGGACTCTGAGATCCTGACCTGAGCCAAGGCAGATGCTTAACCAACTGAGCCACCCAGGGGCCCCAATTGTATTCCCTCTAAATACCAGAAACAAATATGTAATTTCTAAACATATTATTTACAATAGCAACCAAACCATACTGTACCTTGGAATAATTTGTTTAATTATGCAAGACCCTTATGAAGAAAACTATAAAATGTTATTGCAATTTTTTTAAATTGTTTATTGTTATGTTAATCACCATACATCATTAGTTTTTGATGTAGTGTTCCATGGTTCATTGTTTGTGCATAACACCCAGCGCTCCACGCAGAACGTGCCCTCTTTAATACCCATCACCAGGCTAACCCATCCCCCCAACCCCCTCCCAAACCATAAAATGTTATTGCAATTTATAAAAATAATAAGACTTAAATAAAGGAGACATCCAGTGAGGTTATAGATGGAGCAATTTAGTATTATAAAATGGCAATTATGTACAAATTCAATGCAATTCCAATTGAAATCCCAAAAAATGGTTTCCTGGAACTTAGTAGACTGAATCTAAATTTTGTACAGAGGACCCAAATATAGCTGAGACAGCCTTATGGAAGAAGGAAGAATGCTTCCCATAAATAAAATAGAGTTCGGTTTTCTCTTTAGAATTTGGAGTATCTGGCTATAGCGGGCTCTTATGGAGAGCAATAATTAGCTAGAGTTGACTTGCGACTGCCCCTTCAGATAGAATACGTGCTCTCCAGTTCACCCAGCACATTGTTCTTATTTAAGGTACCTGCCTGATCCTGTAGATATTTGTATGATATTGCCTGGGGTGGGAGGGTAGGGAAGAGGAATGGAAGAGATTATTTTAAATTATATAGGTTCTGTTTGGTTTTGTAAAAGTCCTCCCAGTGAGCTGGCAAACAGAAAGAAGAAAAGAGTGGATTACATGACTCAAAGAGTTTGATGTTTCTGGTAGTGATCTGAGTATGATCATGGGAATGTGTGGCAGAGAAGGGATGGAGGAAAGCATGCCAGAGGTTATATAATGTGAGGGAATTGGAAGGTCCAAATGGCACAAGAGTTGGAGATGTCGGCTTCCCCGAGACCAATATGTGGAACTGGGTGAAGCGAAAGATTGCAAGACGAGAGAATTCACAGGGACTCCTTTAATGCTAAGTAGAACCAGAAGATATGGCAGAGAAATAGGACAGAATCCAACACCAACAGAAGGAAGAATGACCTTTCCTGGAAACCCCACTGTGGACCAAGCTCTTTGACACAGGCTATCTCCTTGAACCCCAACATTAGTCCTCTGAGAGTAGACCTTAATATCCCTTTGTTATGGATGAGCAAACTGAAGCTATGAAAACTGAGGTCATTGGCCCCATGTGACAAGGTTGAGACTCAAAGCAGTCAGATTGACACTAGGGTCTCCCTATCTCCACCTCTCCTTTCACCAAAGTCACAATGGTCACTGAAGCACCCTGAAACGCACAGACTTGCGTTAAGAAAACAAAGCTCACAAAGGGTATTGTTAAGCCCATCCCCTCAAACACCCAGATTTTATCAATGCTTTGTTCCAAAGCTCCAGTTGAGACATTTGAAGGAGGAACAGAAATTCTGTCCAGCGCTCCCTAACTTTAGCCGAGAATCTTCGTGTTAACCAGATTTTTCTGGGGAGTCTGATGCAGACAGCCTTGATCCACAATGTCAGAAGCAAGCGATTTTAGAAATATAAGCCAGCTTCACGCGGTCGCCTTTTAACTCTGCCACTTCACCGAGTGTTTTAACCCTGTCTCCAAGCCCCCTGCCTCCTGTAAGATGGGTGTAATTACAGCGTGGTTTTGGAAGATTCCATGTGGTAAAGCTTGCAATTGTCCTAATGTGCTTACAACAGTACCGGGCGCCGAAGAACTCAATATATTATAATTGTCATCATGAGTATGATGGAAGTCTTTTCAAAAAAATAATGCGGTATTACTTAGGGGTGTATCAAAAAATAAGGACTTATGGATAGAGGTGTAGTGTGACAAGGCATAGTAAAAATTCTGACAGAAAGTTAAAATAGTCCAAAGTTAGAGGTAAAATACCCACTGGGTAAAATTCTTTCAACCTTCTCTGTGTTTGAAAATGTCCATAACCCAACGCTGGAAAAACAACGCATTGTCGTGTGCTTTGGGAAGAGGAAGAGTTAGTTTCGTTTTGTTTCCTGATAAACAGAAAAGGTATCGAAAAGAAAACAAAATGGGCGAGACCTTCCTCAGCTCGGGCCCGCCTCAGGGCCGAGGGTCATTTCGTGATGCTGCCGGAATGAAATCGAGGACCGCTTGCGAAAGAGCGAATCCTCGAGAGCGTGACCCGGGGCTGCCAAGGCCTCGCAGGGGACAGGGACGCGCTCCAAGCGGCGCATCCCGCCTCGGCGCCCAGGAGGTGGGGCCGGAGCGCGCCGGCAGACACGAGGCTCGGCCGTTACCCGAGGGCTCCGGGCCGGCGCTCGCCGCGGCGCGCCGCGGGTAAACACCTTCAGCGGGGCGGGGGGGAGAAGGGGCAAAATAAAAAAAAAAAAAAAAAAAAAAAAAAAAAAAAAACCACCAAACCCCCACAGCCCCGGGCGGGCGGGCGCGCGGATGGGCGCCCTTTGGCTGCGGGAGCGAGTGGAGGATGCTGGGAAGGAGGTAAAATGGCCACCGGCGGCGGCGCGGAGGAGGAAAGGAAGCGGGGGCGGCCGCAGCTCCTGCCACCCGCGCGGCCCGCGGCTCGCGGCGAGGAGGCCGAGGGCGGCCGCGAGAAGATGGGCTGGGCCCAGGTGGTGAAGAACCTGGCCGAGAAGAAGGGCGAGTTCCGCGAGTCGCGGCCGTCGCGGCGGGAGGAGGAGGGAGGCAGCGGCGTGGGCGGCGCGCTCGGCGCCCCCGCGGGCCTGGCGGTGCCGGGCCTCGGCGACTTCCCCCCGGCCGGCCGCGGGGACCCGAAAGGTCGGCGGAGAGACCCGGCCGGCGAGGCGGCGGATCCCCGCAAGAAAAAGGGTGCAGCCGAGGCGGGCCGGAGGAAGAAGGCCGAGGCGGCGGCGGCGGCCATGGCGGGCCCGGCCAGGCCTGGCGCGGCCGAGGACGCGGCGGAGCGGCCCGCTCAGGACGAGCAGGCAGTGGCGACGGGCCCCGCGGCGGGCCCGGGCAAGGGCCGCTTCCTGGTGCGCATCTGTTTCCAGGGAGACGAGGGCGCCTGCCCGACCCGGGACTTCGTTGTGGGCGCGCTCATCCTGCGCTCCATCGGCATGGACCCGAGCGACATCTACGCGGTCATCCAGATCCCAGGCAGCCGCGAGTTCGACGTGAGCTTCCGCTCGGCGGAGAAGCTGGCCCTGTTCCTACGCGTCTACGAGGAGAAGCGCGAGCAGGAGGACTGCTGGGAGAACTTTGTGGTGCTGGGGCGGAGCAAGTCCAGCTTGAAGACGCTCTTCATCCTCTTCCGGAACGAGACGGTGGACGTGGAGGACATCGTGACCTGGCTCAAGCGCCACTGCGATGTGCTGGCCGTGCCCGTGAAAGTGACCGACAGGTTTGGGATCTGGACCGGGGAGTACAAGTGTGAGATCGAGCTGCGCCAGGGGGAGGGCGGGGTCAGGCACCTGCCGGGGGCCTTCTTCCTGGGGGCCGAGAGGGGCTACAGCTGGTACAAGGGGCAGCCCAAGACGTGCTTTAAATGTGGTTCCCGGACCCACATGAGTGGCAGCTGCACGCAGGACAGGTGCTTCAGGTGCGGGGAGGAGGGGCACCTGAGCCCTTACTGCCGGAAGGGTATCGTGTGTAACCTCTGTGGCAAGCGAGGACACGCCTTTGCCCAGTGTCCCAAAGCAGTTCACAATTCCGTGGCAGCTCAGCTAACCGGGGTGGCTGGGCACTGAACACCCGCCTGCCTGCCAGGGTGAATACAGAGCCAGCTTACCCCTCTTAAGTGCCAAAACTTTTTTTTAAACCATTTTTTACGTTTTCGAAGGAGATCTTTTTAAACCTACAAGAGACATCTCTCTCTGCCTTCTTAAATCGAGTTTACTCCATTTCAGCCTTTTCCGAATTGGTGACTCTGTCATCAGTAACCACCGAGAACTGTAGCGTGCAGATGTGTCGCCTCTCCCTTTTTAAAATTTTGTTTTCGTTTTTGTATCTGGGTTGTTTTTGTTTTTGTGTGTGGTTTTTGTGTGGGTTTTTTTGTACTTTTTACTCCCCACGCCTTGTCTTCTCCCGGGATTTTCATCCATTGGGCTGCCTTGCGCATCTTTATGCCCCAGCACTAGGTACGGGGCCCACCACGTGGTAGGCACTCCATCAGTGTTTGTTGAATTGAGAAGTTGACTGTGGCTTCTGTCAGGGTGTCTACTTTTTGCAGCTCTTCCCCCCCTCCCCGTTTAATTTGCTGCTTCTAATCTATGTGGTCTGAGAATTTGTGAAACCATTGTTGTTAGAAGTGTATGTAATCTGAGTCAATAAGCTCTGAATGGTGGCCAAGGGCCTCTCTTATGGCATTAAAAAGCATGGACTTTGGGACAGCTGTTCAGTGGCTCAGAAGCCATTTTTCACAGAATCATGGAATTTGGAATTTTCTTGCTGGAAAGGACCTAAAAGTTGGTTTAGACCAATCCCCTGGATTTCCAACAGATGAAACAGGCCCAGAGAGGTTAAATGACTGGGTCAAAATCACATAGCTGTCTGGTGCCAGAGCTAGCCTAGAGTAGAGTTCCCTGACCCCAAGCCCGGTGCTCATTCCACTACCTCTCACACTTCACAACATTTTCCTCAACACTTGAGGGCCCAGAAAGTCTGATCTCTCCAGAATGATGAGCCCAGAGGAATGCTAAGAAATCATCTCGGGGAGGAAGCAGAAAGGGATTTAGCAGGGGCTTCTGAATACTTGGGAGATAGGGAAGGGCCAAAGGAACATAATCTAGGGTGTACTCATTGCTCCGTGAGGTATCATATCTGGATTAAAGTGCCAAGTCCTTTGGGGCCTTACCCTTCATCATTCACTGCCACCACTTAGAAATGGGGGTGTTCCTAAATAAGGAAACCTACCAGAGGTTTACATTTGCACCTTAGCCCCAATAGCTAGAAACCCCAGAGAAGCCTCTAACTGGAGCTCATCTACAACTTCCTGACTCACAGGAGAAAGGTGATTTTAACCTGGAATCATAAGTAAGCTGTTAACTCTAAAATTTGCTTGCAAAACAGGTCAAGCAAGAGGGCATTGGGTCAACTAAGTGTTACCGAGTTAAAGTAGAAAAGACAGCTGCTTTTCTTTTAGTTTTTGTTTTTCCTTTGCATTATGTTTTGCTATTTCCTTGTGGCTTAGAATGTAAAATCGATTGTTAAAAGTTTTGTTCTGAATAAATATTTATCTTTTGTATTGCTAACACCGTTGCCCTATCTCTTTTCAAAGTGTAAGATGCTGGGGTACACAGACTCTCTAGTTCAATCCATATTTCTACACATCATTTGTTTACCCTGCAAAAACATTTCCAACCCCTGCAGGCCACGCTTAGCACCTACTGTGTTGTGCCAGGCCCTTTGGAATTGTTACCTAAACCGTATGTATGCATCGCACTCACTTAGCACATTGTAAAAACTCAAATTTTAAGCCCTAACTTTGCTCCAAGGATTCAGAATCGCTGGTGTGAGTGAGAATTTTTTTAGTAAGCATCCCCAAACAATTCTGATTGGCAGCCAGGTTTGAGACCACAATTCTGAATGGTACTAAAATGAGAGAGATGGATTCTTGCCTCAGGAGATTACAATGGGGAAGGCAGAAGTAAGATGTTAGCTTCATCATCTTAGAGTAAATGCCACGAATTGGATGCAAAGTACTTATGGGCTTTTAAAAATGCCATCTCTTGGGGCGGCTGGGTAGCTCAAGTCGTTGGGCGTCTGCCTTCGGCTCTGGTCATGATCCCAGAGTACTGGGATCGAGCCCCGCATGGAGCTCCCTGCTCCGCGGGAAGCCTGCTTCTCCCTTTCCCACTGCCCTTGCTTGGGTTCCGTCTCCCGCTGTCCCTGTCTGTCAAATAAATAAATAAATTTTTTTTTTTTAAATGCCATCTTTTCAGGTACTAAGGGAGGAAGAAAGAGTCCAGGAAACTTCCCAGAGAGCTGACTCACTCCAAGCCAGCCCCAGACACAGCTCTGAGACCCCAGACACAACCAACTGAAGGATTTTCAGCTCTGAGACGTTAAAATGATCCAATCCTAAGAACCAAATTTCTCAATGTCTTGATTCTCTAACTCAGTGATTTGAGGATATTTCCAGAACTGATAAGGTATAGTCAAGGCCTGGTTGGCTCTTAGGAGCCCTGCCTTTCCAGGCCTGCTCAGCCCCTCATTCTTGTCTCCCAAAGCAAACAGACCCTTCCCTGCTCGATCACTTCCCCCCTTATCTCTCCCTTCTGTGCCTTGGGTTTCCCTCCTTCACAGGCCGGAGGCGGGGAGAAAGCCTGCATTCATCATGCATTCATCATACCCTCCTTCCCTCCAAGCAGGCACTGTGCCAAGGAGCCTCCTTGGAAGGAATCTTCCCTCTCTCTGCCCTTCCCCCCATCTCCCCCCCTCCCCCCAGCTCTCCTGAAGGGAGCAGAGGAAGAAACTATTTCCCTGCCCATCCCCCACAGGATCTGCTCCAGGGCCTCCTGCCTGGCGGTCTGGGGACGGAGCCATGGGCTGGAAAGGAACAAACCTCCCCCAGCTTCCTCTCCTGATCTAGCAACCCCCAAATTACAATCCCTCACTGTTCATGGGTTCCTAGGGAGTATGCAGAGATCCCAGACTGAGGCTGGCTAACTGACATTCTTTTCATTGGGCTTTCAACAGATAGGAGGGCCATTAGAGCCAAGCCCTCCTGCAAGGCATTTTGCATACACCCGGGAATGAGATAGTTACTTGCAGAGGGAGATGCAGATAAGTGAAGAGCAGTGTTTAAAATAATATTAAGTATTTTTAAATATTCTGAAAAAGACAAAGAATATAAAATTGTCTGAAGTACAGGTCTCCTGGAAGAGATGATGATGTCATGACTGAAACCCGCATGATGAAGAAGCCATGTGAAGAGTGCCGAGCTGTCCAAGCAGCACAAACAGCCTGTGCAAAGACCTGGAGGCCAGAGCACACAGGGTGTTCAGGCTGGCTGTAGAGTCACCAAAAGATGTGCTTGGGAAAAGGCCAAGAGGAGGTGGCCCCAGGCCTGTTGGGCCTGTCGGTGTTACTTAAGAGACTTTATTTTGTCCTGACCCCCTCCAGTCTGGCCACCTCCATTCCATCCACTTATTTAGCATGTATACTAAGCACCAACTCTCTCTAGGCATGGAATACAGCAAGAGTCAAGTTCCCTGGGGCTCAAATTCTAGGGGCACACAAAGACATAATTACAAACTATGATCAAGCACTGAAAGAAACAGAGATTGATCTGGTCTTGGAGGTCAGGGATAACTTCCCAGAAAAAACGTCTGAACTGAGGTCAAGAAAATCTATAAGGAGTTAATTGAGAGATGGTGTTGGGGGTTAACAGGCGACAAGAGTATATTAGCCTCCGCAAAAGGGATAACAAGTATAACAACCCTATGCTGAGAGGAGCGAGCCATGGCCGATTCTAGAAACCAAATGCCCAGTGTAAAAGTCCAGGTTTAGAAACAGAAACCACTGTAGGTATTGAAGAAAGTGATGGGGCCTAAGTTGGGTATTAAGAATGACTCCTAGAACACTACTGAACTAACCTACTACAGGAGCTGCTACCTCTCCTAGAAAGGAGCCAGGAAGCCATCACTGGAAGGGTTGAGTTTGAGGACACACTACTGAAGCTACCATCCAAGGACAGGCTGCCGGGATCAGAAGGCCACTGCCATGTCTACTGCCAGGACAATGAAATGAGTTTTTGAAGCCAGAGACAGGACACGCATGTCTCCACAAGCTTACTTAGCAGAAACAGCCGAAACTATTTGACTCCTGCCTTACTCCCACCTTCAAACCTCATGCAAATGTATCTACTTGCTGCAGGGGAGTCAGGAAGTTTTTTAGCTTTCCAGTATGTGAGCACAGGAAGGCACATAAACAGTGGGAATCAGGGCACTTGGCTGGCTCAGTCGATAGAGCCTGCGACTTTTTCTTTTAAGTTTTATTTATTTTAGTAATCTCTACACCTCGCATGGGTCCGAACTCACGACCCCGAGATCAAGAATTGTATGCTTTTCCTACTGAGCCAGCCAAGAGCCCCATGAGCCATGAGCCTGTGACTCTTTTTTTTCTAAGGTTTTTTTTTTGTTGTTTTTTTTTTTGGCGGAGAGAGAGCACAAGCAGGGGGAACGGCAGGCAGAGGGAGAAGCGGGCTCCCCGCTGAGCAAGGAGGACCCAACCTCAGGACCCCCGGATCATGACCTGAGCCGAAGGCAGATGTGTAACTGACTGAGCTACCCAGGCATCCCGAGCCTGTGACTCTTTATCTCAGGGTCTTGAGTTCAAGCCCCACTTCTGGGGTAGAGTTAAAAAACAAACAAAAAACAGTGGGAATGGATGCCGTCTGCCAACTAACCAACCCTATCCAGAACAGCTAGTGTGGCCAGTGCAGAGAGAGAAGGGAGACAATGGTACAAAATGAGGCTGAAGATCCTGGGGGTTTGGTCAGCCATGTTTAGAATTTGAGTCTAAGAATGATGATGAGGAACCATTGAAAGATTTTTAAGCGAGGAAGAGACATGATCAGGGTTGTATTTTTAAAAGATAATTCAGGGGGCACATGGGTGGCTCAGGTGGTTAGGCATCTGATTCTTAATCTCAGTTCAGGTCTTGATCTCAAGGTCGTGAGTTCAAGCCCTGTGTTGGGCTCCATGCTGGGCATGGAGCCTGCTTAATAAAAAATAAAAATAAAATAGGGCGCCTGGGTGGCTCAGTTCGTTAAGCAACTGCCTTCGGCTCAGGTCATGATCCTGGAGTCCCCGGATCGAGTCCCACATCGGGCTCCCTGCTCAGCAGGGAGTCTGCTTCTCCCTCTGACCCTCTCCCCTCTCATGCTCTCTCTCTATCTCATTCTCTCTCTCAAATAAATAAATAAAATCTTTAAAAAAAAATAAATAAATAAATAAAAAATAAAAATAAAATATAAGATAATTCAGGATGCTTTGTAGAGAATGGGTCAGCAGGAGCCCAAATATAAAGAAGGGCAGGGGTACCAGGGGTTGCCAGTCAGTTAAGCAGCTGACTTCAGCTCAGGTCATGATCTTGGGGTCCTGGGATTGAGCCCCACATATTGGGCTCTATGCTCAGCAGAGAGTATGCTTCTCTCTCCCTCTGTCCCTCCACCCACTTGTGCTCTCTCTCGCTCGCTCTCTCTCAAATGAATACAATCTTATTATTTTTTAAAGATTTTATTTATTTATTTGACAGAGAGAGACACAGCAAGAGAGGGAACACAAGCAGGGGGAGTGGGAGAGGGAAAAGCAGGCTTCCCGCTGAGCAGGGAGCCTGATGTGGGGCTCGATCCCAGGACCCTGGGATCATGACCTGAGCCGAAGGCAGACGCTTAACGACTAAGCCACCCAGGCGCCCCTGAATAAAATCTTAAAAAAGAAAAAAAGCATAAAGAAAGCCAATTTCCCCAGGTGAGCAATGAGGGCACCTTGGACCTGGATGGTGAAGATGGACATAGAAAAGTAGTCAAGGTAAAGAGATATATTTAGGAGTTTAAATCAGCAAGACTTAGACATGGGCTGGGGGACGTGTAAGTACCAAAGATGATTCCCAGGTTTCCAGCTTCTGCAGTTGGATAGATGGTCGGTCCAGTCCCTGAGATGCAGAAGAGAGGAGAAAATCCAAGTTTGAGATGAAGGTCTTGAGTCAGATTTGGGACATAAAGAATGTCTAAGGGAAGTTATGGAATAGGTGGCTTAACACAGGTCTTAAATTCTAAGGAGAGTTCTGGGCTAGAGAAAGAAACAGGATTCCTATAGCAATGGCCTTCATACGCTTTACCCACATCCCACAATAAGGTAGACATTTTATATTGTGGCCATCAGACATATGCATATATGTACTTATGTATAAAGAAAGAAGAGTGCCCCTTGGACTGAGTAATGGGGAGGTCACTGGTGAGGGACTTTTAGAGGCAGAGTGATGACAACAGGAGGCAGACCAAGGAACAAATAATCTTCCTAAAATGCCCAGTGCTCCGACACTCCCTCTGGGGCTCCCTATTGCTCTAGGGAGTCAGCCTGGCATCCAAGTCCTTTCACAAGAGGCTCCTGGGCTCCTTTGGGACCTCATTCTCAGCCAGAGTGCCCATTACATCTATGCATGTCAACTCCAGGTATGGCCAACACAGAGCAAGCAGAAGGAGTTCAGTATGGCGGAGGGTGGAGCGGTACAAGAGGAAGCTATGGGTGAACAGGGCTCAGATTATACCAAGTTTAAGGTGGAGTCTCATGAGAGTGTACACCAGACATGGGCAAAGCCAGTGGGTCCATACAGTGCCACTGACTGGATTTTCAACCTGACTGAGACTATTTGGAGGAAGACATGTTTCATGAAAATAAACACAGATATAATATGGAGGAGAAAGCAAACTTTACAGAACTTTAAAGTAAAACATGGGAGGAGCCTGGGTGGCTCAGTCTGTTGAGCATCTGACTCTTTATTTTGGCTAGGGTCATGATCTCGGGGTTGTGGGACCCACCCCGAGTCAGGCTCTGAGCTGGGCGTGGAGCCTGCTTGGGATTCTCTCTCTCTCCTTCTGCGCAGCCCCCCTATATAAATAAATAAATAAAATAAAACATGGACTAACATTTTTGGAAAACAGTTTGGCATGTTCTGTCAAAATTTAAAATTCGCAAAATCTTTAACACAGCATTCACTTATAGGAAATGAATCTATAGCTAAACTTGGACATGTGCACAATACCAGTGTACCAGGATGTTCACTGAAGAATTACTAGGGGTACTAAGGGCTAGAAACAAGCCTGACTGTCTATCAATAGGTAACTAGATAGTGGAACATTATATAGCTGTTTAAAGGACAGTTCTGGGGGCGCCTGGGTGGCTCAGTCATTAAGCGTCTGCCTTCAGCTCAGGTCATGATCCCAGGGTCCTGGGATCGAGCCCCGCATCGGGCTCCCTGCTGGGCGGGAAGCCTGCTTCTCCCTCTCCCACTCCCCTTGCTTGTGTTCCTTTCTCACTTTTGTCTCTCTCTGTCAAATAAATAAATAAAATCTTTAAGAAAAAATAAAAAATAAAGAACAGTTCTGTATATATTAATGCAGAATGCTCTCTAAGATGTATTTCAAAGTGAACAAAGTGAGGTGCCTGGATGGCTCAGTTGGTTGAGCATCTGGTTCTTAGTTTCACTGGGGTCGTGATCTCAGGGTCCTGGGATCGAGCCCAGCTTCCAGCTCCAGTCCTCAGCAGGGAGTCTGCTTAAGGATTCTCTCCCTCTTCCTCTGACCCTCCCCTCGTTCTCTCTCTCTCAAATAAATAAATAAATCTTTAAAAGAAAATAAAGTGAACAAAGCAAGATATGGTATGTTACTGTTTAAAATTTCTAACTTTAACTTTTCCATTTTTTAGTGAGTTATAATTGGCAATAAAATTGTAAGATATTTAAAATGTACAAATCAGGGCGCCTGGGTGGCTCAGTTGGTTAAGCGACTGCCTTCAGCTCAGGTCATGATCCTGGAGTCCCGGGATCGAGTCCCACATCGGACTTCCTGCTCAGCGGGGAGTCTGCTTCTCCCTCTGACCCTCTTCCCTCTCGTGCTCTCTGTCTCTCATTCTCTCTCTCTCAAATAAATAAATAAAATCTTTAAAGAAAAAAAAATAAAATGTACAAATCAAATCAGCTGAAGGCAGATTTGATACACATATTTTAAAATTATGGAATTAATATGTACATATACTTATTTATATATAGAATAATACTGGAAGGCTATTAATGAAATTGGTAACTGTTGTAGTTTCTTTTTCTAAAAAATTTATTTATTTGAGAGAGAGAGAGAGAGCATGCATGTGTGGGGGCAGGAGGGACAGAGGGAAAGAGAATCCCCAAGCAGACTCTGGGGGAGCCTGACTGGGGGTTTGATCTCAGGATCCAGAGATCATGACCCAAGCCAAAATTAACAGTCAGCTGCTTAGCCAACTGAGCTACCCGGGTGCCCCAACTATTGTAGCTTCTGAGAACTGGATGTTTGGGGTGTGGGATGAAAGGAAAACTTATTTTCTACAGTATATCCCTAGAGGTTTTGTTTTGTTTTAATTATTTCATGTGTTATTTCTGGCAAAAAAATAAAAAAAAATGCAAAATACAACATAAGACTTCAAAGAAATTCCTGTAGACTCTGCAGAGACTGGAATCCCTTTCCTCTATCTTTCAAAATAAGAAATTTTGATGGGAAAGTTTAAGACTCTAGAGCAGCCAACTCACTGGTCTCCCTGCTTCCTAGCTTGGTCTCCTTCAGTCCAGGACAACAGTCCCCAGAATGAAATTTGATCACATTACTCCCCAGTTTAAAGACCTTCAAAGACTTTGTGTCCTCCCTGGGGCCCTCCAGGCCCTGCTAGAGCCCTGCCTCTTCTGGGCCTCACCCCCTCACCCTGGCTGGGCTCCTGCTCGTCATTCCTGGAATTCACCCATGGTTAACTCTTACCTTTCCTGGTGCTCAGCTCTAATGCACTTCCTAACTGCAGCCTTCCCTAACCTTCTAGACCAGACCCTCTTACACTGTCCTCTCCTTCCAGCAGCTCCTTGCAAGTACAATGATAGGTTTATTTAGGTCATGGCTTTAATAATATCTGTCTCTCTCTCTCAATTTTGAGCCCAGAGGGCAGGGACCATGACTTTTTTGCTCTTGGTTGTAGCCCACCATTTAGCACTGTGTGTGGTACATAGTAAAAGCCCATTAAGTATTCGTTTGCATGAATGATCTAGAAATTACTTAGCTGAGGTTACAGATCAAGACATGGTGTCTACTTGTCCTTTTTTTTTTAAGATTTATTTATTGGGGTGCCTGGGTGGCTCAGTTGGTGGAGTGTCTGGCTCTTGGTTTCCTCTGAGGTCACGATCTCGGGGTCTTGGGATAGAGCCCCATATCAGGCTCCATGCTCAGCGGGGAGTCTGCTTGTCCCTCTCCCTCTGCTCCTCCCCCCATACACTCTCTCTCTCTAAAAACAAACAAACAAAAACATTTATTCATTTATTTGAGAGAGAGAGAAAGTGGTGGGGGGCGGGGAGGGGCAGAGGGAGAGGGAGCGGGAGTGGGAGAGAGAATCTCAAGCCGTCTCCCAGCTGAGCCCAGAGCCTGAGTCAGGGCCTGGACGAGGGGCTCAATCTTGCCACCCTGAGATCACTAACAGAATGGACGCCTAACCAACTGAGTCACCCAGGCACCCCTCTACTTGTCCTTCTTTAATGATACTCAAAATATCCCTTAGCACACCTGCACTGATTCTATACTGAAAAAGGTCTTCTTCCTTCATCTTTAAAAAAGCTAATATACTCCTTCAGTGTTCTCAGCTTTAATAGTTTCCTTCAGCCTGAGAGGTCAGGCCCATCCTCCCCAAGTTCTCTGAGGGTCTATCACTGAGACAGCCTGCATGTCTCCTGGCACAATGAGGCCCAGGAGACAGCACCAGGTTCCTGGATTCCAAATACCCGGCTTCAACGCTCCCTCATCATCACTGGCGAGAGTAGCCTTTGCCCTGAGACCTGATTTCTCCTCCCCAGGAGGTAGAGCGAGGATTCTGTAGGTCCTAGAGGAACTGCCCACCCGAGTTTGTGTCCTCCCTTTCTAGAACATTTCCTGAGACCCCAGAATCCCCTTCCAAAATATCCCTACGCTCATTTACAGAGCCTTCATGGGTCTCATCCCTGGGTCCATCTCAGCGGAGGGTAAACTACACCGCCTAATGCACACCTTATAGACCTGAGGCTTAGTTCTCAAAGTAGCTGTTTGCAAGAGACAGCTTGGATGTGGGGGCTGGATTGTCCACTCATGCACACTGGGTCCCTCACTGATGGGATGCGAGGGAGCTGGACAAGGGCAGGACGCAGGATCCAGTAGCTCTCCTTAGGCCAACACATTCTGGTACAGAACTCCAGGGGTCCTGGAATTCTAATTCGAACCTGGCCTTCCAGGTTTTTCTGAGGGTATATTCGTCAAGAATAAAAAGAAAACGTATTTCATTCAGCACATGACATTGATGTATAACTTCTAACTATTTAGAGACCTATGGACCTCCAATTGTACTCTTGTCCCAGCCCCCACAAATGCCCCTGTTTGGTTGTGTCATGTCTTAGCTCAGACAAACCACATAACCTCTCTGGGCCGGTTTTCTTACCAGAAAAAATGAGTTTAATGATAACTGCCTCATCAGGGATGGTGAGAAAATGAAATGAAACAATTCATGCAAAGGGCTTGGCAGGGTGCCAGGCCCTCAGCGAACAGTAGCTACCCTCCTTACTTTTCTCTTGTTTGCCCTCTGGCTATCATCTCCCATGATTTTCTCTATGACATCCAAACTGGTCTCTTTTGTAGGATTTCCACACAGCTCCCCCCTCCTCCTTCCTTACCCGGTAACCATATAAGCCCCCCATTCTCTCCACCTAGGCGGATCCCACCCCTCTTCAATTATGAAAACAGCTGCTGGTGATTGCACGTTTAGGATGTTTCAGGCATTGTATTAAGAACTTGACATGCATTATCTCAACTCAGTTCTGACACCAACTCGATGAAGTATTATTATTCCCCAAACACAAAGACACTGGGATCTGGAGAGCTGGAGCCCTGGCAGCTGGCGAGGGGCAGAGCCAGCGGGAATGTGAACCCAAGGAGCCTTACTGCAGAGTCAGGTCTTCCAAATATCCAGTCACGACCCTGCCTGCCGCCCCCTCCACCCCGCCCGGTGCCCGCGCACCGGCGACCCCTCTCTCCTTTCAAGGCCGTCATACTCCCATCAGTTCTCGGGGTCTGTCTGTGGAATTTCAGCCCAGTAGGGCGGGCACTTTGTCTCACGCCACGTTGCCCACATCATGGATCCTCCCTCCGTCTCCCCTTTCTCTTCCTTCCTCCCTTCCATTAAATACTGAGTTCCTACTCTGTGCCAGGCTTTGTGCTCGTTCACATGCAAAACATTACCAATGAAAAAATCAGGGGAAGATGGAATTTTATGTCATTTTTCTCTTTCTTCTTTACGGCTTTCTGCTTGGCTGATTTTTTTTTTTTTTTTTTTTTTTTTCCCACTGAGCACGCAGCCCGGGTTCCTCGAACCGGTTCCAATGTTGCTTCGCTAGGTAGCTTTGGTCGGAGGAAGGCCCTGTCCCCTTAACTCCCAGCCCCCACGCCTCCTTCTCGGGCCCTCAAATCCAGGCCGCCCTGCCCCCTCCGGAAGGGGGAGTTGGGGGCGAACGCCGAAATCTGAGTGGTTCTTTCAAGCCTCCGTTGCCGTAGAAACCGGCTGCACAGGCCTTGGCGGTCCATTACACCATCCTCCAGCGACGCAGCCAATGGGCTCCGAGCTCCATCCCCGGCGCCCCCGCCCGGTCGCCGCTGCCGGCAGCCCACCAATGGCTTAGAGCCCTGCCCTCGGCCCAGGCACACCACCAATGAGCTTCGACCCCGCTCTCCATTTAGCTTTAATGTAGAAACAAGACTCGATTAAAAAAAAAAAAAAAAGGAATTCTCTAAATTAGAAGGAACTAGTAGTAACGCTTCTGTCAGTTGCAGCCGGAATGATCTTTGGCTGGTATTTTATTTAAGGAGAACAAAATTGTTCCAATTACATAACAATATATGTCATTCTGTACTAAACAATTTGAGGCAATGAAAGTGCAGGCAATGGGGATGATATCTGCTCTATGTGGATTTCTTTCATTATACGTATTTTCATTTAATTTAAAATGATCAAGGAACCAGTCAGCTTTCCTTGTTTGTATTTCAAATACATACAAATTAAAGATGCTGAGCTTTTGATGCTGAATTCATGAGACATTGACCTAAGTAACTGGTAGCTGACTTTTAGTTTAACTCCTGCCTGAATTCAAAACACAGTAAAACTGTAGGATAAATGAATATTTATTTTACTCCATTGAAGAAATTCCATTTTCAAAGTAGGTTGTGTAATGGCTTTGACATTCTGAAGTCTAAATAAACTAAATGTGTATTTAAAACCTTATGTCGGGGCGCCTGGGTGACTCAGTCCTTAGGCGTCTGCCTTCGGCTCAGGTCATGATCCCGGGATCTTGGGATAGAACCCCGCGTCAGACTCTCTGCTCAGCGGAGAGTCTGCTTCTTCCTCTCCCTCTCTCCCTGCTTGTGTTCCCTCTCTCACTGTGTCTCTCTCTGTCAAATAAATAAAATCTTTACAAAAAAAATAAGTAATTAAGACCTTATGTCATTTTTTAAAACTAAACTTTATTTTATTTTATTTTTTATTTTTTTAATTTTTTTAAAGTAGGCTCCATGCCCAGCGTTGGAGCCCAACGCAATGCTTGAACTCAGGACCCTGAGATCAGGAGTGCAGCGTTTAACCAACTGAGCCACCCAGGTGCCCCAAAAATAAACTTTATTTTTTAGAACAGTTTTACATTTATAGAAAAATTGTGAAGATAATACAAAGTTCTTTACCCCCACCTACCCTGTTTCCTCCATTAACATTTTATATTAACATGATAAATTTGTTACAATTAATAAACCAATACTGATACATTACTAGTAGCTAAAGTTCATAGCTTATTCAGATTTCCTTAGTTTTTACCTGATGCCTTTTTTCTATGCCAGGATCCCATCCAGCATGGGATCTCATTTATCTTATAACCCCTTGGTTCCTCTGGGCTCTGGCATTTTGTCAGACATCAACATGACTTATCACCTTGACTACCTGGCTGAAGAGGAGTTTGTCAGGTTTCTCCACTGGAAAGTTACTTTTCTTTTACCCTTTTTCATGCTGTCCTCTTTGGAAGGAAGTGACTATGCTCAGCCCACACTTGTGGGGAGTTATGTTCCATGCCCTTGAGGGTAGAGTAGCTACATAAGTTATTTGGAATTTTTCTGCAGTGAATTTTGTCTTTTCTATTTATTTATTCGGTTATTTATTTATATTAGTATAGACTCATAGATATTTATTTTATTTATTTTTTTTAAAGATTTTATTTATTTATTTGAGAGACAGAGAGAATGAGAGAGAAAGCACATGAGATGGGGGGAGGGTCAGAGGGAGAAGCAGACTCCCCGCCGAGCAGGGAGCCCGATGCGGGACTCGATCCAGGGACACCAGGATCATGACCGGAGCCGAAGGCAGTCGCCCAACCAACTGAGCCACCCAGGCGCCCTAGATATTTATTTTATACTTAAAGTACTCAATACTACTTAATTTTTCGCTCAAAGTGTTCCAGCTTTGTCTTTTGGGAGCTCTTTTAGTTACCTCCTGTGTCCCTTTGACATAACCCAATCTTTGTGCGTCCTTTCTTTTTCTTGTTGTTGTTCTTGGGCACTTCCTTCTTTCTGGCACTATATGATGCCCCAGGCTTATCTTTCATATTTCCTGCCCCAGTCTAGAATCAGCCGTTTCTCAAAAGCCCTGATTCTTCCCATTGGAGAATGGTATTAGAAACCAAGATCTGGGGGCACCTGGGTGGCTCAGTTGTTGAGTGTCTGCTTTTGGCTCAGGTCATGATCCCAGGATCCTGGGATTAAGCCCTACATCGGGTTTCCTGGTCTGTAGGAAGCCTACCTCTCCCTCTCCCACTCCCCCTGCTTGTGTTCCCTCTCTCGCTGTCTCTCTCTGTCAAATAAATAAATAACATCTTAAAAAAAAAAAAAGAAGCCAAGATCTGGATGCTAAGTGTGCTCATTGCTACTGAAGTGTCATTTCTTTTAAGCCTTCTCAACTAACAGAAGAAATTTATGTGTATATATACTAACCTGTGTGTAAACACTATCTATAAATATTTCTGTATATAACCATCTGTATCTATATTAAACTAAACATGAGTTCATATTTATTTATTTTTTTAAAGATTTTATTTATTTATTCATGAGAGACAGAGGGAGAGAGAGGGAGAGAGAGAAGCAGAGGGAGAAGCAGGCTCCCAAGGAGCAGGGAGCCCTACGCGGGACACGATCCCAGGATCCTGGGATCATGACCTGAGCCGAAGGCAGACGCTTAACCATCTAGCCACCCAGGCACCCATGAGTTCATATTTATATTTCCAACTCTAATCCATTACCACATGAGTCATTATAGCTTTCTCTCTTTGCTTATCTGTAAATTCCCATTCCAACGGTGAGAAACCTGGCTCCCACTATCCATCATCCATTTACCTAATTGTTCAATTCCAGTGTACCTATATGGCAGTATCAGCATTGTTGACCCATACCCATGTGGGAAACTTTACCAACTAGAGTGCAGTACTTCTGCACACTTTCTTTTGCTTTTAGTTTTACAGGATCCATTCATTTCTTTTTTTTTTTAATTTTTTTTTTTTAAAGATTTTATTTATTTATTTGAGAGAGAATGAGAGAGAGAGAGCACGAGAGGGAAGAGGGTCAGAGGGAGAAGCAGACTCGCCGCTGAGCAGGGAGCCCGACGCGGGGCTCGATCCCAGGACCCTGGGATCACGACCTGAGCTGAAGGGAGACGCTTAACTGACTGAGCCAGCCAGGTGCCCCAGGATCCATTCATTTCTAAAGTTACTTAAGTCAGCACCCTTTTCCCACCCTCTTCAGTGGGACTATTTCATACAGTTCTAATACAGTTTGATTGTTTCATTGCATTCTGCATTCCATCTTGAGGTTCTCCAGATGCTTCAAATGATTTTTTAAAAATTCTCATGCATTAGCATTTACTCCTTGTGTTGTACACGTCTACGGGTTTTGACAAATGCATAATGTATTCACCATTACAGGATCGTACAGAAGAGTTTTATCACCCTAAAAAAGTCTTCTGTGCTTCACCTATTCAGCCCTCTCTCCCTCAAACCCTGACAAGCACAGGTCTTTTTACTATCTCTATAGTTTTGCCTTTTGTGCCTATTTAAAAAAAAATGACTTTTGGGGGTCGCCTGGATGACTCAGTTGTTTAAGTGGCTGCCTTCAGCTCAGGTCATGATCTCAGGGTCCTGGGATCAAGCCCCACATCAGGCTCCCTGTTTAGTGGCGAGTCTGCTTCTCCCTCTCCCTCTGTGATCTCTCTCACTCTCATTCTCTCTCAAATAAATAAATGAAAATCTTTTTATTTTATTTTATTTATTTTTTTAAGATTTTTATTTATTTACTTGAGACAGAGAGAATGAGAGAGAGAGAGCACATGAGAGGGGGGAGGGTCAGAGGGAGAAGCAGACTCTCTGCTGAGCAGGGAGCCTGATGCGGGACTCGATCCAGGGACTCCAGGATCATGACCTGAGCCGAAGGCAGTCGCCTAACCAACTGAGCCACCCAGGCACCCTGAAAATCTTCTTAAAAAAGATTTATTTATTTATTCTAGAGAGAGAGAAAGAGAGAGCATGGGGGGAAGGGGCAGAGGGAGAGAGAAACTTAAGCTGGCTCTACGCTGAGCACAGAGCCTGACCTGGGGCTGATCTTACCGACCTAAGATCACAAGGTGAGCCAAAATTGCTTAGCCAGCTGTGCCACCCAGGCGCCCCCGTGCCTTTTTTTCTTTTTAAGATTTATTTATTTATTTGAGAGAGCAAGAATGAGAGAGAGAGTACATGAGAGGGGGGAGGGTCAGAGGGAGAAGCAGGCTCCTTGCTGAGCAGGGAGCCTGATGTGGGACTCGATCCCGGGACTCCGGGATCATGACCTGAGCCAAAGGCAGTCGCTTAACCAACTGAGCCACCCAGGCGCCCTTTTTTTTTTTTTTTTTTTTAAGAGGGGCACCTGGGTGGCTCAGTTGTTAAGTGTCCGCCTTCAGCTCAGGTCATGATCTCAGGGTCCTGGGATAGAGCCCCGCATCGGGCTCCCTGCTCCGCGGGAAGCCTGCTTCTCCCTCTCCCACTTCCCCTGCTTGTGTTCCCTCTCTCGCTGTCTCTCTCTCTGTCAAATAAATAAATAAAATCTTTTAAAAAAATAAAGAGAAGACACACTAGAGTATATTTGTTGTTGCTTTTGTTATAGCTAGCACTCACTAAACTGTTACCATGTCCCATGTCCTCAGCTATTATGCTCTCCCATTTTGCAGATAAGAAAATGGAAACTAATGGGTTGAAATAACTCCCCGAAGACTAATAATATTGAAGTTTTTATTTCAAATCCTGGACACATTGATTATTTAAAACCCCAGTATTCCGATGCTTGACTTCTGAGTCATGGAAGGGAGTCCACTACTTTTAGCCAATAAGATGAGGATGACCTGCTTCCTGGTTTACCCAGGTGGTCTCAGTTATCTCTGTTGTTCCAGCGTGATTATTAATAGTGTCCCTTTCATCATAAACTACATGGTCACTGCCAAAGGAAAAAGTCTAATGAATTTTAGACTCAGGGTGTAGTGGTAAAGATTATACTCCAGGAGATGAGGGGATGTACCAGTGGTGTGTGATTTCAGGGTCACCAGGCAGGACCTGCTACCCAGATCAAATCCCCTCCCTCACCCATTCACCTTCCCCTTCTTTCTCCCAATCTGATTAATCCCCATTCCATCAGTTGTGCCGCTGCTGTTAAAATGACTCTGCCGCTGTCTTCTTCTCCCCATAAATATGTCCCCAGTTCTGGTCTCTCCTTTCTGCCTTGTGCTTGTCTGAATCTCAAACTACATTTCATAGATTGGCCATGCAGCATTCAAACAGGATTTTTAAGACTTTGGCATTTCACAAAGAAGTAAAAAAAAAAAAAATCCTCCCCATTAAAACAAAACAAAAACACACATTTTAAAAATTTGGGGATAGGCAAAAGATTGCCAACTTTTTATTTTGCTAAAGTGAGAAAAATTTCCATCTTCTATATCAGTCTTGTCTATTGGAAATATAATGCAAGTCGTAAGTGTAATCTAAAATTTTCCAGGGGCACCTGGTGGCTCAGTTGGTTAAGTGTCTGCCTTCAGCTCAGGTCATGATCCCGGAGTCCTGGGATAGAGGCCAGCTTAAGTCTCCCTGCTCAGCGGGGTGTCTCCCTCTCCCTCTGTCCCTCCCCCTGCTTGTGCCCTCTCTGTCTCTCTCTCCCAAATAAACAAATAAATAAAATCTTAAAAAATAAAATAAAATTTTCTAGAAGCCACATTTTTTAAAATTTATTTATTTATTTTTTATTTATTTATTCGAGAGAGAGGGAATGAGAGATAGAGAGTACGAGAGGGAAGAGGGTCAGAGGGAGAAGCAGACTCCCTGCTGAGCAGGGAGCCCAATGTGGGACTCGATCCCAGGACTCCAGGATCATGACCTGAGCCGAAGGCAGTTGCCCAACCAACTGAGCCACCCAGGTGCCCATAATCTCTGAATTTTTAAAGAAGACATTTAGATAGGGTGCCTGGGTGGCTCAGTTGGTTAAGCGTCTGCCTTTGGCTCAGGTCATGATCCCGGGGTCCTGGGATCGAGTCCCACATCGGGCTCTCCACTGAGCGGGGAGCCTGCTTCTCCCTCTGACCCTCTCCCCTCTCATGCTGTTTCTCTCTCTCTCTCTCTCTCTCAAATAAATAAATAAAATCTTTTAAAAAAATAAAGAAGACATTTAGATAAATCAAAACATGAATTACCTTGTTCTTACTATTCTCTCTCTGCATTATGTATGTCCTTGATGACCATGCCAGCTCACAGACTGATGTTTTGGAGCAAGTCACAGTTGGGATGCGAGGAGTTGCAAGATGGTGTCTGGGTGGGCTCCTTCTTTGAACAGCTACTGAGAGTCTATGTTGTGTTGAGATCTGCTAGGTGCTGGGGATACAATGGTGAGAGTGGAAATTAGGTGGGTCCTCTGATCTCATGGAGCTTCTGCTCTGCGGTAGCGTACCAAGTGGGGCTTGCAGGCAATGAGAGGGTGTATTGTCCACAGAGAATTTAAAAACACTAATAAAACTGATTGAAAATCAGCCTGCATTTTATTATCTCCATGTGCCCACAATTCTAAACCTTGTCAGTGATAAAATACTCCTCCCCGAAGATCAATTTTTTGGTTTAACTTGAATCTTAATAATATATTTGTAAGCTTCAACTCAGTCTATTTTAATTACTTATGCACTAACAAACATTATATTCTTCAAGGAAGTTAACTCAGAGCACTCCCAGGTCAATCAGCCCCTGACATGCCAAGTCAGAGGCAGCTACACATGTTAGTTTTGAAAATAAGTTCATAGCAGTCCAGAATTGTTCCAGCTAGCTTCCTGAGCGCTTGTGTCTCCAGCCCCTTTGGTACAACATATGTCTCTGTTTAAACAATAGATTCAGGGGCAACTGGGTGGCTCAGATGGTTGAGCATCTGCCTTCGGCTTGGGTCATGATCCCAGGGTTCTGGGATCGAGTCCTGCATGGGGCTCCCTGCTGGGCGGGGAGCCTGCTTCTCCCTCTGCCTCTGCCCCTCTCTCTCTCTCTCTGACTCTCATGAATAAATAAATAAAACATTTAAAAAAATAAAAAATAGATTCAAAATAAGCAATGATAGCACAGTGATTATGAAGCTGAAGATCCAGAACTTGAGTTGCTTCAACCTGTCATTCAATATGACCACTTGAAGCTTTTGTATTTAAGTTAAAATAGTGAAACAAAGAGTGAATTGCAGTGTGGTAACTGCAAATTTTATTATTTAGTAATATTGTATTATTATGCTATATTATATTACATCATATTACGATTTTCATTTGATAAAATTATGTGGGGTTTCGTTTGTTTGTTTGTTTTGTTTTATTTAAGTAGGCTCCATGCCCACTGTGGAGCTTGAGCTCACAATCCTGAGATCAAGAGTCTCATGCTCTACTAACTGAGCCAGCCAGGTGCCCCTGATAAAATTATGTTTTACTGAATTTGAATAATGTATTTAATCTTAAAATTGATTCTTGTTTTTAAAGCGTTTTCTTGTTTTTAAACCATAATGTGACATAACTATCATTGCAAAAGATCACTATGTAGGTATTTTTTTTCTTTTTTTTCAAAGAAATATATTAATGTAATTGAAAACTATTGATTCGATACTCTTCCTTTTTTTGTACTGTAATGTTTATTTTTGCTGACATGATTTGTATAAAAAGTTCAAAAAAAGAATATTTTCACCATCTACATTTCTTTTCTGGCCATTTTCATTTGTATTATTTATTGCATTTTACGAACGTTATTGAACATACTGTCATTTAGGGACACCTGGGTGGCTCAGTAGGCTAAGCGTCTGCCTTCAGCTCAGGTCATGATCCCAGGGTCCTGGGATTCAGCCCCTCATCAGGCTCCCTGCTTAGCGGGGAGCCTGCTTCTCCCTCTCACTCTGCAGCTGCCCCTGCTTGTGCTTTCTCTCTCTCTCTCTGTCAAATAAATAAATAAAATCTTTTTTTTTAAAGATTTTATTTATTTATTTGACAGAGAGAGAGAATGAGAGATAGAGAGCACGAGAGGGAAGAGGGTCAGAGGGAGAAGCAGACTCCCCGCTGAGCAGGAAGCCCGATGCGGGACTCGATCCCGGGACTCCAGGATCATGACCTGAGCCGAAGGCAGTCACTTAACCAACTGAGCCACCCAGGCGCCCTAAATAAAATCTTTTTTTAAAAAATATCATCATTTAGAGGATATACGTATTAAAAAGTTATCTGTCCTGGGGTGCCTGGGTGGCTCACTCGGTTAAGCATCTGACTGTTGATTTTCACTCAGGTCATGATCTTGGGGTTGTGGGATCGAGGCTGGCATTGGGCTCTGTGAGGGGCCTCCTTAAGATTCTCTCTGTTCCTCTCCCTTTGCCTCCACCACTCTCCCCACCCACCGTCTCCAAAAAGAGAAGAAAGAAAAAAAAAAGTCATCTGTCCTGAGTGTCACATGAGCCAGGTAGGCCCCTGGTGCACTGAAAGGAAGGGACATGGGGTTAGGAGAGCTACAAGGAGGGACAGAGAGGTGAGAGTGCAGGCAAGGGTCCGGGAATGGACTTCACAACACCCTGTGTGGGGAGGAAGCCCAGCTTGTTCCACAAACCGAAGAGGCAATGTGGCTGGAAACTGGCTCAAGACCAAGAAAGCAGGAGAGGAGGTCAGATCGTGAGTAGGGGTCAGACTAAGCTTGGCCTGGTGGGCCTTGTGAAAGCCTGGTGTTCATCTTGAGAGTAGTGGGGAAACCACCGAAGGGCTTTAAGAAGGGAACACACACAATCAGATTCGTGACTGGAAAATACCATCACTCTGGCTTCAGGGAGAATGAAATGGAAGGAGACTTGGCAGGTGTAGGGACCAGAAAAGAGTGTGGCAGGTGCCCGGATGAGAGGTGATGGTGGCCTGACCCATTGGGTAGCGGTGGTCAGCATCTCTTGAAAAACCTCACCGTCCTCCGACTGTAGTCTACACCGAACGGCTCAGTGGCGAGCCCAGCCTTAAAAACCTATGGCCTACAAGATTTAGACTCTGGGGCACCCATTTGAAAGGACTCAGGGTAGCCTGCATGCACTGGTAATCACCACATCTCAGTGGCAGACTGAAGTTTTAGGTTTTGTTTTCCAAAATTTTACTTTCTTTTCCGGGTTCCCATAGGAATTTGAGTGTACTCCTGATAGAACACTGCCTTTGACTCACTCGGTAAATATTTAATGAGCCCACAGGGCCGTCTGGGTGGCTCAGTCGTTAAGTGTCTGCCATCGGCTCAGGTCATGATCCCAGGGTCCTGGGATCGAACCCCACCTCAGGCTGGCTCCCTGCTCTGCAGGAAGCCTGCTTCTCTCTCTCCCACTCCCCCTGCTTGTGTTCCCTCTCTTGCTATGTCCCATTCTCTGTCAAATAAATAAATAAATAAATAAATAAAATCTTAAAAAAATAAAATAAAATATTTAATGAGCCCCTGTTATGTGCTTCACACTCTCCTAGGGATAGAGCCATAAAACAAAACAGACAAAAATCTCTGCCCTCTTGGATCTTACATTCTAGTGGAGAGAAGATGAGCAAAAAACAAGTGAACAAATAAAATACTTCCAGAATGTTAAAAGTGCCATGAAGCAAATAGAAAGATGATGAGAATAATATGGGCAAAAATGAAGACGTCTGACAACACCAACACCAAACTTTGGACAAGACGTGGCTGAAAAGGATCTCTTCCGGGGCGCCTGGGTGGCTCAGCTGGTTAAGCGTCCGACTCTTGGTTTCCACCCAGGTCATGATCTCAGGGTCCTGAGATCGAGCCCCTGCATGGGCTGAGCATGGAGTCTGCCTGGCTGGGATTCTCTCCCTCTCCATCCCTTCCCAATCCCCCCATGCGCACAAGTAAGCATGCATGTTCACTCCCTCTCTTAAAAAAAAAAAAAAAAAAGATAAAAAAAAAGAAAAGGATATCTTCTATGCTGCTGGTGAAAGTTAATTGGTGCAACTTGAAGTTTGACGTTATCTTGTAAAAGTTAGCATTCACATGTCCTCAGGTGTAGCCATCACAGTTTCCATGATACACTCTGGAGACCCTGCACTTGAGCTCCAGGGACACATTTAGGATTGGTAACAGTAACACTCTTCATTAGAGCAAAAACCTGGCAATAACCTAATTGTCCATGGATGGGACAACAGATAGGAATACTGTAGTATATCCTCACAATGGAAAATGAACCAAACCCACATAGGTGCAATACTTTAGGTGAATCTTAGCACTGTAATAGTGAGAAAGTAAATACCAGAAGGTTACATGCAGCGTGATAGGTTATTGACAAAGCTAAAGGCAAGAGAATATATTTTTAAGAAACTGTATTTTCAAAAGTAAGAGAAAGGAGAAATTGTGACTCTCACACACTACTGGTAGCAATGTAAAATGGTGCAGCAAATCCACTGAGACACAACGTAGATTAATGGTTGCTTAAAGCTAGGGGTTAGAGCAGAGGTAGAGGAGATGGAGGAGAGACGGATAACAAGCACAGAGTTTCTTTGGGGGCTGATGAAGATAGTCTAAAATTGATTGCAGTGATGGTTGCCCAACTCTGAATATATCATTGCATCACACACTTTAAATGACTGAACAGTATGGTCTGTGAATTATATCTCAGCAAAGCTGTTAAGTGTTTTTTTATTTTAAAGATTTTATTTATTCATTTGAGAGAGAGAGAAAGACAGAGAGAACACAAGCAGGAGGAGGGGCAGAGGGAGAGGGCGAAACAAACTCCCTGCTGAGCTGGGAGCCCACTGTGGGGCAGATGTAGGGTTTGATCCCAGGACCTGGAGATCATGACCTGAGCTGAAGGCAGATGCTTAACCATTTGAGCCACCCAGGCGCCCCCCCCCTTTTTTTTATGTCAAGGAAGCTTCTGGATAGACATTACCTCAGGCAAGGGAAGGGAAGAGATGGGTTGGGAAAGGAGTTCATAGAAGGTAGGTTATTGTCAACGTACCAGTTATTGTGTTGGTTGCTGATTTAACTCTTTTTTTTCTTTTTAAGACTTTATGTATTAGAGAGAGAGAGAGAGAGAGAGTGTGGGCGTGCGCGCGCACAAGTGGAAGAGGGGCAGAAGGAGACGGAAAGGGACAGACTCCCCATGGAGCAAGGAGCCTGATGAACCCGGACTTGGTCCCAGGACCCTGAGGACATGACCTGAGCTGAAGGCAGATGCTTAGCTGACCGAGCCACCCAGGCGTCCCTTAACTGGTTTTTATTATATTGTGTATAAATAAATACAAAGAAACATAAAGTGAGTTAAATATGAACAATGATGAAAATGTGTCAGAGACAAGCAATTCTGTGCACCTGAAATGTAAGGGAATGGGTGGGCTACAGCAGAGAGTGGACGGGGCTGACCTCTCCAGAGAATCCACTTAAGCTGAGGCTAGAATGAGATGAGTCAGCCATGTGGGGATGGGGGTGAAAATTTTTCCAGGCAAAGGAGATAGCATGTACAAAGGCCCTAAGGTGGGCCCAAGCCTTCTGTGTTTGAGGAACATTCAGGAGGCCAGTCCCCTGAAACCCTTAGACCAATAGCAGCAGCCAAAGGGTTAGAGTAAGACCTTTGAGGGTTCTTAAGCACGGAAAAGACGGCCATCCCCTCATATGTCATTTAGAATAAAACTCATCTTAAATGGGAAAAGTGTAGAAGTGTTAGAAAATTTTTAAAAAAGATTTAATTTTCCCATAATTACTTTTGATACCTTTTTTGAAATAAATACATCCCGCCAATTTTATTTATTTTGTTGGTGTCTCTACGTTGTTAGTACCCGGGGTCCCAGATAACTAATATTTATTGAGCATTTACTAGGAGTCAGGGATTTGTTCTCGGCCATTATCCCGTTTAACTTGTACAACAACCATATGAGGGAGAAACTGCTTTTTCCCATTTCAAGGAGGAGAGGGAGGCACTGGGATACGAGTACAGTAATTCTGACTCCACGGAGGATTGAGCAGGCCAAGCTCCCGTTCTGAAGGTTCAAACCCGGGAGATCTCCAAATCTCAGCGTCCAATACATCTGCAGAAGAACCATTTGGTCGGGAGCAGGGCCTTCCCCTTCCGAGCGCCCTGTGCCTTTAAGAGTCGCCCCCTCCCGCCCGCCACGCTCCAGTTTCCCTCCCGGGCACCCAGAGCATCACCCCGCCCCCCGTGTCTGCAGAGCCGCACCTCAGCCCTTCCTCCCCGCCCCACACCCTCCGGCTGGGCTCTCTGCCCCCACCCGCCCGGTGGTGGGTGAGGTCTGCTTCCAGGCTCTCACCCTCCGCCCTGCACAGTGCCCACTACACCCCAGCGGAATGCCACTTTAGAGACTCTGATCCCGACCCCTCCCAGCTCCTGATTCCGAGGGGCGAGGCCTCACCGCCCCCTCCCATCGCCCGGGGCCCATGGCGCCGTGAAGGTGACCTCCCCCGGGGGGCAGCACACCGCCCACGGTGCCCGAGCGGGCTCACACGTGGTGAGCAGGGAGCGCGCAGCCCCTCCCCTCCACGCGCCTCGAGCAAGCGTCGCGGACACGCCCCTTGGCCTGGCTCCGCCCCCGTGCCCGCGCACGCTTCTTCAGACTCGGGAGGGACGTCGCGCCCTAGTCCCGCAACCGGCTGGTTGCGGTGTGGGGTGGGACCTGGGATGGGACACTCCCGCATCCTCGAACCTCGCCTGAGGACTGTGAAAAGCGGAAAGTCAGCCCTACTCAGGACCCTTGGCTGGTAGGCGAGATGCGCCAGCGAGAGGCGCTGAGCTGGGAAGAGAGAGCTGGGACCACGAGCCTGGGATTCGAGCCCTAGTCAGCTAGTCTTCCTTGTTCCAAATCCGGAAAGCGGGCGTCATATTCCCTTCTTTCCCAGGACTCTGGTGGCGCTCCAAACGAGACTTAAAAAAATGGTCGTTGGGTTTATGACAAAAAGCATTTGTCGAGCCCCTCTGTGGCTGGACCCTGTGTGTACTAGGCAGGGCCTACATCTATGAAACGAGGAGTCTGTCCCTTGAAGAGCTTTCCCGATCCTGAGTCCCCCCACATTCTGTTCTGGGATGGTTCAGAAAGACGCCTCCAAAAGAGGAGGGGGCGGAGGTCCCACCTGTCGGCAGGTGTCACTGAATAAGCTAAAATTTCAAAGGCAACGTGGGGCGGGACAAGCTTTCGGAGGCAGATGGGAAGCACGCTCCGCGTTCCCCCACCCTCTTTCCAGTCCCCAGCCTAAGAAAAGAAACCGACCTCATCAGACACCCTCCAACCCAGCCGCGAGACCGCCCAGCCCCGCAGCCCGAGCCCCGCCCCGCCCCGGCAGCCAGCGATTGGGAGATGCAAATACCAGCTTCTCTGCCCAGCAACGGGTGACGCGCCGCCCGGGCGCGAGGCGTGGCCCGGCCGCAGCCCAAGCGGGCACCTCGGTGTTTACACGGGGCGGCCCCGCGCGCGCCGCAGCGGCCCGCAGACGGCGAGGGGGAGGGGTGGTGCGCGCGCCGGCGGGGCCGCGCGGGGAGAAAGACACTGGAAGGCGGCGGGGCGGGCCGCGGCGGAGCAGGAGGCTGCGAGGAGAGCCCGCGGGGGCCGGAGGGTGCGATTCCTCCGCCCCCGCAAAACAATGTGCAGCGTGCGGCAGGGCGCAACTTGCCGGAGGCGGCGGGGGCGCGCCGAGCCCGCCTGAGACCGCGCCGCTGACCTCCCCCCCGCCGTCCGTTGGGCCCGAGCGCCCAGCTCCTCGCTCCCCAGCTCGCGGGGGCCGGGCCGAGCTGCGGGGCGGGGCCGCCCCTCCGTCGCTGCTGCCTCCTCCCCCACCCCCAGCCGCGGAGGATGCGGACGGCCCCCGGCGGCGTCTAGCGGCCCCGGGCCCAGGCGCGATGGTGCAGCAGCGGGGCGCGAGGGCCAAGCGGGACGGCGGGCCGCCGCCCCCGGGGCCCGGGCCAGCCGAGGAGGGGGCGCGCGAGCCTGGCTGGTGCAAGACGCCGAGCGGCCACATTAAGAGACCGATGAACGCATTCATGGTGTGGTCGCAGCACGAGCGGCGGAAGATCATGGACCAGTGGCCCGACATGCACAACGCCGAGATCTCCAAGCGCCTGGGCCGCCGCTGGCAGCTGCTGCAGGACTCGGAGAAGATCCCGTTTGTGCGGGAGGCGGAGCGGCTGCGCCTCAAGCACATGGCGGATTACCCGGACTACAAGTACCGGCCGCGCAAAAAGAGCAAGGGGGCGCCCGCCAAGGCGCGGCCCCGCCCCCCCGGCGGTGGCGGTGGCGGCAGCCGGCTCAAGCCCGGGCCGCAGCTGCCTGGCCGCGGGGGCCGCCGAGCAGCGGGCGGGCCTTTGGGGGGCAGCGCGGCGGCGCCCGAGGACGACGACGAGGACGACGACGAGGAGCTGCTGGAAGTGCGCCTGGTCGAGACCCCCGGGAGGGAGCTGTGGAGGATGGTCCCGGCGGGGCGGGCTGCCCGGGGACCAGCGGAGCGCGCCCAGGGGCCGTCGGGCGAGGGGGCGGCTGTCACCGCCGCCTCCCCCACTCCGTCGGAGGACGAGGAGCCGGAGGAAGAGGAGGAGGAGGCGGCGGCGGCGGAGGAAGGCGAAGAGGAGACGGTGGCGTCGGGGGAGGAGCCGCTGGGCTTTCTGTCCAGACTGCCCCCCGGCCCCGCCGGCCTGGACTGCAGCGCCCTGGACCGCGACCCGGACCTGCCGCCCCCCTCGGGCACGTCGCATTTCGAGTTCCCGGACTACTGCACCCCCGAGGTTACCGAGATGATCGCGGGGGATTGGCGCCCGTCTAGCATCGCCGACCTGGTTTTCACCTACTGAGCCCACCGTCAGCGGGGCGCGCACGCCCCCAAACCAGCTGTTTACATACAGGAATCAGGTATTGGGGCCCCTCGGAGGCCGAGGCTGGCACCCCATCTCCCGCGCAGCCTCCCCCCCTCCTAGACGTGCCCATCCCCCTCAAATCCAGACATGCCCCTCCCCCGCAGACACACCCCAAGGCAGCCCAACCCCCACTCTTTCCCTGACACCCAAGCCCCGCCCCGTCTTGCCCCCTCCCGCACAGCCACCAGCAGCCAGCCCCCCTCCTTTACACCTCACGTCCACTCCTACAGACCTGCGCCCCTCCCCCACCTCGCACACGCCCCTCCTCGTGGCCGGAGGACACGCCCCTGCCCTTGCTCCTGAATCC
Organism: Callorhinus ursinus; assembly: GCF_003265705.2. Lineage (NCBI taxonomy): Eukaryota > Metazoa > Chordata > Mammalia > Carnivora > Otariidae > Callorhinus > Callorhinus ursinus. Next base: position 14,399,918 of record NW_027397100.1, read on the forward strand.
CTCCGCCTTCGCCTAGCCCGCCTCCTCTCTTGTTTAGGGGGGCGCTGCGGCTGAGCGGCACTGCGCGCTCCTCCCATGCCCCCCTCCTCCCCTTCCCCGAGCGCTGGGGCCCGCCCCCTTCTCGCGCATGCTTAATACTTCTTGGGAGGAGGGGGCCGGTCCCAGTCGAACCGCACGTCTCTGTGGCCCGCTCCGGGAAGAAGTGGGGCGGGTATTGAGCGATCCTGAGAAATCTTTTGATCCGGGAGCCGCGGCTTCTTTTCAACCCGACGGGGCGTCACTGCCTTAATGGGAGGAGCACTAGGAAGGGGGAGAAAGAGACTAGCTGGCCCGGAAGGGTTTGGTTTGGAGCTTGGAACTCTCCCTGGTGGCATACCCCCTTTTCCTTGCGGGGTTGCCCAGACTGACGTGCACCTCCTCCTCCTCCCCCACTTCATCCCCGCCTGCACACACACCGCTAGACTGCCTCCACAGTCTACTTTGGTCCCAGAAACCTCCCTTTTCTTTCCCCCACCTGGGAACTGGGAATAGGGTCTTCATCTGGAACTGCACCACGAGAGGACTGCCCAAGAAAACTCCGAACCAAGGCATTTTATCAGTCTATTTGGGGACAGGGTTCTTGCTGCTCCCCACCGCCCTCCAAGTGCCCCATCACGTCAAGGCACACTCCCAGCCTGGGCTCCTCCCTACGCCCACCACTCCTTTCTGTCACTCAAGTCCTGTGCCCACAGTGACAGTATTCAGTGGGAGAAACTGAGGCACGTTGGTACAGGGTGGGGGGTGTTGAGACTGAGGCATGATAGCAGCCGGCGTGGCAAGAAGAGCCCCACTTTTAAACAGCTGGTGAGAGAGACTATGGACTGGGCCAGTGAGACCGAAGGGAGGGTCAGTGTAGTGGAGGTGTGCCGTTTGCGCCTGTTTTTCCATGTGAAAACTCGGGATAGCGCTGCTGTCTGAGGAGGTTGTGTTCAGTTCCGGGGTGCCCTCGGGGACCCTGCCCCCTTGCTCCCCAAGTCTCCGCTCAAGTCCCGCCCCTCCGGCCTCGCCACGCCCCCTTCTGCCCTCACTACCTGTATCTCACCGGCGTGTGTTCACCCTCCTGGGTGTGCACACACTCTCATTCACACACACACAAATCTCAGGAACAAACGGTCCCAGAGTCCTCCTGGACCCCTGCCCAGGGTCTCCGCAGGTCTCTGCCCCACGCGTTCCCGTCGCTGACAAAGCCACCAGCTGCCTCCTTTAAGCTTGGTGCTCCGGCTCTGGGCCTTTCTCGCGCTCTCTCTCTCTCTCTCTGTCTTTCTCTTTCTCTCTCTTTTTCTCTTCTTTTTTTTTTTTTTTTTTTTTTAAGAAAAACAACAACAACAAAAAGACAATGAAAAAACCCAGAAAACGTCATGTGAGTGAAGAGATGTCACTGTCTGTGGTCTTGGAGAACTAGTCTAGTAGCTGAGGGGAGGGGTCCCTCTGATCTGGGGCACTGGCACCCACAGCAGGACTCCGCCAGTCTGATGCCAGGACTGAATAAAGTGTATTTGCCCCGACCTTGCCCTGTGGTTCTACATGTCTCTGCCTTTCCTCAACCCTCCCCCAGACAGTTTGCCAGAGGGACATCCATGTGACTTAGCACCGTGCAGGAAGAGCAGGGGGGTCCTCTGGCTCCCTCTAGCTCAGGCCTCCCTGGTCTTCATTAAGGATGACAAACTCATCCCTGCAGGGCCAGGCATGTGACATAAATGAGAGAGTCTGGCTCGACACTGGCTTCGTGACCTACCTCAAGGCGGGCAGCTGTTCACCTCAGGCCAGTCGTGACCTTGTGGGAATGCGGCCCACAGTGGGCAGATTGTTCAAGAGAAGGTAGAAATCTGGATGTTTCTATGAACATCTCAATTGGAAAATGAAAGCTGACTCAAATATTTTTAAATCCTTGTGGACCGAATGAAATAAGCATGCAGGTATACCTGGTCCGGGGGGCGGGGGGGGGGAGGGCAGTTGGGCCCCGCCCTTAATGAGAAGTGAAAAGGGTCGGGCCACATTGTCTGGGCTCAAAAGCCCCTGTACGACCACCACTGAGCACCTGTGTGACCTTGAGCAAATTCACTTCACCCTGACTCTTCTTTTCATGGGAGTAACATGAGGACGGTAGCAATACCTGCTTCAGGGTGAAATGAAGTTCGAGGTGAGAAGCATTTAATAAGATGCTTCCCAAAGTGTATTACTCCATTGTCCAGAGGAAACAGGGTCAGAGTGGCGAAGCAACCTGTAGGAGGGCCTGCAAGCAGCCAAGGTCAGAGTCAGGGCCCCACATTTTGGTTCTCTCTCTCCTTGTGGAGCGTTCTGTCAGGGTGCTGCCTCTCCTTCCCTGTTTGAATCTGCAGATGGTGTTAGGTTGTCCGCTCAGGGCCCCCAGTGGTGGGGGGGTTGGCCCCGGTGTCTGGCACATAATGGGCCCTCACTGTAGATTTACTGAATAACTAAAGAAGAGCAACGGCAACCACAGCGGATACCTGTCCTTGAGATTCTTACCAGCATGTTTTGGAAACAGGAAGGCCTTTCCAAAACTTTCTTCCCCTGACACCCCTCCCCCTAATCCCTCCACCGCCAGATCTAGTGAATTCCTAAGGTTGAACAGAGCCTGTTTCCCCAGTAAGAACCAAGGCCAAGTGTGCAGACCTCATTCAGAGAGGGTGTTTGGGGACTGAGATACCCACAGACAATTTAAAAGACTATAGCAGGTTTGGGAGGGCTGGGTTCCTACAGAAAGGGGGTCTGGTTGAGGAAGGTGCAAAAATTATAGTGACCGTTCTCTCTCCGCCTCTGATTGAAAGCAGGATGTCCTCCCCCCCCCAAAAAAAATCCTCTAGGAAAGAATTGAGAAGGTGAGAAAGAGCTAGGTGCCACCAGAACCCCCGTGAAGGAAGGACTTGCCTGGCTGTGAGAAGTTATGGTCAGTGGATAGCCTCCAGCTGCCGAGAGCCCCTTGACCCAGGGCAGCCTGCATCTGGTGTCCCAGGGAGATCAGGTATATAAACAAACGCCTGGCCATTTTGGTTCAGGGTGGGGGCCCTCACCTCCCCCTTCAGACACCCACCCAGGGCCCCTCCAGGGTGGCCGAGGCTCTGCCAGGCCTGTAGTGCAGTTTGACCCCCTGTACCCAATCCTGCTTCCTCCCTCTTCTTTTCACAGGTGTTTATACCTAATAAATATCTTGCACCCCAGACTCTGTCTCAGCGTCTGTTTTCGGGGAACTCAGTCTGCAACGGAGGGTGTGAGGGGGTCAGAGGGACCCGCAGCTGGGCACTTCTAATGGCCCTGACCTTTGGAGGGGTCTCTTCTCTTCACACGGGCCGGCAGCCCCTGCCTCAGGGCTGCACCCTTTCCAGTGGGCATCAATGAGAAACTGCAGCCTCAGCCTACCTGTGACTGCAGATCCCTCCCCTGGTCAAAGCTGGAGAGAGGGAGGTGGTCAGTCTTCTTGTCCTTCAGAATGCCGTGGGTGGGTAAAGTGCCTGGCTAGGGATAGCCCTAGATCGCTGTGGCACCTTGGGCAGGGCTCCTTTGCAGGCCCCAGTTTCCCCATATGTAAAGTTTTGGAGGGGAAAGTAGGAACAGAAGAGAGACCATTTATTGTTACTTAGTGCTTCCCATTTCAGAAGGAAATGGATTCTGACCTGGAAAAGGTGGGGAGAGACCTGCTTATGTGGACTCTGGGGACACCTAGAGGCTGAAAGAAATAGGAAGCATTTGAGGGTGGGGGTGGGGTGTGTCCCACTCCAATCTCACTGGGTTCATGCAGTCATTGACTCATCCCCATGGGATCCCATACCTGGGCTATTTGAACCATCTTGGTTCCAAGGCTTTAAAAACAGGTATACGCTGAGGTGTTGGTTATCTATTGCTGGGTAACAAATTGCCACAAATGTATCAGCCTAAAATAACACACATTTATTGTGTCAGTCTCAGTCCTGTGGGCCAGGAATCCAGGCATGCCTTAGCTGGGTTCTCTGCTCAAGATCTCCCAGGCTGTCAGGGGTGCCACTCTTGAATCCTGAGGGCCACTCCCAGTGTCTGTCTTCCCAGGCTCTCTCACAGAGTGGCACCTAGGCTTTTATTAAGTAAGTAAGTAAGTAAGTAAGTAGTCTCTGTGCCCAACATGGGGCTGGAACTCCTGACCCCAACATCAAGAGTCACGTGCTCTAGTGACTAAGCCAGCCAGGTGCCCCAGGGAAGGCTCTCTTTTAAAGGACTGACTGGAGGTAAATACCCAGTAGTGGAATTGCTGGATCGTATGGTAGCTCTATTTTCAACTTTTTGAGGAACCTCCACAATGAATCATGGAACACTACATCAAAAGCTAATGATGTAATGTATGATGATTAACATATCATAATAATAATAAAAAAATTTTAAAAATTTAAAAAAAAAGGACTCACTTGATTAGATCGGGACCACCCAGGGAAGTCTCCCTTCTAATTAACTAAAACTCGGCTAATTTGGGACCTTAATCACATCTGCAAAATCTCTTCACCTTTGCCATATAATGTCACCGAAAATCAAGAATGACATCCATCATACTCACTGGTCTCACGCACACGGAGGGTAGCAGGTTATGTTGGGCATGCACACCATGGGGCGGGGGGAGTTTTGGAGCCATCTTAGAATTCTGCTTAACATAGCTGTGGATTCTGAAGTCCGCATCTCCAACCTGGTGTTGCCAGACCGATGTCTAGCTGCCTCCTTGTCATCTCCACTGGAATGTCTAACTGGTACGTCAAACTTGGCATGCCTAAACATGAATTCCTGTTTCCGCAGTGCTTCCAAGCCTGTTGCCCACCCCACATCTTCACATCTCGTGTGATTAAAAGGCCAACAACCTGTTGGTCATCTTTAGCTCCTCTTTTCCCCCATAACTTCATATCCCTTATCCCCGTTGGCTCTACTTCCAAAATGGGTCCTGTGTCCTATCACGTCTCACCTTTTCAATGGCCACCCTCGTGGTCCCGTCCACCTTCCCCCTCCCCCGCCCATCTCTTGCCTGGTATCCCGAACCAGCCTCCTCACTGGACTCCTTGCTTTCTCCTTTGCCTTAATCACAGTCTTGTCCACGCAGCCAGAGGGATCTGGTTAGACTATAAATCAGACTATGTCCCACCTCTGCTCAAAACCCTCCCCTGGTGCCCATCTTATTCAGACTAAAAGCCAAAGTCCTCAGCATGGCCTGCAAAATCCTATGTATTCTAGCTTGTGGCCCCCCGTGGGACTCCTCTCCTATTGCTTTTCCCCTCCCGTGCCATACCGTAGCCTCGCTGGCTTCCTTGCTGTTCCCTAAAACTACCAAGCACATGCCCACGTCAGCCCTTTTGAATAATCAGCCCTTTGCTGTTCACTCTGCTGGAAATGCTCTTCTCCCAGATACCCACAGGGCTTATTCCCTCACTTTTTTGGGTCTTGGCTCCAACGTCACTACCTCAAAAAGGTCTTCCCTGATCGTTCTTTTTTTTTTTTTTAAGATTTTATTTATTTATTTATTTATTTATTTATTTATTTATTTATTTATTTGATAGAGAGAGACAGCAAGAGAGGGAACACAAGCAGGGGGAGTGGGAGAGGGAGAAGCAGGCTTCCTGCGGAGCAGGGAGCCCGATGCGGGGCTCGATCCCAGGACCCTGGGATCATGACCTGAGCTGAAGGCAGACGCTTAATGACTGAGCCACCCAGGCGCGTCTTCCCTGATGATTCTTGTAAAGTATCATACACACACCCTTACGCTATCCCCTTACTTTGCTTTATTTTTCTTAATAGCATTTATCACTGTGGTATTTATCATATACAATTTGATATTGTATCTCTCTCTCTCTCTCTCTAACTAGTATGTCAGCTTCACAAGGAAGGAATGGCTTCTACATTGGACTCCTTGCCTTAGCTCATTCAGTCACGCATTCATTCACCCATTCAACATTTATAAAGGGTCTGCTTTTGCCAGGCTCTGTGCTGGATGCTGGAGTACAAAGGTGAAAAAGACAGACGTGGCCTGTCTTCACTGAACTCACAGTCCCGAGGAGGAGAAAGACACATAAACAGGGGGATGGAAATGCATTGATGGAGGTGGACAGTGAGGCTGGGGGCACACAGAGGAGGCACTTAATCCAGACATGGAGCAGGGCGTGGTCAGATCACTTCCCGGAGAAGGTGATATTCAAGCTGTGACTGAGACCTCAGTAGGCTGACGTGGTTTTAGAACACGGCTACAAGTTCTTTGACATTCTTTCCGTAAATTTCCTTCCTCTTGAGTCTGGGCTGGCCTTCCTGATCCACTTGTAACCAACAGAATGTAGCGGAAAGATGCTGTAGGTTTCTACACTGAGCCACCAAATAAGAAGTCCAACACCCCTAAGATCGTCATGCAGTGAAGAAGTCCAAAATACGTGGAGAGACACCACCTAGGTGCTCCAGGTGGTGCAGGCACCTGCTTAGGTGCCAGACACATGAGCGGAGGAGGCTCCAGGTGATTCTAGCCCCCAGTCATTCAAGTCACTCCCAGCTGAAGCAGTGTCTTCCCAGCTAAGGTTCAGCCATCATGGAGCAGAGACAAGCCAGCCCCTCTTTTTTTTTTTTTTTTTAAGTCATCCCCTCTTACCCTGTCTGAATTTTTGACCCACAGAGTCCATGGTCGTAGTGAAATTGTGGTCATTCACACTACTAAGTTCTGGGGCAGTTTGTCATGCAGCATCTATAACTAGAACAATAAGTCTAAGCTGATTCAGAGGAAGGAAAAAGCTTCCTAGACACCAGTAACCTGCAAGTGGGAAGACTCAGCAAGAGACAAGGGCGTGGAAGGGAGTTGGCTGTGGCTGGAGGAGGTGGTAGGGAGAGAGGAAATGGACTGGCAAGGACGGGAAGCACCTGGAGGGCACTGGGACCTCGTCCTGAGACTCCACACTGCAGCCCATGGGCTCTCTTTAAAGATTTATTTATTTATTTATTTATTTATTTGAGAGAGAGAGAGAGAGGGCGAGCGTGCATGGGCGCTCGTGTGGGGGAGGGGCAGAGGACGAGGGAAAGAGAAACTCAAGCACGCTCGGAGCTTGAGCATGGAGCTGGCACAGGGCTGGATCTCACGACCTTGAGATCACGACCTGAGCTGAAACCAAGAGTCCGGCGCTTAAAGGACTGCACCACCCAGGTGCCCCCGAGCCTAAGGGGTTTTATGAAAACAAACATGACTGGGGCGCCTGGGTGGCTCAGTTGGTTAAGCCCCTAACTCTTGGTTTCGGCTCAGGTCATGATCTCAGGGTCATGAGATCGTACCCCACGGCCAGCTCTGCGCTCAGCAGGGAGTCTGCTTAGGATTCTCTCTCCCTCTCCCTCTGCCCCTCCTCCTGCTCTCTCTCTAAAAATAAATAAATTCCCTCACTCACCACTCCAGCCACACTGGCATCCTTGAGTGAACTAAGCACATCAGGCAAACTCCTATCTCAAGGCGTCAGAGCCTTTGTACTTGTCTGTGTAAAAAGAAAAGAAAACAAACGTGACTACCTCTGAAAACCTTTCAGTGGCTCCCCATTTCCTCAGGATGAAGGTTAAGATTCTTGGCCTGGCATTCAAGGCCTTTTACAGTTGACTTTTTTATTGTTTTATAGACTCTTCTTCAGCTACCAGCTCTTCCCTAAAGCTTGGCCTTAGCCATGCCAGGTCATTCCCCAAGACAATGCCCTCCTATGCAATTTGTCTTTGCTCTTATTGAGTAATTAGAGGGAATTTGGGCTAATCATCTTGCCTTTTGAGGCCTTAGTTTCCCCATCTATGCAGTCAGGTGGTTGGACCAGGAGTGTTTAAGAGCATATCCAGTCTGGCATTCAGGGAGCCTATGAAAAGGGGGGGGAAAGCTGCTTGCAGCCAAACCTGCCTATCTAGCTTCTTTTAGGTTGCCTAGCAATGGATGCCAAACATCTCCCCCATTCTAGGAGGTTTCTTAGCAACCCAAGTTCTCACCCTCAGTTGTTTTCAGGGTTTTCTGTTAACTAAATGAATGTGAAGTTCTGTTCTTTCTCTTCCAAGAAAATCTGCAGCCAAACCTCTCTTTGGAGACCTGGATCTCATTGGCCAGAACTAATCACATGGTTTTGTCTAACTTCAAGGGAACTGAGAAATGTATGTGATGCACATGGGAATTTGGTGAGCAGTCTATGTCTCTACCACAGTGTTTAAATAAAACCTCTTTGACAAGGCGACAGATGAGCAGAGGTCTGAATAAAGCCAGAAGCTAGCCATGCAGATATCTGGAGAAGGATCAATAAAAGCAGAGACACAGACAAGTACAAAGGCTCTGATGCCTTGAGAAAGGAGTTTGCCTGATGCGCTTAGTTCACTCAAGGATGCTGGTGTGGCTGGAGCGGTGAGTAAGGGAATGGAGGAAGAGGAGATTATGGAAGTAAGTAAGGTTGTGGGGGAGGGGCAAACATAGGCACTAGTAAGAACTGGTTTGGGGGTGTCTGGCTGGCTCGGTTGGTTAACCGACTGCCTTCAGCTCAGGTCACGATACCAGGATCCTGGGATAGAGTCCCACGTCGGGCTCCCTGCTCAGCAGGGAGCCTGCTTCTCCCTCTCCCTCTGCCAGCAGTTCCCCCTGCTTGTGCTCTCTCTCTCTCTCTCTCTCTCTGTCAAATAAATAAATAAAATCTTAAAAAAAAAAAAGAACTGGTTTGGGATAGTCATTGCTGCATAACAAAGCATCTTTCAACTTAATAGCTTAACGCTTTTATTATCTCCCATGATACTGTGGGTTCGAGGGATTCAGTGGGATAGTCCTGCTGGTGTGATGTCATCTGGGGGCTCAAGTGGGCGGACATGTCCGAGATGACTCACTCACACCATGCTGTCCCATACAGTGTTTGGTGCTAGCTGTGGGCTGCAAGTTTGGCTGGAGCTGTCAACCAGGGGACCAGCATGTGACCTCTCTATGTGGCTTGGGCTTCTTCGGCATGAGGACTGGGGTCCAAAAGGGAGCTTTCCAGAAGTGAGTGTTCCAAGAGGAAGGAAGAGGAAGCTGGTCTTCTTGAAAGCTAAGTCCACAGCGTTGCCTTCGCCACATTTGGTTAGTTGAAGCAATGGCCGGGTCAGCTCAGATTGAGGAGAAAGAAACTCCACCTGCCACGAAGGGCAGAGTGACAAAGAGTTTGTGGCCATCTCTAATCCACCACAGTTTTCTCCTTTCGGCCTGAGTAAGATGAGATGTCATCAGAGGGTTCTGACCAGGGAATGAGACTCCCCTATGAGAATCTGATTCATGCTCGAAGGATCACTGTGGCTACAATGTAGAGAAGAGACCACTAGGGAGCAGGGCAAAAGCACCAGGTGAAAGGGGATGGATAATGGGTGTCTGAGATGACACTCATGCTCAAAGTCGGGCCCTGGCAGCAAGGTTTGTCCCACCGACACCTGACTGTCCAATATGACGACCACTAGCTGCATGTGGCGATTTAGACTTAAGTTTATTTTATTTATTTTTTTTTAAAGATTTTATTTATTTGAGAGAGAGAGAATGAGAGAGAGCACGAGAGCGAAGAGGGTCAGAGGGAGAAGCAGACTCCCCGCTGAGCAGGGAGCCCGATGTGGGACCCGATCCCGGGACTCCGGGATCATGACCCGAGCCGAAGGCAGTCGCTTAACCAACTGAGCCACCCAGGCGCCCTAAACTTAAGTTTAAAGTAATTAAGGTTAGGGGGCACCTGGCTGGCTCGGAGGGTAGAGTGTGTGACTCTTGATGTCAGGGCTGTGAGTTCAAGCCCACATTGGACATAGAGCCTACTTAAAAATAAATAAGTAAATAAAGTAATTAAGGTTCAATAAAATTTAGAATTCTAGTCATCAGCTCACTAGCCACATATCAAATGCTTAATAGCCAAATATGGCCAGTGGTTCTGTTCAAGCTGCACAGATCTAGACCATTCCCATTTTTGCAGAAACTTCTATTAGATAGCATTGGCTTAGTAAACCTTCTCATCTCTTACAGGGTTCTATGTCTAAAATCTTTTTTTTTTAAGATTTTATTTATTTTATTTGAGAGAGAGAATGAGAGAGAGAGAGCACATGAGGGGGGGGGAGGGTCAGAGGGAGAAGCAGACTCCCTGCTGAGCAGGGAGCAGGGTGCGGGACTCGATCCCGGAACTCCAGGATCATGACCTGAGCCGAAGGCAGTCGCTTAACCAACTGAGCCACCCAGGCGCCCTATTTCTAAAAATCTTTAACTACAACGTCCCACACTCTGACCTCAGGCTCCCTTTCTTCCCATCTACCTATTTTTGGACTTCATTGAGCTCCTCCGTCTGGAATTCCTGTGTCTTCTCCAGATCCATCTGCTCTCCTCCTGAGCTGCCTTGGCATCCTTCCCCACTGAGCCAGGATCCATCCTGAGGTTCATTATGGGATCTGTTTTCTCCTCAGCTCTCTGCATCCCATTCACCTCCCCCCCCTTTCTGCTCCACCTATCCTGGAGAACCCTCACCAAGGAGCTGGGGTACCAGCAGCCTCCTGCTTCATTCCCATTTCTCCGGACACTGTCAAAGAAAGTCACAGCCATGCACTCTATTGTCTCTGCAGATCATGGCCTCAGAGCCATCAGAGCCAATTCAGATTCTGCCACATTGTGACTGAATGACCTCAGGTGGGTGGCCTCAGGCAAGTGACCTCATAAGATTATCCTGAAGACAAATTATGCTGACACATAGTAAATGCTCAGTAAGTAACATCTGTCATCACCACCACCATCATTATTATTGATTATTCCAAATCTTTACCACACTTTGAAAAGATTGTGGTAAAATTTACATAACATAAAATTCATCATTATTGATAGTACATTCACAGTGTTGTGCATCCATCACCACTATCTAGTTCCAGAATATTTTTATTGCTCTAAAAGGAAACCCATGAAGCAGTCACTCCCCATTCCCTCCTTCCCCCAGCCCCTAGGAACCAGTAATCTGTCTTCTGTCTCAGATGGATTTTCTGACTCTGGCTATTTCATATATACAGAAACATAAAATATATGGCCTTTTGTGTCTGTTTCACCACCCTTTTTAAGCCTCCTGTTGAACTAAAACCTTCCTCTTTCTTTTTTTTAAATAATTTACATTTTAAGCAATTGCTACACCCAACATGGGGCTTAAACCCACAACCCCAGGATCAAGAGTTGCATGCTCCACTGACTGAGCCAGCCAGGCACTCCTAAAACCTTCCTCTTTCTTAATAGATGATGCTTCTTGTTTTTCTCCAGAGCATTCAATTTATCAGATGTCTTGTCACTCAACTCCCTGCCCTCCTGACCTATAAACTAATGCAACAATAATAGTAGTAGCAACAATCATTTGTTGAGGTCTTACTCTGTGCCAGGTGCTTCACTAAGGGTCTTATGTGCATATCTCATTTCACTCTTATAACCCCTCTGAGAAGCAACCACTAATAATATCTCTAATTTATCGTCAGGGAAACAGAGGCTCAGAGCAGTTAAAGCATGCATGTAGCGAGTGGCAGAACCAAGATTCAAACCTGGATCTGTTTCATGCAGAATTCAACTCATAAAAACCACACTGTATCTCTTCTCATTGGCCACCCTCCCTCCTTCCCCCCGGGTCTCAGAGGATACTGGATCCTTCCTGTGCTGGCACAAAGCCCATTCCTCCTGTAAATTTGACCTCATCCCTTCCCATCACCTCTGGAACCTCATCCATCCCCTCTCCCATTATCATCAGAGCTGAAATTGATTTAAACAGTTGTGGACTGGAATCATCTGGTTGCTTCTTCACTTGTCTGATGCCTGAATTGGGATGACTCAAAGGCCAAGTTTAGCTAGGACTGGTAACTTCATGTGGGCTCTCCATGTGGTTTGGGCTTCCTCACAGCATGGCAGCCTCCAGGTAGAGAGACTTCTTCCATGGCTCCTCGGGTCACCAAGAGCCAGAGTTCCAGGGGAAGTGCGTGTCCTTTTATGTCCTAGCCTTGGAAGTTGGAGCATCACTTGCCCCATGCAGTCATCAGCTAATTCAAGAAACAAAGAGAGGGTATGGAGATCCCATCTCTCTATAGGAGAAGTGCTAAAGAATTTGTTGCCATGTTTTAAAACAAGCACAGGTTGTTTCCAGTCTTCTGCTATTCCTGTAGTTCATTTTACCCCCTAACATCTCTTGGATCCATTCATTTCTCTGCAAGCCTACTAGGCCACGACATAGTCATCTCTGATATGGAGGCTCCTCCCTGATCTCTCTGCTGCCCCTCTGGAGTGTTCTATCCTGTTCTCCTAAGGGATCGGCAGCCAGAGGGATCTTTTCAGTGTGCAATTCAGATCACGTCCCTCCTTCCAATGCTTCCATGGGTCCCCACACCTCGGGTTGAACTGCAAACTCCTTACCTTGGCTTACGAGGCCCTGAAAGGTCTGACGTATGCTTGCCTCTCTAGCTTGATCTCCTGTCACCACTCAGAGGCCTTTAGTTTTGGGCTCCAGGACTTCCTCTCTCTGACTCTGTCTGTCTGTCTGTCTCTGTCTCTCTCTCACACACACCGTTAAGTAGTACACTAAGTAGCCCTTGACAAGCCCTTTGCACATAATAAACATCATATATTTGTTATTGTCACTAGTCTATGTTCAGTAAATATTGATTGAGCTACCCAGTCAATGCCGAGCACTACATGACGCTCTGGGATACAATAGTGAATGAAAAAGATCTGGCCTCATCTTGTAGTTTATTCGTCTCTGTATCCCCAGCCCCCAGCACATGGAGAGACAGGATGGATGTTCAAGGCATGAAGGCATGTTTGTGCCATGGTGTTTGATGAAGCTCAGGGCCGTGCAGTGACTTTCCTAAGACCACACAACAAAACAAGTGTGAGACAAAACCAAGGCTGTGGACACATGACAAGGAATGAAATGGACACAGATGTCTGGCAATGGCTGGCTCTCCAGAGAGATGGGCCACAGGCACACCCTGCCCAGGGCAGAACTGGAGGTAGGTTAGGAGAGAGGACAAGGGAGGCTATCTCATATGCTCCTTCCAGGGGGGAAGGAAGTTTCTCTCACAACCCCTTCTCCCCAGCCTCAGCTCCCTTCTCGAGATAAAAGGGGCCGATCCTTAGCAAAGGTCAGGGGCTCAAAGAGGGAAAGAGAATGTAGAGAGGATGAGGGACTCAGTGAGAGATGAGGGACTCAGTAAGAAGTAGGGGGCTCCTGAGAGAGGGAGGGGCTCAGCCATGGGTGAGGGCTGAGAGAGAGAGAGAGAGACTGGAGTCTGTGGAGAAGGTGGGGGCTCAGCAAGATGAGCATTTATATACTTATGGTTAGGGGCTCCATGAAGGGGATGGAGACCCGGAGAGGAGGTTGAGGATACAATGAGGAAGTGACGGCTCAGTGAAGGCAAGGGTCTTCAGCCAGAGGGGTGGGGGATTGAGGGAGTGATGGAGAGTCGGATCAGGAGTTTGAGGGACTGCAGGAGGTGGTGCGTTCTGGGGAGGCGATGGGGTTTCAGCGAGCGGCCTGGGGTCTCAGAGAGAGAAGGGAACTCCGGAAGGAGAGACAGGGGCTCTCCATCCTGCAGGGGTCCGCAATCTGCAGAGCCAGCCCTTGGGGCGGGCGGGTGCCCCCTCCCAGCCCCTTATCACCCCCGCCCCCGACTGCGGCGCAGGCGCCGACAGAACCAGCTTCTGCTCGGCTCTCGCTCTGGCTCCCGCTCGGCGGAGACAGCAGGCAGAGAGGTGAGCTCAGCCCTGCTCCACGCGCGCCCCGACCCCCACCCCGTCTTTTCCTGGGTTCCGGGGAACCCCACCTCAGCCCGCATCCCCAGCGCGGCCACGTCCAGCCTCGGACGGGACAGCGGCGCCCAAGCCTTGGTGTGCCTCGGGATTCGGGAGGTGAGGTCCCAGAGAAGTGGCAGGGGGCAGAGATCTCACCAGCCCCGTCTCCCGGAGATACCTCAGTGCTGAGAGGATGGGCAGAGGCTTCAGAAAACAAGACCCCTATCCATGTCTTTACTAAAAACCTATTCCCACCCTTCCATGCCTCAGTTTCCCCCTGCGGGAAAGGATGAGGTTAATCTCGACCAGGGAACTGGTGGTCCGGTCAGAAACAGTGGTGCGGTGGAGAGTGGGAGGAATTGGCCCGATTTCGCTGGCCTCGCCCCCCAAGAGGGTGTCCCTTCTCCCAGCCCCGGCAGCGCCGGACACTGGAGTGGGCAGGTCTGGGGGTCTGGGAAGGAGAACTGAGTGAGGCCGTGCAGGCAAGAGATTCCCATCCATCTTCAGGCCCTAGCGCCTGTCACCCTCGCGTACTCCTCCCTCCGCTCGCCTCCGCTGCAGTCTCCCCCCTCGGACCCTGTAGCCCCCTCCTCTTCCCGTTCCTTTCACACTGAGCTCCTCCCCCCCCCCAGTCTAGGGACACCTCCCCAGCTGTTCCTATGGCAACCCACGTCCCGGGTACCCGCGCCGGGTTCGGAGCATCCTCTCTCTCCCTCCCCCTGACCGCCAGACGCCTTCCTGCAACCTTAACACGGGAGGAGGAGGGGCCAGGCCGAGGGGGAGGCAGCGTCAAGGTCACCTTCCTTCTCCAGTGCTAGCAAGATTGAGCGATTAGGTATATTTGGGGGACAGGGACAGTGAGTTGCAGGGAAGGAGCTAACCCAGACCAACAATTCCTGAGCCTCTCTTCCCTGCCTCCTCCCCTAGGGTCTTTAATTAATAGTTGCTGCTTTGACTCTGACTGCCTCCGGGCCCCCATTCATTCTGCCCACCCGGGCCTCCAAAGCGCCTGGGCCGGGGGCGGTTCCCGCACTGGCCACACCCCCCCTTGGAGCCCCGCCCACCCGCCTCCCAGAGAGATTCCTGCTCTCTCGCGGGACCACTTGGCTCCCTCCTCTTTCGTTTTTGGTCTCTGCCTGTTTCCAATTCTCTGTCCAAAACATATATATATATATGTTAGTCTTTTCCTTTTCTTCTCTTTTTCCCTGAGTTGTGGGTGAGGGTTGTGCACTTTAGGCGCTTGTGTGGATCCGTGGGGGCTCCAAGAATCACCCCAACACACACTTTGGCTGTGTGTGTGTGTGTGTGTGTGTGTGTGTGTGTGTGTGTGTGTTTCTCCGTGGAGTGTCTTTGTGTGTGGTGTGTCTGTGTGTCTGTTTCTCTGTGCCATGTGTGTTTGTCTGAATATGTCTCTAGGTGGTATATGAGTGCCTGTCTGGGTATGTCTCTGTCATGTTTGTGTAGTGGTGTTGGTGTGTGTCCCTGGTGTGTGTGTATGTGCATCAATCTGTAGTGTGTCTCTGTTTGATTTGTGTGTGTGTGTGTGTATGCCTGCCTGCCTGTCTGTGCTGTGTGGGTATGTGCGTGCTGGTGAGTCTCTCTGTGCAGGAAATTGAAAGCCACATCTGATTGAAATTGGGGGGGGGTCTAGAAATTTGTCTTACCCTGTAGTGTAAGCACTGAAGCATTTTTTAAAAAGATTTTATGTATTTAGTGAGAGAGAGAGCCCGTGAGGGGTAAAGGGAGAGGGAGAGAAAGAATCTCAAGTGGTCTCCGCATGCTGAGCACTTGCGGGTTCAATCTTACAACCCTGAGATCATGACCTGAGCTGAAATCAAGAGTGGGAAGCTCAACTGACTGAGCCACCCAGGTGCCCCGCTCATTGCTTTATTTTGTTTGAAGCTGCTCAGGGGTGCTGACACAGGAGCCCAGTCCTTCCCCAGCACAAATGCCCCCCCTCCCCACACCCGCCCTTTCCCTCATCCCCTACTTTAGTTTTAGTCCTATCCGTGTGTAGATACACAAGTACTTTCCATTACCAGGTCCTCAGTTTCTCCGTCTGTGAAAAGAGAGATTTTTAAGATTAGTGGTTGCCAGAGGCAGGGCAAAATGCGTGAAGGGGTTCGAGGTACAAACTCCAGTTATAAAATAAATAAGTCACGAGGATATAATGTATCACATGGTGACTGTAGTTAATAACACCATATTATATATCTGAACGTTGCTAAGAGAGTAGATCTTAAAAGTTCTCTCACAAGGAAAGACATTTATTGGTAACTAAGTACGGTGACAGATGTTAACTAGACTTATTATGGTGATCATTACAAATACCGAATCATTATGTTCTATACTTGAAACGAATATGATGTTATATGTCAAGTATCCCTCAATAAAAAAAATGTATTATTCAAAAAGGAGGGGTTCTTAGATAGGTTTCCCTAGAAATCTAAACACCCTTGAGCCTAAGAGGGCCCCTGGCTTTCACCTCCTTTGAAGTCAAGATGACTTGGGACATGGAGGCTATTACCTCGTGAGGGGCAGCCCTGAGAGGGATTTTTTAGAGCCTTGCACCTTGGGAGCTCAGCCTCATTAGACAAGTGTCAGCCATGACAGTTACTCCCAAGAGTACCCGGAAGAGGGGAAGATTTTGAGAAAAGTTGGGGATAAGAACCTTTTACTCTAGATATGGGGCTCAAAAAGTTTAGGACCGAAATAATAATGAAGAAATTACAGTAATAGTAATGACAACTGGTACCATTTCTTGGCCTCAGATACAGTAACTGTGTGAAGCAGGAGTGATTATTAGACCTGCTCTACAGGTAAGGAACCCAAGTTTTGGAGAGGTGAAAGCATTTGTCTAGGGTCACACAGCCAGGAAGTGGTAGATCTGGGATTCCGATCCAGAGAGTCAGGCTCCCAGAACCCACAGTCCCAGCCACTGGGTGGCCTCCAGGTTAAACAAGCACATTTACTGGCATCTACAATTGGTAAGCACTGGCCTTAGCGCCCGTGTGCATTGGCTCATTCACAGTGTGCGTAGGGAAAGACAAACCAGTATCTAGAAGGCCAGGCTGTGTTACGAGCGCGGGTTATCTAAAATGGGAGGAAAAGCAGACGACGCACAAAGATTCAGGGGCCCTGGGAGGGTCGCACGGATCCCTCCCTCTGTCCACTGCACCTTGCTTCCCCCCGCAGAGATCCGCAATGCCAGGCTGTGACCATTCCTGCAGCTGTAGCCGTGGCCCCAATGTGGAAGAAGGCAGATGGTATGGGGTCCGCTCCTACCTGCACCTCTTCTACGAAGACTGTGCAGGTACGGCCCTCAGTGATGACCCTGAGGGGCCTCCCATCCTGTGTCCCCGCCGACCCTGGCCCTCACTGTGCTGGAAGGTAAGGCCAGAGGAGGAGCAACTCCTGGGATTTCGTGTGGCTGCAGGGAGGAGATGGAATCAGTGGCTAGGAAGAAGAGGGACGGTATAGCAGGTGCAAGCAACAAAAACCCAATTAGGGGGGACCTGGCTGGCTCAGCTGGTAGAGCATGTGACTCTTGATCTCATGGTTGTGAGTTCAAGCCCCACCTTGGCCCCGGAGCCTACTTAAAAAAAAAATGGCAAATGGCTACTCCTGGTAAGTCATTCAAAACCATACAGATTTGGGGCACCTGGCCGGCTCGGTTGGTAGAACGTGCGACTCTTGATCTGGGGGTTATAGGTTTGAGCCCCATACTGGGGATAGAGATTACCTAAAAAGAAAAAAAAAAAAGGAAAAAAAACCCTCAAATGGGTTTAAACAAGAAAGGGAAAAGATCACTCATTTTATTGAAAAGACCAGAGGCTGAGCAACTTCAGGCAAAGTTCAATCCAGCCATTCAAGATTTCTCTTAGTCATCAGGCTCCCCATGGTGCCCCCACCCTTGTGGCCCCTTTAGCTTCAGGATCTATGCACATGTTCCCCAGGTAGCTGCTACCATGCTGATCCACAGCGTTTCACTCTACACCATCCACAGGACATCAGAATTTCCTCCAGTATTTCCTTCAGAAAAGAAACACTGCTTTCCATTTCATTTCCAGGAGTCCTGTCAAGCATTGCTTTGGCTCTGATTGGGTCACTTGCCCGTCTCTGAACTAATTACTATGGCCGGGGGGGATAGTAGACACTGACTGGCAGGCAGTGGAGTTCATCTCAGTTAAATCTTACCATGGCTTCACAATGATATATTGGGGTACTGTTGCCAGTCAGTGTCTCTAACAGCCAGGAAGAGCGGTCAGTGAGGGCACAGAGTGTAGGGAAAGGGTGGTGACAGTAAGCGGAGACCCTACAACAAGCATAGCTCTTTGCCAAATACCGTAAGGAGACTGAGGCAGAGGGTCCTTCCCCTCGGCTTTCAAAGGGCTTCACTCTAGTGGGAACGCAAAGTGCCAAGATATAGAGAGTGAATGCACAACCTCAGGCCAAATAATCAGAGGGTGCCAGGAGAGGAAATGCTCTCAGTACCTGGGGTGATCAGGGAAGACTCTCAGGAGAAAGTGAGTATGTATTTTAAAACTTTGAGCATCTTCTAGTTGCCAGGCAATGTGCTACGCTCTTGCAGACAGAGAATTTAAGATGTGGTCCCTGTCCTTTAGGAGTTCCTAGCTGTGGTTCATTAGTCATTCTGCAAACATTCACTCAGCTACTGCTCGGTACCAGCGCCATGCTAAGAAGACACCTGGTAACCCAAAACAGACAGTGTCGGTTCTCATGGCTCTCCAGACTCTCATTCCAGTGGGGCAGGCAGATATCACTTACCTGGTAGCGGAAGTACTTGTTCGAGTGTGCACCAAGGTGAGCACACTGAAGAACAAATGTGCACAGTGTTTGTACAAATGAAAAGCAGGGGACCTGACCCAGGCCAGGGGCATCCTGGAAGGCTTCCCTGAGGAGGTGGGGTTTGAGATGAGATCTGAGGGATGTGTAGGAGTTAACCTGACTGAGAGATAGAAGGCAGACAGGACAGAGAGATGAGATGGGACCCAAATAATGATGGAAGGAAAAACCTACTGCTAAGTGGGAGTTGGAAAGGACATTGATCTAGGGGCCCCAAGATTCCAAATAGAACGTGACAGTGTGTGCCCCTCATCAGTTTGATCCTAGAAAGTGTGTTCTGTGACTCCCCTGTGATTCCTATCTCTTAAGGTTAGATCCAGGCATTACCTTTAAGTCCATTTGGGATTACTAGTCAGGCTGACCCTGACTACCTCCCAATCTGTCTGCCTCTCTCCAGATCAGTCTGTCTTCGGGGACCCTGCTTCTGCTGCTGGGAGTGGCAGCCCTGACCACCGGCTATGCAGTGCCCCCCAAGCTGGAGGGCATCGGAGAGGGGGAATTCCTGGTGTTGGATCAGCGGGCAGCTGATTACAACCAGGCTCTGAGCACCTGCCGCTTGGCAGGCACAGCGCTCTGCATGGCGGCTGGGATCCTGCTGGCCATTTGCCTGTTCTGGGCCATGACTGGCTGGCTGAGCCCGGACACCAAGGCAGAACCCTTGGACACTGAAGCTGATGGCCACGTGGAGATCTTCGGGGATGAACCAGAGCAGCAGCTGTCCCCCATCTTCCGCGATGCCAATGGCCAGTGTTGGTTTTCACCACCTACCAGCCCCTTCGGGCAATCCTCTGTGCAGACCATCCAGCCCAAGCGGGACTCTTGAGCTGTCCACAAGGCCAGGGGAGGAGCCAGACCTGGGGTCTGGACCATTCCTCTGTCCCACCACACCCTGCCCTCCAATAGTCGCCCTAACTTCTCCCTTTCAGCGGGACCCCTTCTACCTATGCCCCCAGAAGGCCCAACTCCAGCTCAAGAGAGTCTGGAGCTCAAATCCCAGTGTCCCTTCCCAAGTATTGGGCCCCAACTCATCCAAGATGCCAACTTTCCCCAAGTCCTCCCAAACCTTCCCACGCACCCCTCCTTCCCCAGACCCTTCAGGAGCAGAAAACATCCCCCTCAATCTATCCCCATTCTACTCTGTGTGACGCCGGGCAAGCCCCTTTTCCTTTCAGACCATCAGTTCCTGTCTCTGTACTATGAGGGGTTTGGATCAGATTCTAGAGTTCCATGGCTTTGCTATTCTCCCCAGTTATAAACATGACTCTCCATAGACAGTTGGGGGGAGGGGTAGCGGAGTCTTTCTCATCCCCTGACCCCTTCCTCCGTCAGCTGCTCCAAGATGCCTTCCTTGAGGATGGGTCAAAAACACTCACCTGGACTTCCCTTCCAGGATGGTGCGAAAACAGTCACCTCCTACAAAAGGTTTTCTATGTGCATTTTGCATCAGAGCCCCCTAGTCCAGCCCATCATGGGCGCTTATTAGCCTCGGTTTACAGACGAGGTGGCTGAGGGAGGCCGGCAGTCCGTGGGAATTTGGACCCACATCTCCCACCTCCTCTCGGGCCAACTCTCGTTCTACAGCTGGAACAGGGGACCTGCTGGACACTTTCCTGGCTTCCAGGGGACCTCTAGGGGTGGGAGACAGTTGGTCCAGAGAGCCCGGTTGGAGGCCTGATGATCCTAGGTAGCTCAGAAGATAATTTGGACGTGTATTTAAATGGTCTCTAAGATTGGGGCGCCTGGGTGGCTAAGTCGTTGAGCGTCTGCCTTCGGCTCAGGTCATGATCCCAGGGTCCTGGGATCGAGCCCCGCATCGGGCTCCCTGCTCCGCGGGGAGGCTGCTTCTCCCCCTCCCACTCCCCCTGCTTGTGTTCCTGCTCTTGCTATCTCTTTCTCTCTGTCAAATAAATAAACAAAATCTTAAAAAAAAATAAATTAAATGGTCTCTAAGAGCCAAGGGGCAGGAGTACTGGGGTGTCTTTGCCCCTCAAAATCCACTCACATAGAAACCATCACCCACAGGTCCTGACCTGTAACAAATGTGTCCTGCTGGGGGCACCAGCACCTCCATCCTGCAGGCTCCCCAGACAGACGCATCATCTCCGTTCTTACCACTAGGGGGAGCTCCAAGACAGCTGGAGAGAGCCGCCGACGCCTCGCCCCCACCCCCGCCCCTCCCCTCCCCCCTCGGTTGCACCTCCAGCCTGGACAGGTCTCCTGGGAAGGTCCTCCGTTCTCCCCCCACCAGGCAGGCACTGCTGCCCTTGTGCCCCACGCCCCTTCCCCATCCGGCACCCCTTCCATCTTACCTTCCCTTTCAATAAACAGCTGGGACGGGACGGATACTGACTTTGCTTCTTTTCTCCCTGACCATGGGGCATGGGTAGAGAGGAAAAAAGACTGTTAGGAGCTCCTACCGTGTGCTGGGCACTTAAATCCACTATTTCTCATTAGCTCCTCACCGTAACTCTTTGAGAAAGGGGACTATAATCTTCATTTTACAGATGGGTTAACTAGTGGTCAGAGAAATGAGGTGGATTTAAATGCTAACTTGTTGGGGGGGGGGCGCCTGGGTGACTGTCGATTTCCTGTCTGCCTTCAGCTGAGGTCATGATCCCAGCCTCCTGGGATGGAACCCCGAATTGGGTTCCTTGCTCAGTGAGGGGTCCGCTTGCTTCCCTCCTTCTACTGCTCCCCCTGCTTGTGTTCTCTCTCTCTCTGTGTCGAAAAAAGAAATAAAATCTTTTAAAAAATTAAAAAAATAATAAATGCTAACTTGTTGGGAAGGAAATGTCTCTACCGTCTTGACAACCTACTGCCCCCCTCCCTGAGAGGACATGAAGCCCATGAAGCCTGGAGCTCTGGCAGAGGGAGCTGGAGCCAAAGCTGGGATCTTTTCCAGGGCAATTCGAGCAGCTAACTCCTATGAGCACTTACCAGAGGCCAGGTGCTGTTCTCAGTGCCCTACAGACACACATTCGTTCACTTACCCTCACAACAATCTAGGAGGTAAGGACTCTTATTCCCAAATTTGGCTCCCAGAAGGCAGGTTTGTATTTCCAACCGTGTTCACCTACCTGTTGAGTCCCGGCTCAACTATCCCAAACTGTTCCTGGCAACCCTCCCCTCCAGACCTGCCCCTGCTGCACCACCCGCCCCTTAGAGGGTGGCAGTTCCAGCTCCTTGCTGACTCTAGCCAGACCCTTGGAGCGATCCTTGGCTCCTGTCCTCCCTCACCCTCTGAATCCCACCCAGTGGCTAGCCAACCTCACAAATACAGCCTGACCCAGCCACTTCTCTCTGTCCTCACAGCTTCTCCCTGGCCTGAGCCACCATCGCCTCTCCCTGGTGTCCCGGCTTTTCCCTTCTGACCCTCCCTTTTCCCTCTCTTCCCCTGTGACCTCAACTCTCTCCCTTCCCATCTCCTCTTCCACCAGACCGGCCTCCTGGTTTTTCCTCCAACATCAAGGCCAGCTCTTGCATGGGACCTTTGCAGAGCTCTTCCCTCTGCTGTACACTTTCCCTGGCTCACTACCTGGCCACCGCCCTCAGTCTGTTCAAGTCTGCACAAATGCCCCCCTGTCAGCAAGGCCTTCCCTGAGCAGCCTGTTTTAAAATGCGACACCCCCTTACCCATTCCCTGTGCACTTTGAAGTTTGGTTTTTGCTCCCCTATAGCATTTATCACCTTTCAGTATACTATATAACTTACATATTTGTTATATTAGTATTTATCTGTCTACCCCTGCCACAATATGATCTCTGCAAGAATGAGAATCTTTGTTCCCTTTGTTTACTGACATATCCCAAGGAAAAAATGCCTGGCACAGAGTAGATGCTCGATAAAAATGTGTTGAATAAGTCAATCGTAGTTTTCTAGATAAGGACAGTGAGGCTTGGGAACATCGAGTAGCTTGCCCAAGGATGCACAGGTAGCAAGGGGTGAAGCTGGCGTTCAAATGCAAGCAGTCGAACTCCTGAGTCCATAGCCTGTGCCACTGAGTTGCACTGCCCCTTGGTTTGAAGGCACAGAGCTGGGGAGACAACATCAAATGCCCATAAACCTATTTAGGAATGTTTGTTGCCCTGTGGAGATGTGAGTACAGTGTGAACAGATTTTTTTTTTTCCAGAGAGGTTAGAATCCAAATTTGTATATGAGATGTACCCATTTTTTAAACATCTGTATCTGTTTCAAAAGTTGACTAAGCACTGAGCAAGAAGAAACATTCCCAGGGACAGCTTCAACTCAAGAGTGGCCCTGTGTGACCTGTGACCTGAACACTCTGAGTTAGTGCCCACAGCTGGGCAGGACCAGGGATGGAATTTCACACTGACAAAATGGCCCCGGAAATGGAGGTAGGCCTCCACCCCTAGAATATCCGTGTCACATTAGCTTTCCTTCCCAGCTGCCATGGAGGAAGCCAACCCTGGTCTGTAACCTCAATAAATCCCAGGCCCCCACAAAGCCCTGTCCCCACAGAGTTTCTCTTTTCAGAGAAGCAGAATCCAATAACCAAAGTTAATTCCCACCGAGGCCAACTGTCGTGTGAATCCTTAAAGAATGTTAAAGGGGGCTGTGTCACTGTCATACTTGGCTAGGGGGGATGTGTACTGGGTTCAATACTGTTTCGCCAAAGTTCATGTCCACCTGGAGTCTGTGAATGTGACTTTATTTGGAAATAGGGTCTTTGCATATATAATAAAGTTAAGATGAGTTCTCATTGGATTAAGATGGGCCCTAATCCAATAACTGGCCCTAGTAAGAAAGGGAAAGGGAGATTTGGACATGCCAGACACACAGAGGGCAGATGCCACGTGAAGACAGAGGCAGAGTCTGGAGTGATGTGTCTATAAGCCCAGGAGTGCCAAAGGTTGCCTGTAACCAGAAGCTAGAAGAAGCAAGAAAGTCTTCTTCCCTTAAGATTTCAGAGGGAGGGTGGCCTTGCCAACTCCTTGATTTCAGACTTCCAGCCTCCTAAACTGTGACACAATACATTTTTGTTGTTTTAAGCCGTGTAGTTTGTAGTACTATGTAGAGTAGCCTGATCTTGGGAAAGCCGAAGCGAAGACACGCTCCAAAATACCTGACCAGCACTCTTCAAAAGTGCCAACATCACAAAAGACAAGGAAAGACCAGGAAACTGTCACTGATTGTAGGACAGTGAGCAGGCATGGCTGAAGAGTATATACGAATTCTCTCTATTGTCTCTGTAACTCTTCCACAAATCTAACATTACTTTTTAGCTCTCTAGTCGCGGGCACAGAAGTGAGACAACCAAGGGGATGTCATCATTTGGAAAGCGTTGCAATAAGATGCCCGCCACTGTGTCTCTCAGGCCTACCACCTTCAGAAGTCGACCTGAGGCAAATGTGGCTATCCTGCCAAGCAGAAGAGAAGGTATAACTGGGGTGCCAAGGTAACAAGACGAAATACCACTGGGACCTGACGAATGAGGCACCTAAAAATTGTTTACCGCAGATTCAGGCCTGGATTCCGTGAAGGAACAACACCTCAGCCCAGGAGGGCTTCTGCTGCAGCCTCCAGTCCATCTGAAGGATTTCAATGACGAGTCACACAAGAAAGGTTCTGGTTTAAAATAAAATAAAATAATTTTATTTTTTTAAGTAAAAAAAGATAATAATACAGCTGTTCTTGTCAAGACGGAGTAACAGGAATCAGGGTCACCCTCCCATCTGAGAAAAACAAAGGACGGACCAGGAAACAAGGGAGTGAGGAGAGCCCTACAGCGACCCCAGCTGACTTCCCTGGGAGTTTCCAGGCGCGGCTCGGATTGTAATACTCTCAATGAGGAAACAAGTAGACAGAAAATCAGTAAGGGTATCAGTAAGGGCAGATTTGGACGACGCTATCACCCAACCTAATTGACATTTGCAGGATGCTCCACCCGCAACAGCAGAATACACAAGGCTTGGGCCTTGGTGGCTCCTGGAGACCCAAGGGGCGCTCAGGGGACTGAGCTGAAGAGACACAGAGCCCATAGCTGCCTCGGGTGCCCTCTGGTGTTCCTTCGAGGTGGTGGCAGCTCAGCTGGTTGACCGCTTCCCCCACCTCAGAGGGAAGCTGGGTTTCCTGTTGCAAGCATTTCCTCCTCTCTGAGGTGGACTGACCTGGGGGGGGGGGGGGGGGGGGGCGCTAATGGTCCTGTGGGGGGAGGTTCACCTTCTGCTCCACCCCTTTCTTTCCCAGAGCCTGAGCTCCAAGAGGCTGCCCCTCTTTCCCACTGAGTCTCCCGTCCCTACCGACCCAGGGGAAGAGGTGACTTCTCAAGCCCAGCTTCAGAGGAGCTCCTCCACCTCATCCCTGACTGGATCAAAGAAGGCATGATCTGAGGCCACTGTCCGGCCTCTGGGGGTGCTGTGTCAGGGCAGGGAGGTGAGATGCCCCAGGGCGAGATAGAGAAGCGAAGTCATATTGATAGAGATGGGGAAGGTGTTAGTGGAGGTGCGGTGCGAGAGCCAGCCGTGAGGCAGACAGGCGACCAGCAACATTCACGCCCCGACTCTTCATCCCAAATTCAGAGCAGGCTGAGAGGGGGGCAGCCTGCCAGGGTTCAAGTCACTGTGTGAGCCCAGGCGATCCCTCACCCCTCTGAGTCTCAGTTTCTTTTCCTCTAAAATAGTGCCAACAAGGGGTGTCTGGGTGGCTCAGTCCATTAAGCATCTGCCTTCGGCTCAGGGTCCTGAGATCGAGCCCAGCATCGTGCTCCCTGCTCCATGGGGAGTCTGCTTCTCCCTCTCCCACTCCCCCTGCTTGTGCTCTCTCTCTCGGACAAATAAAGAAATTAATTATTTGAAAAAAATTTTTTAGAAATAGAGCCAACAAGAATGCCCATCTCTTGAGACAGTTTGAAGACCTAGGAGCTACACATAGTGCTTGGCACATAGGAGTGCCCCATAGATGCTAGCTGGGGTTCTGCCAGAGGAGAAATCTGAGGTTCAGATTAGCAGGCAACGCACAAGTGATAATTATGGAGGACTCGGACGCGGTCCTGCCCCCCATCACAGTCTAATGGAAAGGAAGGCCCTGCAGACGGACAATGGCAGCATATCAGAGCCGGGGCTGCGGCTGAAGGACCAGGTACCATGCTGCGTACTCAGTGCTTCACAGAAATGAACTCTTTGTCCTCACACCACCGTAACATGGTGATCATGATCCCCACCTCACAGTAAAGGAACCTGAGCACACCATGTGAGCCTCTTGCCCAAGGCTACTCAGGTGACATCTGAACCCAAACAGTCCAGGTCCAGAGCACCCCTTAACTCTGGTGTCTACAGATGCAGAAATGACCTCCATGCCCCTGATTCTGCCAGCTGATCAACCTAAGAAGGCATGAGGTCATACTCATGACCCCTCATGCAGATCCACACAGACACAGGCAGGTATATGGGTATTGGGTAGATACCCAGGCATCCTGTTTACCCAGATAAACACACTGGTTTATCCTGCCTATGACAAGTGCTCAGAAAATCCTCTGGAAAACCACCCTGAGAATGGTGTCCGTTGTTGGGAAAAAGTAATCGGTGCAAATGAACTCACAGACACACGCATCCATATACGAATTGGTGGACCCCTGCACAAGCCCTTGAATAAGCATGTTACCTGTGTGGGTGTTTACCAGTATCCATTCATGTGCACACCAACAGGTGTGTAAATTATTATAACAGTGTGTGTGTAGACATGCGGATACACTCAGTGTGTATTTGCACTTAACACTGTTACTGATTTTTTTTTTTTTTTTGCCGCTACATTTATTGAGCATCTACTATGTGTAAGTAAAGATAAGGCTCGGAGAAGTGAAGTGGTTTGCCCAAAGTCCCACAGCTAGTGAATGGCTGGGATTCAAACCCTGGTCCTGTAATATCGGGTGGTAGTATCTATCTCCACTACAGGGCAGACGTGTTCAAAAGTGAACCGTGCCATGGTTGGATTTTCACATTGACATTCCCTGTGACCTTGGACACATCATGTCCGGTTACAGGCCACATCCCCACGTGTCTGTTCACAGGTGTGCTCCCTTGGCCTGAGGGGTGGTGGGACCCGTGACTCCAGCCCTACTCCAAGTCTCAGCCTGGGTTGGCATCACCAAGGGCTGTGAGCTTCCTATCCCAGCCTTGCCAAGCCCCAGAGTGCATGACTCAAAGCCAAGCCCCGGGCACCAGGCCACCAGGAGCCTGGCGATGGAAGAACCCATGGGATTTCATAAGCATCTGGCCCCGGACATGTGGTCAAGGCAGGAAGAGGAAGGGAGGGAAACAGGCTGTCCACCGGGCGTGTGCCCAGGCTGGCCCACTAGCCGGGTTTGGCAGAAGAGAGCTGCCAGGCTGTGGCATTGAATGCACACTCAGCAGGTGTTTGCTGTGTGAGGGAGGGGGGAGTGCAGAGGGAGGGGTCAGGGCCGCTGTTGCCTGATCCTGGAGGCCCGGAGGGAGGGGGGATGGAGAGCAGGAGGGGGTAATAACTGTAAGATGGAAAGAGGAAGGGAGGGAATTTATCTTCTCCACAGATCTTGAGAGCCTGCCCTGGGCTGGGCACTGTGGGTGCTGGGTGCATGGGGTGGACTGAGCCTGCTGTTCCCAAGCTCAGAGAGCTCAAATGACTCGGGTTGGACCGGGAACTGGGAGGACCCAGCCAGTGCGAGCCGTCATCCGCGTGTCTGTGGGGAGAAGAGTGTGCAAGAGGTGTGTGTGTGTGTGTGTGTGTGTGTGCGCGCGTGCACCTCTACAGCCTGGTGTGTACGTGTGTCCCATGGGCACAAGCGTCACCTCGTTCCTCCCCTCCCGGGCCTCCACCCAACCCCATCCTGTCCCTTCCAGTCACAGGACAAAGGCCCCCCTCAGCCCAGACCCTGGAGCTCAGGGGTAAAGGCCTCCCAGCAGACAGACCCCTGGGGCCCCTCACATGGACCTCCCCACCGGGAGCCCTGAGTGGTGAGGAACGAGAGCAGCCCTGGGCCTCTGCCTGGGTGCCCGGGTGTGGGGGAGATGCCCAGGCACGTGTCCTGCGTTGTGAGCACTGGAAGTGCCTCTGGGAAGTCCATCAGATGTGTGATGCCCTCGGCCACCAAGTCCCCGCTGTGGGCACAGGCACTGTGCTAAACTAAGTGCTTCAGACCAGGTGGGTGACTCTCCGAGCCCTGGCTTCTCGAAAAGAATTTAGTGGTGGGGCGCCTGGGTGGCTCAGTCGTTAAGCGTCTGCCTTCGGCTCAGGTCATGATCCCGGGATCCTGGGATCGAGCCCCGCATCGGGCTCCCTGCTGGGCGGGAAGCCTGCCTCTCCCTCTCCCACTCTCCCTGCTTGTGTTCCCGCTCTCGCTGTGTCTCCCTCTGTCAAATAAATAAATGAAATCTTTAAAAAAAATAAAAAATAAAAAAATTTAGCGGTGATATAGCCACTTCCAGTCTTGTTAGAGTAATGCAATGAGTCATGATCTCAATAGTCTTACTATTTTCCCAAAGTCTTTGTCTTCCCAGTGATCCGGTCTCTTCTTTAACGGCAGACACTGGATCTCATATTTCTGTTTCTCCCATGACTCTTCATCTCACGGAACCAAATAAATACTTGCTAGAAGAATTGTTGAGCAAAACTATGTATTCCCCATAAGTAACGACAACCATTTGCACTTACATAATAAACATACCCAGCAATTCTGAGCTTTCATTATGTGTCAGGCATTGTGCTGAGCGTTTTTCATTCTTGAGACAATTCGCTGAACACCCAGTAGGGGCCTGGCTCTGTGCTGGACAGAAGGATGAGGTATTGCTGCCTTCCACGTTCTGCCTTTCTGGTGGGCTTAGGAGGGCAGATGATAAATAATTTAATACATAAGTGAGATCATTTCAAACCTTGGCAGGTGCTGTGAATACATTAAGACAGGGCTATGGAGTAGAGACAGACCACTGGGACCGGGATGGGCACGACGCTTCATGAGTGGTTAGGCAGAGCCTCTCTGAGGAGGTGACATTTGACCTGAGACCTGAAGTTGGAGGAAGAAGCTGGGAGGATGTAGAAAGTTCCAGGCAGATGGAACAACAAGGAGAAAGGCCCTGAGGCAGGACGAATTTGGTTTGTACAAGGACTAGAAAAAAAGGGAGCATGAATGGGTGGGTGGTGCAGGGGTGGAAGGAGGCAGGCAAGGCTGGCTGGGGACCGGCTTTACAGACCCGGAGCTGGTGCTTTTAGAGGGCCAGTGATTGGTCCAAGGTCACACTGCTGGCTGGCTAGAGGCTAAACAAGGATTCAAACCTAGGTCTGGCCTGGTTCTAGACCCAACCCTTTTTTTCCTTCACTGCGGACTGCCACAGAGACACACATCCGTGCGATACCCAGCAATACACATGCATCAGCACACCCTAACGCACTACGCACACTCTGTACACTGCCCCACGGTGTGGGCTTGGCTGTCACCAAGTGTCAGTAGCAGAGAGCCTAAGATTCTGATATTCCTCCCTGTCTTGTGGGGCCAAGTAGGAGGGCTGGATGTCTCCTTAGCCCAACATTCCAGAAGCTCAGGGCCAACAAAAGGTCAAGTGACAGGAAGAGGGAAAGGGCTTCCCAAGGGAGGGGCAGGAACTTTGGGGTGGTCTGTGGGGACATGGAGGGAGATGGAGGGAGATGGAGGGAGATGATAGAGAAGTGACAGCCCAGCGCATGGGCGCGCCTGGGAGGGGTAAGGGAGGTGAGAATGGAGGAAGCAGTGGGAGTTGAGACCGCTTTCGATCTCGGAAGCATAGTCCCTGCCTGGCCAACACCTGGCCTCTCCTTACCTCTGCTGGGTCATCTCCCCAGAGGGGGGTGCTCACGGCTCACCAAGGAAGTTCTCTCTGGTTTGTATCATTCGACACCCAGACAATGCCCCCAGCTCTGGCATTCTGTGTCCTCCTACTAGATCAAGCACCTGGAAGGTAGGTGCCATGGTTCCTTGCTTCTTAATTCATCTGATCCACCTAAACTGAGTACCTCCCTTGTGCTAGATTCTGGGTTCTCCATTTCTTGCCCTAGAAGCCCTCAACCCCAGTGCCTGGCATGGGAGTTGGTACATTGTAGGAATTCAGGACAGACTTCTTAGCTTACAAACAAGGAACAGGGTTTTCGGGCAGGTGCATGGTGAATGGTGGATGGACAGGTAGATGGTAGATGGCAGCTGACTAGAGTCATGGTTGGGTGGTAAGTGGGTGGATCGTTAAGACAACGGCCTTCACTTAACCCTGCAGCCCTCCCCACAGCTACCACCCAGTTTTTGGTTTTGCTCCCTTTTTGCAGCAAAGGTCTTTGAAAAAGTGTCTATACTCATTGTCTGTAATTCCTCTTCTCTCTTAAATCCACCCCAATCACACTTCTACCTGCTCACCCCATCCGACACCCACTGAAACTACCGTTGTCAAGGGCATCGTGTCTCAAAA
Organism: Callorhinus ursinus; assembly: GCF_003265705.2. Taxonomy (NCBI): domain Eukaryota; kingdom Metazoa; phylum Chordata; class Mammalia; order Carnivora; family Otariidae; genus Callorhinus; species Callorhinus ursinus. The sequence continues at coordinate 14,429,988 of NW_027397100.1, forward strand.
CTCAACACTCAATTCTCGGTCTTCATCTATCAACCGATCAGCAGATTTTGACACAGTTGACCCCACCCTGCTCCCTGGTACATCTTCTCTCTTCACTTGGCGTCCAAAGTCCACACCCTGCTGGCTGTCCTCCTTCCTCCCGGCTCGCTCCTTCCAGCTGGAGTGGCCCAGGACCTCGTCCCCCACTCTCTCCTCCAGTCCCCTGCCCCTAGCTCCAGATCTCCATCTTCAGCCCCGTGCTCTCCCCTGAACTCCAGCAAATACATCCAATGGTCTGCCCAGCGTCTCCACGAGGATGTCTGGATGACATCTCAAACTCAACAGAACCAAGGTTGACCTTCTGGTCTGCCTCAGAGCACCTGGCCCCTCTCCTCTGATGGCAGATCCACACGTGCCGCTGTTCAGGCTCAGGAACCTTGGAGGCACCCTTGGCACCTCTCGTTCCTCCGCACTCCACCTCTGCAACCCCAGCAATCTTGCCGTCGTCACCTTTTACGTAGACCCAGAGTCCAATCCCATTTCCTCATTGCTCTGCTCTGAGCCAGCGGAGTTTCCCAACAGAATTATGGCAAGAGCTGCTCCTTTCTCCCCAGAGTCTTTCCAAGGCCTTCAAAGCTTCAGATGTTCTGAGTCTCTATTAGCTCTCTGACCTCATCCACCGTCACCTCCCCTCACCCGTTCCTCTCCAGCCACACCGACCACCTTCGCCCCGGCACACCAGTCAAGCTTCCCCTTGGAGCCTTTGCATAAGCCATTCCCTGGCCTGAGGAACTTGCCTCCAGACATTCTCACGGTGTCCACTGGACCACCTTACTCACTATGGCCACCCACCGCCTCCACCCTGCCCTCTGGACCTTCTTTAGCCTCTCCCCTGGCACCTTCTAGTGCCCTACCATTTAGGTATTCTTATGTTAATTATTTCTTGCACGCTTTCTTCCTACTGGGATATAAGCACCATTTTTGTCTATTGTCTTCACTGCAGTATCCCCAGGCTTTAGAACAGTGCCTGACATAGAAGTGGGTATGCAATACATATTTGTTGAATGAATGAATGAATGAATGAATGAATGAATATATAAATTATTTGATTGACGCTGGAAAGATATATAGTCGATGGATAGGTGGATGGATGGATGATGATTGGAGGGTAGATGGAAGAATGGAGAGAGGGTAGGAGAAATTTAAAGGGGCAGATGGTGGGGAATGGGTTATGAGTGAACAGTAGATGGAAGGATGAGGGATGAATACATCGGTGGAAGGATTTAATCCATTCAGCTTCTATTCACCGAGCACTTACCATGCACTGGTGAGCCAAACCGATGAGGGCCTGCCCTAAAGGAGCATACAGTTTCATGGGAGAGATAGACATAGATACGAAATACATAATATATGTATTAATTATAGCAATTTATTAATATTTTATTAAATTATTGATATATGATTACATATGATTAAATACATATATAGCTCCAAATTATAATTCCAAATTATAACGTGTATTATGAAGGGGAAAAAAGGATGCTCTGAGAGAATGAGATGGATGAGGGATGGAAAAATGGGCAACAAATGGGTAGATGGAGGTGGACAGGACTTGGGCTGGGCTGCTTTACTTCAGTGGCCCTGGCCGGCCACATGCACCATCCACTTCCAGACCTGGGGTCTCCCCACAGCCCACCTATAGCTCTAACCTCAGAGAGATTGTCTTCTCTCTCCCCACACTGACAAAGCACCTGCCCCAGCCCATCCCCCGTGGCCCAGCCTGACGCCTGTCCTGCCCTGACCCTGCTGAGTCACAGTCTTGGGCTACTCAGAGGTCAGCCCCATGGGGTTTCCGGTTCAATCCAGCCCTTTGGCCATCCTCAACCTGGGAGGGGTTAAGACTGCCGGAAGGGAGGCCAACAAGTGCCAAGCTCTTGATGTCTGTGCCTGAGCACACTTCTCTGTTCTTGAGAGACCAGGCCGAGGGCTCCAGTTGGGAGTTTATCTGGGGGCTGGGGTCAGGAGTAAGAGATTAGAGCTAAGTCGGCCTGCAGGATTGTAACTTAATCATGAGCTGGAACTGGAATTTAGGTCAAGGGTCAGTGATGTAGGAAAGACGTTAAGGTTCGAAGCCGATGGCCAAGAAAGAACTCTTGAGACGTCTTTGGTGCAAACAGGTGGTTTTATGAAAGCGCAGGGACAGGGCCCGTGGGCGGAAGGAGCAGCACCGGGGCCCCGAGCAGCGGCCCGTTATAGACTTGCAAGTTGGGAGGGGGTTAGGGATAGCGTAAGTCTCAAAGGAAATTTGGAAGCAAGGTTTCCAGGACCTGGAGGGGGCTAGCTATTGTTGGGAAAAGGTCACTTATTACAGTCTAGTAAAACCTTAGTCATGAGACCCTTCAGATGTCTATCAGTGGGCCATATGCTTGGAGGATGATTGTCAACTTGTATCTTGGGGGGAGGGTTAGAGATAAAGGAAATTTCCAAAGGAATTTTTATACGTTCAAGTAGACTTACAGGATCCTCGGGGTGGGGCTAGGGGGTGTTCGGGGTAGGATTGCCTTTTGCCCTTAGCAAAGTATTAACATCGAGGCAGTTGGGGCCCTAGAGGAGTGTCACTCTGCTTGTTTCAAGGACTCGTCAATGGGCTGTAGGTAGTAAGGAAATTTAAATAATTTTTCTTCTGCATTTGTTTCCCATCCCAGTCAGGATGGGAAAATGTGGGTGCCTAGGCAGTGACCAAATCAGTGCTTGGTTTGGGCCATGGTCAGGATTTAGCTGTGGCTGTGAGCAATGATGGGGGCTCAGGTTACATCCAAGTTTTCAGGTCAGAGTTCAGTAGGAGTCCAAAGTCTAGAATAGGCCTCCGTCTATGACCAGAGTCAAGGATCAGGGCTCAGTCATTGTCCAGGGCACCGGTCTAGTCTTGTTTTTCTCCAGGGACGGTCAGAGTAGGTGGATTGGTTCTTGACTCCCTTTAGCCTAAAGTTCCATCATCCACACGGATGAGCAGCACCTGCCCAAACCCTCTTCTCCTCTCCCTCGCCCTCGCCGGGTCACACCCTGAGGCCCAGGCCTGTCTCAGTGTCCCCCACACGGCCCAGCAGTCCTCATTCTGGCACCCAGGGGACCAGAGTGGGGGCAGGGGCTATGAGGCAGCGCTCTGTGCCTGACCCAGGAGGGCACCTTGCGTAAGGCTTTCTGATGCAACTGGCTGCTGGCTGAACACCTCAGTACCCTCTCCTACTCCTCAAGCTTTTCCCAGAAACAGAAGGGCTGGGCAGTGACCTGAATCAAACACACGTAATCCCTTTCCTTCCCAGGCCCGATGGCTTCAGGACCAGCAGGAGGCAGGCAGGCAGGGCAGAGACCAGATGACTCAGCAACAACTGCAGTATTGGGAGCAGGAGGATCTAGGGCTGCCTCCTCCCAGCGGGAAGGCAAGGGGGAGAATCAGGATCCCTGGAAGTTCACAGAGCCCCACCTCCAACACACAAAAAGCAGTAATCATGTGGCTGAGCCCAGAGAAGGACTGGTGGCTGCCCAAGGTCACCCAACTGTCAGCGGCAAGGTCAGAACCAAAACCAGCTTTCCTCCTGCAGTCTCTGGCTCCTCCCGCCACAGGCTGGAGAGACGACCCCTCGCCCTTGAGGAGGGCATGGGACTTCCCTAGGAACTTCCAATCAGTCTAGTGGATGATTCTGGAACAGTCAGTGACGTGGGCTTTGGAACCCCACACACCTGGGTTCAAACCCCTCTGGCTTGCTGTGTGATCCTGGGCAGGTTACTTCTCTGTGACACCTGATTTTCTCAGGTGTGAAAAGAGCATAAATTCACCCTCAGGTCACAGGGTTGTGGTTAGGGTTGTATGAGGAAGCAGCTGCAGGACACAGTCCGGGCCTGCCATATGGGGGATGCTCAGGAAATGTGCCCCTACCTCTCCACCCCCAGCTCTCAAGGCTGTGTTGTGGGGGTGGCAGGGGTTGAGAGGTGGCATCCTTGGCTTTGTGGAAACTATGTCAGCCACTTACCATCATGTGTTTACTCCGGCCAGGAACTCTTCTGAGCACTTGCTATTAACTCAGTTAACCCTCCATTTAATCCAGTAACAGTGCCCAACAGCAATGTGCCATTCAATACCCCTCTCCTCTCTGGAGGATATACTAGGTCAATTCCATTTCATAGATGAAGGCTCTGGGTCTCAGAGCAGCTAAGTGACTTGCCCAGCGCCAGACAGCCAGTAGAGGTCAAGGAGGTGGCACGAAGCTGTAGACAAAGACCACCTGGACTTTGAGCCAGACTGGCTGCTTCCTAATCTCACGGCCCCCACTTACTCCTTAGGCCAGTGATGTCACCCTCTGAGCCCCAGTTCCCTCATCTGCCTCCAGGCATGGAAACAGGAGCCTGGTGGGGAAGTCTGATAATGCAGTAAGATGATGCAAGGGAAGCACCCACATGGGGCCATGCTCCATCCATGGGCAAAGAATCACGTTCCCATACTCAGAGGACAGGCCTGGATGACCCAGCAGGGCTGTAACTGCCACTGGGCCACTGCTGGGCTGATGTTGTGCCAGGCACTGGCCTTCCTCCCTTTCCTGGGGCCCAGCCTGAGGCAGATTCAGATGATGAAGAATTTTGCAAAGCCCCTGGGAGACCCCAGAGAAGAAGGAGATGCCCAGTCGCTTAATAAGGGCTCCCCAAGAGGAGCCTGAGCCGAGGGCTGCAACTCTTGAATCACCTACTGTCATTCCCAGATCCGTTGGCCCAAATCTGTTTACCCATTTGTACTATTAGTTCTGTAGTGTTTTTCTTTCAGTCAGCTCATTTTTAAAAAGTAGGGAAATTTATTTAAAATGGAAAATTTAAATCATTCACTTAAAATGGAAAGCCATCATTTTCCAGAAAGAAGAAATGGCTATAAAATTGAATACAAGGGGGCACCTGGGTGGCTCAGTCAGTTGACTGACTCTTGATTTTGGCTCAGACTCTTTTTTTTTTTTTTAAGATTTATTTATTTATTTAACAGAGAGACACAGCAAGAGAGGGAACACAAGCAGGGGGAGCAGCAGAGGAAGAGGGAGAGGGAGAGGGAGAAGCAGGCTTCCCGCTGAGCAGGGGTGGGGCTAGATCCCAGGACCCTGGGACCATGAGCTGAGCCAAAGACAGACGCTTAACGACTGAGCCACCAAGGCAACCCTGGCTCAGACTCTTGATTTCAGCTCAGATCATGATCTTGGAGGCCTGTGAGATCAAGCCCCACATTGGACTCTGGGCTGAGCATGGAGGCTGCTTGAGATGCTCTCCCTCTCCCTCTGTCCCTCCCCCTGCTTGCGCTCTCTCTCAAAAAATAATTTTTTTTTCAAAAAAATAAAAAAATAATTGAATACAAGAACAGCAAGACAAGATTCTTAGAGTCTAGCTAAATCCTGTTTCTTGCTGAAGACTCTGAACTGACCCTGCTCTCTCTCCCTTAACAAGGAAGGTGTTAATGACATAGAAGCTGGGGTGCCTGGATTAGGCACCCCTTGGTTTCAGCTCGGGGGGTGATCTCAGGGTCCTGATCTCAGGGTTGTGAGATCAAGCCTTGCATCAGGCTCCAGGCTCACCATGGAGACTGCTTGGGACTCTCTCTCCCTCTCCCTCTCCCTCTGCCCCTCCTCCCCCCCTCAAATAAATAAATACATTAAAAAAAAAAGAGGGGGGCACCTGGGTGGCTCAGTCATTAAGCGTCTGCCTTCGGCTCAGGTCATGATCCCAGGCTCCTGGGATCAGGCTCCGCATCGGGCTCCCTGTTTGGCAGGAGGCCTGCTTCTCCCTCTCCCGCTCCCCCTGCTTGTGTTCCCTCTCTTGCTGTGTCTCTCTCTGTCAAATAAATAAATAAAAAATCTTAAAAAAAAAAAAAGACATAGAAGCTGTTAAATGAGACTTTCTCCCTAGTAACTGGAGGAACAGGAAGAAAATCAAAAGGAAATACCTGTATCACGATCTGATTCAATGTTATTTAATAGTCTGGAGACCCTAAAACTACCTGGCATCCTACCATTGGTGTACATTTTATATTTTGGAAAACACTGACTTAATCCAACTCTTCCTTCCTTTTACAGGGAAGAACAGCAGGGCTCCCAAAGGGGAGATGACCCGCCCACCATCTCACAGACCCATGGTTTTAGCCAGACCTGGAATCCAAGCACAATTCTTTCCAAGGCATTGTTTGACTTCTGTGGGGGAGAAGTTATAAAGATAAAGGACACCAGTCGTGGATTCTCGGGCATGTGGGAAACACTGGCCAGGCCACGTAGAAAGGAAGGAGGCAAGCAGCTGTTGTCATGGGTCCTTGGACCCCCCATGCCTCTCCTCTCTCGGAGCACAGCCTGAGTTCCTCCCCCCAGTTCCCAGTGCTGAGAACCAGCAGAACTACAGCAAATAGACATGTAGCCTGCTTGGCTCAGAAACCAGGGTAGTGCAATGTCTAAGCCTGGAGAGAAGGAAATTCATGAAAGCCAAATTCTCTCTCTAGGAAAGTGAACTTTATTGGGGAGGGGAGTTGGTCACCATTTATTTTCTTACTTTTTTTCTTTAGATTTTTATTTATTTATTTATTTATTTGAGAGAGCGAGAATGAGAGAGAGCACATGAGAGGGAAGAGGGTCAGAGGGAGAAGCAGACTCCCTGCTGAGCAGGGACCCCGATGTGGGACTCGATCCCGGGACTCCAGGATCATGACCTGAGCCGAAGGCAGTCGCTTAACCAACTGAGCCACCCAGGCGCCCCTATTTTCTTACTTTTTAATACATATTTATATAGCATTTATATTCCAGGCACTTCACAAATATTAAGTCATTGGATCCTCACAACCCAATGAACTAGGTACTATTATTATCTCCATTTTACAGATGAGGAAACTGAGGCACAGAGAGCTTAAGGAATTTACCTGAAATTTCATCACTTGGAAGTGGTAAGATCTGAACCCATGAAATGTGATCTGACTCGAGGATACCTTAATGCATTTAATCCTTAGGACGACAATGCAAGGAGGGGTATAATTAATCCCATTTTATAGATGCATAAAACTGAAGCTCAAGATTATTTAGCATCTATGCTATAAACCCAACAGGCCCTTCACTTCTTTGCTACACTCCCGGGATCATGTGCTGGGAAATCTTGGTCTAGGGCTGTGCTACTCAATTTGGTAACCATTTACTACATAAAGTTACAGAGCATTTAAAATATGGCTAGTTTGACTAAGAAACTGAATTTTTTCATGTGATTGAACTTTTAATTTTAATGCAGATGAAGCCTTTTGTCCATTAAACATAATTTAATTGTTTTGGTAGAATAACATTTCACTTTAAGCACTGACAATTTAGCTCCCATGCTGATTTCTTTCTGAACTCAGTATAAAATACCAGATTTTGAAAAATCAGTAAGAAAAAAAATTAGATTATCTCATTAATAATTTTTTATTATTTGTTGAAATGATAGTATGCTAGATATATTGACTTAAATAGAATATATTATTAAAATTAATTTCACCCAGGGACGCCTGGGTAGCTCAGTTGGTTGAGTGTCTGATTCTTGATTTCAGATCAGGTCATGACCTCAGGGTTGTGAGATCGAGTCCCCTGTCGGGCTCCACGCTTATCGGGGAGTCAGCTTGAGATTCTCTTTCTCCTTCTCCCTCTGCCCCTCCCCCCCCTCATGTGCACGCATGCTGTCTTTCTCTCAAATAAATAAATACATCTTTTAAAAAAATCAATTTCTTTTTGTTCCTCTTTAATGCATGACTAGAAAATTTGAAACTACAAGTGTGGCTTATATTTTATGTTCTTTTGATCTAGAGAACTGGGATTTGACACCCTCAACTGTGACAATGCCCACCCCCAAACCTGGGGGGCCATGCCCTGGGTACAGTTCCAGAAGCCATATCCACCAGTCCAGGTGAAGGCAGCTGGGTTGCAAAGGTTGCTAAATGTCCCTGGACAGTGTGGCCACCGGAGTTAGCTGCCCCAGCAAATCTCAAATCTGCTTCATACTACAAGCTGGGTGCTCTTGGGTAAGCCCCTTACTTTCACTCATCTGTAGAATAGAGGCCATAGTGCCTATCTCCTGGTTCCTTAAGTGCCTTGGAGCCTTTGCACTTACTTTTTCTGTGTCCCCTCAGATCTTTGCACTTCTCACCCATCTCTTCCTTAAGATCTTAGTTTAAACATCACCTTCCTGGTACGTGCACCCCAATGTTTATAGCAGCAATGTCCACAATAGCCAAACTGTGGAAAGAGCCAAGATGTCCATCGACAGATGAATGGATAAAGAAGATGTGGTATATATACACAATGGAATATTATGCAGCCATCAAAAGGAATGAGATCTTGCCATTTGCAACGACGTGGATGGAACTGGAGGGTGTTATGCTGAGTGAAATAAGTCAATCAGAGAAAGACATGTATCATATGACCTCACTGATATGAGGAATTCTTAATCTCAGGAAACAAACTGAGGGTTGCTGGAGTGGTCGGGGGTGGGAGGGATGGGGTGGCTGGGTGATAGACATTGGGGAGGGTATGTGCTATGTTGAGCGCTGTGAATTGTGCAAGACTGTTGAATCACAGATCTGTACTTCTGAAACAAATAACACAACATATTTTAAGAAAAAAGTAAAAGAAGAAGATAGCAGGAGGGGAAGAATGAAGGGGAGTAAGTCGGAGGGGGAGACGAACCATGAGAGACGATGGACTCTGAAAAACAAACTGAGGGTTCTAGAGGGGAGGGGGGTGGGGGGATGGGTTAGCCTGGTGATGGGTATTAAAGAGGGCACATTCTGCATGGAGCACTGGGTGTTATGCACAAACAATGAATCATGGAACACTACATCCAAAACTAATGATGTAATGTATGGTGATTAACATAACAATAAAAAATTAACAAACAAACAAACAAAAAAACATCACCTTCCTGATGAACCCTCATGAAAATAGACACCCCTCATTCATATCTGATAGAGGACAAATCTATCCTATTTCTTTATTCAAGAAAATACATGACATAAATTTTAAATGATCTTGGTTATTGATTTTATTTTCTTGCTAATGGTCTGTCTTCCCACAGATTTATGAGATCTGTGAGGGCAGGGATGGGTTAATCTTGTCACTGTTGAGCCCCCAGCATTTAGATCTGGGTCTGACACAGCCTGGACAAAGCTAGGGATGTCTGAGCAAACCCAGCACCGTGCTGGCTTCATGGAGAAGCTCAGAAAACAACCAAACCCACCTTTCTTTGTCCCTAACTGCTGTGGGATTTTCCACTTGAGTCTAGATGTCCTGGTGTAGAAAATGAGTTCATTAGTCCCTCCCTGGCAGGGAAGTCTCCAGGGTTAAATGAGATCCCAGAAGACCCTGATGAGCCCTGAAGTTCCTGAGACACAAGTGAGCTGCTCCCTGGGGTTCTGGAACCTGAGAAACAAAGGTAACTCCACCCACGATTCATCCAACCTCTGCCTGGAGGAGTTATTTTTTGACCCTGGCGCAGTCAGACATCAAGACCTAAAAGGGATTTTCCAGAAAGGTGCTGGACCCCTAGGCCGTACAGTGATGCTTCACCAAACAACAAGTGGCCCCAGGGCCTCCTAGGCTTGGGGTGCAAATCCTGTTATGGGTGCCTTCCCCTCTCTGAGCCTCCATTCTATTTATCAAGCACTTAGGACGTGCCACATAGTTCTAATTATTTTGTCCCAGCAAACATCTTATGAAGTGAGACTCCTATAAGCCCATTTTACAGAGGAGGAACTTCAGTCCCGGCAGGGTTTGAAGGAACCCTCAGGGTTTCCTGAAGTTGCACAGTGCGTCTGTGCAAAGGTGGGGGGTGCACTCTTAGGCAGGCTGGTTTAGGCACTGGCTCTTAACCATGAGGCTGCACTGCCTCTATCCAGTGAACGCTGTGAAGCCTGCCCGACCTCAGGCATCCCCAGGGGACCACACTAGCTCTTCTGAGTCCGGAGTCAGCTCCTAAGTCTGCAGTCTTTGCAGAGCTCCCAGGCTGCTTTCCCAGCGCTGGGCCTCAGGTTACCCCTTAGTAGGATGGGGTGAGCGGAGCTTTCTGATTGCCGAGGGTCTTCCTAAAGTTAATAAAGCAATGGTGGGAAGGTTCTTTATAAACAGGAAAGCACCTGGAAACCGTCACGGTTTGCTCTCTTTCTCCTCTGCATCCTGAAAGGGGAGGATGTTCTCCCCATTTCACATACGGCGAAACTGAGGCCCAGAAAAGTAAAGTGCTCTTTCCAAGGTGATAGGGAGACCCAGGAGAGGGTGTGTGCGCGGGGCAGGTGGGGGAGGAGGTGGAGCTCAGGCACCCCTGGAGGTCGGGTGAGGCGAGGGGGGCGGGGCGGGGCGCGCCGGGGCGGTGACCCCAGGGGCGGAGCCCGGAGGATGGTGCAATCCCGGGCCCGAGCGCAGGCCGCGGCCGATTAGCGCAGGTTTGCATCACCCGGGCCCGGGCTGGCGCCGGGAGACACTCGCAGCGGAAGCTCCAGCGGCTCCACACGTGTCCGGCTGCGGGGGGTCGGGGTCCCGAGCTCGGTCAAGTCGCAGTGGGCCAACGGCCACGTAGGAATGCCCCGGCGACTCAGGACCCCTGCCGCACACCCGGGCAAGGTACCCAGCGGGGCCCGAGAGGGGCCGGGGCCGCGAGCGGGCGCGGGGGGGGGGGGGGGGGGGGGGGGCCCCCCCGCAGGGGGGGGGGGGGGCCGGGGGGGGGGGGGGGGGGCGGGGAGAGAGGTGGGGGGGGGGGGGGGGGGGCGTGTGTGGGGGGGGCCTGTGGGGGGGGGGCGCCGGGGACTCTGTGTAGGGTCTGTGTCGCTGTAGGGTGAGCCTGAGGGTCCGCGTGAGCCTGCGGGGTTGGGGGGGAATGTGTCTCGGCGGACCCTGCGAGCTGTGGGGAGGGCTGCGTACCTGGTGGCAGGTGTCGGCCGAGCGGGGGACACGGCTGGGGCCGGGGCTGGGGTGTCCTGGGGGCGGGGGCGGGCGCAGGGCGAGTGGAAGCGAGGATGCGGCGCGCGGGGTGCCGGACCCCGGAGCGCACGGAGCGTCGCCGCAGGTGTGCACCTGGCCCTGCGGCTGCGGGTCGCAGGTTGCACTGTGCGCGTGTGTGTTTTGTCCCTGCGGACCCTGAGGTGTCTCGCAGCCCTGGGGCCCAGCCTCCTTCCCTTGCCTCTGCCCCTCCCGCCGCTCTGTTTCCGCTGAATCCTCTGCCTCGGGACACCCGCTGGCCGCCGCTTCCGCTCCCACGGGAGGAGCCGGGCTGGGGAAGGCTGGGCGAGGCGGCCGAGGGGGATGGGGCTCGAGTCAGACGTGCCGGTGACCTTCCTGCTATCAGTCGTGCAGTGGGAAGCGTGATGGGTGGAGGGCTCTGTGTGTGTATGCCTACACACTGGCCCACGGAGGATGAGGTGTGTGTCACTTAATGATGTGTGTGCCCCTCTCTGCCCTCGATGTGGTGTCTCAGCTGGCTGGCTTGGACAAACTGTGGTTTTGAGGGGTGTGTGTGCACCTGTCTGCTCTGGGTTCTGTGAGTGTGTGTTTGGTATGACCCGCCCTTCTTCCCCGAGGTGTCGGGGAACAGCAAGAAATAGATATGAGGGGCTGCCTCCATCCTACAGTGGAGATTCTAGTCCCGCAGTGTGGCCTGCGAAGTCCCTTGCTCAGTTAGGGTAACTCCACCTGTCCCATGGAGCTTATCCCAGGCCCTACCAGCTTCTGAGGAATGGATACAGCCAAAGCAGAGCCTGGAGTGCTGCTGTGGCCATGGAAGAGCCACCCCAGGGATAGTCCCAAGAACACTGAGGCGCCTTCGGCTATGAATAATAGTAGTAGCAATGGACCGTGACCATTTGCTGCCAGCCACCCTGCAACAGGTCACTCTAAATTATTTGTGTTTTCATTTCATCATTGTAAAAATCCTATGGGCTTTGCATCCTGCTCCCACTTTACAGGTGAGGGAACTGAGGCTGGGGAAGACTGCAGGATTTGCCCAGCGCTACCCAGCCAGGAAGAGTGGTGAGCCAGGATTAGAACCCAGGAATGTCTGACTACAGCCACCTGCTGTTGCATTCTTACCACCTTGGGATTATGGCCTTTCGCTCAATGTGGGGTCTCCCTCCCAAGGCAGTCCATGTATTGGAGTCCGCTGTGTGGCTGTACCACGATGTTTAACCAGCCCCCTGCTGATGGCCATTTGGTGGTGTTTCCCGCCTTTTGCTATTAGATACAAGGCTCTACTGAAAACAGCCTTTCCTGTGTTTAATATTTTGGTGAGCATTTTAATGGGAGGATAAATTTCCAGAAGTGGGACACCTGGTCAAGGGTAAGTGCATTTGTCAGCTTAATGCACACTGCCAAGTCACCCTCCATAACAGCTAGGGAAGGGGGGCTGCCCAGCAGCCTCCCTTCAGTGCTTTTTCCCCTTCTTTGTAGATGCGAGCCACCCTTCTGGCTGCTCCTGTGGGTGCCCCGTCCAGGAGGAAGCGGTTGGAGTTGGACAGTGACCTAGACACTGAATGTCCCACCCGGAAACAAGCCCGAAGCGGGCCCCAGCCTCAGCTGCCCCCCTGCCCGCTGCCCCTGATCCCACCCCCTGCTCCAGCCCAGGCCCTCGCTGTGACCACTCCCTCCCGGCTTGGGCCCTACGTCCTCCTGGAGCCTGAGGAAGGTGGCCGAGCCTACCGTGCCCTGCACTGCCCCACAGGCATGGAGTACACCTGCAAGGTGGGTCCCCTGGGTCACTCTCCCCCAGCATCACAGGGGCCTGGCAAGGGCCTTGGCTCCAGAGGACTGTCAGGGCGGAGGGGTCCTTAGGGTTACTTTGTTCCTGTGTTTATTGGGGAAGCAGTCAGAGAGCCCCCAGCTCTCTGTCAGGTCCCGGCCTGGGCTGAGGCCAGAGAGGTAAACCTGACATGCCCAGCCCTGGGGCATGCTCAGCTTAGGCCCATAGTATGATACAGGCCATAGGGGTGGAGCTTAGGGGCTGTGGGAGCACAGAGCAGGAGCCTCCAGTGTATTCAAGGGGGGGCTGTCAGAAAAGGCTGAGCAGGAGTTAGCCAGGGAGAAGTGGGAGAATGGAGATCCGGGCAGGGGAGGCCACTGTGCAGAGGCCTGAGGAGCAAGAGCGTGTGAGGCATCAGAGGGTTCGAAGGACTTCACCACGGCCAGACTGGAGAGGGGCAGGAGGGGAGGGCCGGCGGCCACCGGTTGTAAAAGCATGAGAAAGGAGCTGGCCCTGGGCTGCGGGAGCCACTGAAGATACTTGCACAAGGGAAGGGTGAGCTGGGGTAGACATCAGAACTCCTGGGACCCTGGAGGTCATTGGGCCTAGCCTGTGACCATTTCACAGATGGAAAGACCGAGGCCAAGAAGGAAGGGCCAAGCACGAAACCTCACTGTAACGGGCCTGGCTCCTAGGGCAAAGTCCAAGGTTCTTGGCAGAAATCAGGAAATGGGCAAGGTAAGGCCCAGGGGACATTGGCGGGTCACATCCTAAAAAGGCAGAGGTGAAGAACTATAATAATAGGTATTTACTGTGCACTAGGTACTATGTTGATGCTTTAGTGTGTGTAATCTCTTCCAATCTTCACCTGGTCTGTGACGTATTTACTATTATTGGCCCGTTTTGCAGATAGAGGACACTGAGGCTCATAAAACTGTGGTCACAGAGCCAGGGGGTGTCAGAGGTGAGACTGAGCCCAGGGCTGTGGCCCCATGCTAGGACACGTGTTACAGACATAGCAGGTCAGTTTGCTTCTGGTGGGCAGGGTAAGAAAGATACAGGAGACCCAGCTACACAGGGGACGGGAAGAAGGGGGCCTGGGTCCCCTTGGGAATGCACAGAGAAGCAGGTGGACCTAAGCCTCCACCCGGGAGCATTGGCAACTGGCTTCTACTGGGTGGGGGGTGCAGTGGGCAGGGGGATAGAGGCGGACCTGTGGTCCAGCCACCAGCTTTACCTGGGCTCTGGGCTGCCCACTGCAGGTCCCCAGTGCTCTGACCCAAGTGCTCTAAGGAATCCCTGAACTCTGGCTCCTTTTCCTGCAACATTACAGGTTTTCTTCTGTTCCTACTGGGGAGGGGAGTCCCTGCTGAGTGGCATGACCAAAGCAGGCTCAAACCAGAAGCGCCATGCTTTCTCATAGCCCCAGTTATTCAGAAACATTTAGGGGGGCGGTCTCCTGGCACGTGCTTATCCTCATGCTAGCATGAGCCGTGGGGCTGACCTGCCATTTCCACATCGTCTTTTCTGGTCAGTGTGTAGAAGGATCGGCATTCTGTCTATAGATTATCACCTATTCATTCATTCAATAAACCTTCACTGAGCACCCTACGTGCCATGCACCATGCTATGGTTCCAAGGTAGAGTTCTGTTCTCATCAAGCTGATGTTCTAGTGGAGGACATGGGCAGTAAACAAGGGAATAAGTAAAATATGGCACAAGGGAAGGGTGATCCTGTGTCAGGTGATCATAAGTGCTTTGGAGAGAAAGCTAGGAGCTGGGAGAGAGGGGGACAGGGACCGTGGGGGAGCAGGTGATTTTAGTCCAGGAAGAACTCTCCAAGGAGGTGACATTTGAGCAGTGACTTGTGTGAGCTGGGGGAGCCAGCCCTGTGGGTATCTAGGGAAGAGCATCCAGGAAGCAGGGCAGTCAAGTGCAAATGTACTAAGGCAGGAATGTGCTTGCCCTGACTTAAAAAAAAAAAAAAGGAGTCTCTGTTTTTTGGATTCTTTCTTCCATGCCAGCCAAGTGTTTGTTTGTTGTTTTAAGACATGCTTACATTTTTTTTCATGAATTAAATATGTATATGCTTTATTGGTTTATTTTCTGTGTGGCAGAGCCAATATAACATGGGAAGGGTTTAAAGGCAGACAAACTAAGTGAGTCTCCCCGCTCTGCCTCTGATCGGCTGTGTGGCCTCCAACAAGTGCCCTTCCATCTCTGAACATCAGTCTCACCAGCAGTAAAAACAGAACACCTTTCAGGGCTGTGGTGAGGCTCCCACCTAAAGTCCATAAAGCCCCTAGCACGTTTTCTGACAACCTCGCCACTCTTACCACTGCCCCTCTTCCCTCTCTTAACCCACTCCAGCTGAACTGATCTGGGGCTGGTTTTCTAGAGCAGCTCATGCTCTTTCTTGCCTCAGGGCCTTTGCACTGCCCATATCCTCCCCCTGGAAAGCTTATCCCATGGGCATCTGGGAATCATTCAGGTCACTTCCCCAGAACCCCTTTTATTTATTTTTTTTAAATTTTATTTATTTATTTTGACAGAGAGAGAGAGAGAGAGACAGTGAGAGAGTGAACACAAGCAGTGGGAGAGGGAGAAGCAGGCTTCCCGCTGAGCAGGGAGCCCGATGCGGGGCTCGATCCCAGGACCCCGGGATCATGACCTGAGCCGAAGGCAGACGCTTAACGACTGAGCCACCCAGGTGCCCCCCCAGAACCCCTTTTAGACCACACCTTTTCACCTAAGTGCCCCCTTCCAAAATATTCTCTATTCCAGCATCTTTCTTGGTTCCTTTGCAATACTTATAAGAATTGGGAAATATTTAGTTTTTGGCTGGTTTGGACTGTGGGCATCAGGAGGGCAGGGACCATGGCTGTCAGGCAAGTTGGATCCCTATGGATGGCAGCCGCCGCGGGCCATGCAGTGCCTGCACCTGGAGTGGGTGGCAAGGGGGGGTGGCGGGGGGGGGGGGGGATGGAGTTGGCAGGCAGTGAATCCCAGGGAATGGGAGCTATGAGCCTGGCGATGCTCTGCATAAAGTGACCTGCGAGCTCTCTGCTCTTCTGGATTTACCCGGCCCTGGGCCCTGGGGCTTATTTTCATTTGGATTACCTACTATTTCCCAGTTATCTGAAGTTTAAGGCCATATAAGGTAGTTGAGAGCGCAGACAACGGAGCATGGATTCAGATCTCAGCCCTGCCACTCCCCGGCTGTGTGGCCTCTCAGCTTTGTGAGGGGGGAGCGGCTTGCTGCTGGAGCGCCCGGCCCAGTGCCTAGCGCACAGCAGTGCCCAAAGGCTTGGCGGGGACTGTTCCCAAGGCCCCCCCCCCCCCCCCCCCCTCCCCACTCCACCCGGCGGCGCCCGAGCTCAGGCCAAGCCCCGCCCACAGGTGTACCCGGCCCGCGAGGCCCTGGCTGCGCTGGAGCCCTACTCGCGGCTGCCCCCGCAAGGACACGTGGCACGGCCCGCCGACGTCGTGGCAGGCCCCCGCCACCTGTACACCTTTTTCCCGCGGCCCCACGGGGACATGCACAGCCTGGTGCGCCGCCGCCGCCGCCTCCCCGAGCCCGAAGCCGCCGCGCTCTTCCGCCAGATGGCCGCCGTCCTGGCGCACTGTCACCAGCACGGGCTGGTCCTGCGCGATCTCAAGCTGCGGCGCTTTGTCTTCACGGACCGCGAGAGGTGAGTGTGGTCACAGAGACCCTCCTCGCAGACATACCTAAGAGATGGGCCCTGATGGGGAAACTGAGGCCCACGAAGGCAAAGTAACTTACACAAAGAAATGGGGAAGCCCGGACTGGCTCCTCTGCTTGGTTCCCGGGAAAAGGTTGACTCGGGGCTAATGAAAGCCCCTGGACTGGAGCGTTGCCTCTGTGACAGTCATAAGAGCTGACAGTGACGAAGAGCTTGGCTGCGCTCTCTGACTCGGCCCGGATGCTTACAAAGATGAGGTAGGCACTCTTCTTGTTCCCATAGGCCAGGTGAGGAGACCCGCCCAGAAAAGTCAAGTAACCCCCAAGATACCACAGCTAAATAAATAGTAGAGCTGGGAATCGAACCCAGATGTGACTCCAGAGAGGTCCTAATCCACCCTGAGCTTGAGAGGCGGGAGGCCTGGCTGGGCTTACCCCCTGACTCTGGGTGACTCAGGGTCTCTGGACCTCAGTTCCCCATTGGAAGGAGAAAAGTGGACGGTTAAGATGTTTCCAGGATATCAGGGCCACAGACAACAAGCCACAACGGGCCCTGAGGTTCCTCAATGGGAATGTTTTCTGTGAAACAGAATCAGTGATGTTGGAGGGAGGGAGCGGAGAGGGGAGCCGGCATTCTCTCCCCTACCCCAGATTGGGGAGGGGGGCGGTGAGCAGGAGTGGGGTGTGTCCTGGAGCAGGCAAGCCAGTGAGGTCCACATGAACAGCCATCAGGAACATGGATTACATTGCAAGATTTTTTGTGGGATTGGGGGATGGGGAAGGAGGGCGACCCCACGGCACATTTTAATTTATTTAATTTATTTTTTTAAGTGATCTCTGCACCCAACATGAGGCTCAAATTCATGACCCCAACATCAAGAGTCGCATGCTCTTTCAACTGAGCCAGCCAGGCACCCTCCCACCCATTCACATTTCAAACTTTTTTTTTAAAGATTTTATTTATTTATTCATTTATTTATTTATTTATGAGAGAGAGAAAGAGAGAGAGAGCGCACAAGCAGGGGGAGCAGCAGCAGAGGGAGAATCAGACTCCCCACTGAGCAAGGAGCCTGATGTGGGGCTTGATCCTGGGACCTTGGGATCATGGCCTGAGTGGAAGGCAGACACTTAACCGACTGAGCCACCCAGGCGTCCCCATTTTAAACTTTTTGAAATACTTTTAGACTTTCCTAAAAGTTGTGAAAATAGTGCAAAGAGTTTTCATATCTCCTTCACCCACTTGCCTTAATGTTAACTTCTCACATAGCCAAGGAACAACTATCAAAACTAAGAAACAACTATCAAAACTAAGCCTGGGTGGCTCAGTTGGCTAAGTGACCAACTCTTGGTTTCCGCTCAGGTCATGATCTCAGGGTCGTGAGATTGAGCCCTGCATCAGGCTCTGCACTCAGTGGGGAGTCCGCTTGGGATTCTCTCTCCCTGCCCCACCCCCAGTTCAAGCTCGCTTTCCCTCTCTCTCTCTCTCTCTCTCTCTCAAAAAAACAAAAACAAACCCAAAAAACTAAGAAATTAATCTTGGTCTAGTACTATTCACTAAACCGTGGATTGATTCCGATTTCACTAGCTTCCCACTAATACCAATTTTCTGTCCAGGATCCAGTCCAGGACCCCAGCCTGCATTCAGTTGTCCTGTCTCCTTAGTCTGCTCCAGTCTGAAACAGTCCCTTAGTCTTTCCTTGTCCTCCTTGACCTTGACACTTTTTGATTTTGGGTTTTTTTTTTCTTTTTTCAAATTTTTTTTCAGGGCTAGTTGATTTAGCAGGTGAGTTGTACACACTCCTTACCAGATTCTGATTTCCATGGCCACCGTCCTGACCTTGACAACTTTTGGATAGTACCAGTCAGTTATTTCATATATTGCCTCTCAACTTGGATTTGATGGATGTTTTTCTCATGCTTAGACCGAGATTATGCATTTTTGGCAACAGTACCGTACAACAGGAAGGGTGCCTGGGTGGCTGAGTCAGTTGGGCATCTGACACTTGGTTTTGGCTTGGGTCATGATCTCAGGGTCTTGAGATGGAGCCGTGCGTGGAGCCCCAAGTGGGGCTCTGTGCTCATTGCCAAGTCTGCTTGAGATTCCCTCTCCCTCTCCCTTCCCCCCAACTCATGAGTGCTCTCTCTCTCAAATAAATGAATAAATAAACAAATAAAATCTTAAAAAAAAAGAGTACCACAAGAGGGATAGGTCCTTCTCAGCACACTGTGTCAGAAGATGCATGATGGTGATATGTGTTACTGTGATCGTTAACCTCAGTCATTTGGTTAAGGTGGTGTCTGCCAAGTTTCTCCACTGTAAGGTTCCTAATTTACCCCTTATAATTAATAAATACCTTGGGGGGGGGCACCTGGGTGGCTTAGTTGGTTAAGCCTCCAACTCTTGATTTCTGCTCAGGTCATGATCTCAGTGTTGTGAGACTGAACCTGCACCTTGGGCTCTGTGCTCAGTGGGGTGTCTTATTCTCTCTCTCTCCCTCTCCCTCTGCCCCTCTCCCTGCTCATGCTCTCTCTTTCTAAAGTAAAAATAAAATAAAATTGTGGGGTGCCTGGGTGGCTCAGTCCTTAAGCATCTGCCTTTGGCTCAGGTCATGATCCCAGGGTCCTGGGATCGAGCCCCACATCAGGGAGCCTGCTTCTCCCTCTCCCTCCCCCCCGCTTGTGTTCCCTCTCTCACTGTGTCTCTCTGTCAAATAAAATAAAATAAAATAAAATAAAATAAAATAAAATAAAATAAAATCTTTAAAAATACATACATACATACATACATACATACCTTGGGCTGGTGCTTCGAGGCCATGCATGTAAATACTGTTTCTCCTCAAATTTGCCCAGGGATTTTCACAGGGCATCCACCTCACCTGTAGCAGTTACTGTTGTGATGCTTGCCTAACGGTGATTTTCTCTTTCCTTCTCTCCTTCTACATTTTATACTAAAATGAACATGCCTTTCTTTAGTAAGAAGTAGAATATAAATTTTATAATGATTTTTTAAGTTAATACAGAGCTTCAAATAATTGTGAACTTAGGATGAGTTACATCACCCACAGACCTCCCAGGGTGAGAAAGTACTTCATGTCTTTTTAAGGCAATAGTTTGAGAAGCACTGTTGGTAGAAGAGGGCTGGTGGAGACAGACCTCGCTTGGAATCTTGGTTCTACTTTTTACCTGCTCTTTGGCCTTGACAGTGGCTTTACCTGCCTGGGTCTTGATTTTTTTCAAATGCCAGCAGGCACCCTAGAACTGGTGTCACAGAATAATTTTAATAGCAGTGGTAATTAAAAAAATGGCATTGGTAACAGAAAGGTTATTATTAAAGTAACCTGGAGTGCTCTGTGGGAATTGTTTAAAGCGGAAGTTGCAAATGGTGGACCTCACACACATTTTCTTTTTGGTCCCACGTACATGTTCATTTGTTTTTTTTTTGTTCTTAAGATTTTATTTATTTATTTGACAGAGAGAGACAGAGCGAGAGAGGGAACACAAGCAGGGGGAGTGGGAGAGGGAGAAGCAGGCTTCCCGCGGAGCAGGGAGCCCGATGCGGGGCTCGATCCCAGGACCCTGGGATCATGACCTGAGCCGATGGCAGATGCTTAACCGACTGAACCACCCAGGCGCCCCATGTTCATTTGTTTTTAATTGAAATTGGCTGCCAACATTTCAAAAACTGGGACTTTTCATTAACATATGGTTTCTGGCTTCTCTTGGGGAAAAATGGGAATGTGGGGCCATTGGGAATGGTGAGGGGTTCATAGCAGTGGCTCTGGGTGGGTGAGAGTTGGGGTTCACATCCCAGCCCTGTACCCTGTGGCTGTAAAATGACGGCTTCCTCACAGGTTGTGTGAGGACGAGATGAGATACAGCAGATAATGAGCTTAGCTCCGGGTCAGGTACCCCATGGACACTCCAGAATGTTGACTGTAATGTTGTTAGCAGTGACCTTTTTAGACAGTGTTTGTGCTGAGGTGTTTGGCATGGTCCCCACTTCCTATTTCTCTCACTTTATTACCTGCCTAGACCCTAAGTTTGTCCCTGGTTTAAGAGACGCTTAGTGCCCTCGGCCCCCTCAGCCCCTCCTCGAGGGACTGTTGGGAAATGTGCTCCTCTCAGAGTCCTAGTTCAAACCCAGTTGTTCTGTGGCCTTGAGAAATGACTTAACGTCTCTGAGCCTGGGCCTCCTCGTGCGTAAAATGCGATCAACCAACCAGTCTCACAGGACTGGCTCAATTCTGCCCGATGCCAGCAGGCGCTCACGACATGGGTGCCATTAAGGGTGAGAGTAGAGGGTGGTGGCATGGGGGTCCCCATAGGAGCTGACCCCTCTGTCTGTCCCCCTGCCACAGGACAAAGCTGGTGCTGGAGAACCTGGAGGACGCCTGTGTGCTGAGTGGGCCGGACGACTCCCTGTGGGACAAACACGCGTGCCCAGCCTATGTGGGACCGGAGATCCTCAGCTCCAGGGCATCCTACTCGGGCAAGGCCGCCGATGTGTGGAGCCTGGGCGTGGCGCTCTTCACCATGCTGGCTGGCCACTACCCCTTCCAAGACTCAGAGCCTGCCCTGCTCTTTGGCAAGATCCGCCGCGGTGCCTTTGCCCTGCCTGAGGGCCTCTCGGCTCCTGCCCGCTGCCTGGTCCGCTGCCTCCTTCGACGGGAGCCAGCTGAGCGGCTCACAGCCACGGGCATCCTGCTGCACCCCTGGCTGCGGGACAACCCGATCCCCTCAGCTCCATCCCGATGCCACCTCTGGGCAGCTGACCAGGTGGTTCCCGAAGGGCCGGGGTTGGAGGAAGCTGAGGAAGAGGAGGGGGAAGCAGAAGCGGGTCTATATGGCTAGGTAGCCCTAGACTCTCAGCTGCAAACAGTGGACTGAGTTTGGGGTATCTCCAAGCTCTCTCCGGCCTTTTTTGCACTGAGCCAAACCTTAGTGCCTTCTAGAAGCGAGAAAGGAAGAGGCATGTATGGAGTGGGCTGTATGCACACCTGTGTGGTTCCTCATACCTGGGCACACAGGCCTGTGCATTTAACACATCCTTCTTGGGAGTCCACTGTGTGCCAAGCCCTGTTCTAGGTGCCGGGAACACAGCAGTGAACAGAAGACAAATCTCCTGCTCTCAGAGCTCACCGCTTTTCCATGCCCGCAGGTGTGTCCACACGGGGCCCTCCCGGTATAGGTGTCAGCATCCACTCGTGCTGGTGCCCCGGCACTTCTGACCCTGGACAGTCCCTCTCATAAATCCCTGTGCCAAAGCCTCCAGGCCTCCCCCTCACAACTCAGGACTCCAGAGCCCAGGCTGTGCTGGGAACTCCCAGCAGCTCTGTCTTCTCCATCCAGGCCCGAGCCAAGGACTCGGGCTGGAGCCTCTCCAGTTCAAACTATGAGGCTGGTCCTCATCTGACTCAAGGACGGTTTGGAATGAGGGTGCACAGCTGTGCTCCGCTGGCCTGAGCACCAGAGATGAGGTTGGAGGAGGCAGGCTCTTCCTCCTGGCCTTCTGGGAAGTCTCAAGCCCTATTCTGGGTTTTGGATCAACACCATGGGTTTTGGATGCCATAAGAATGTATTTTTACCTTTTGCCTAATAAAGGAGTTATGAGATATTTTAATGTCCCGGACATGTGCTCTGTCCACTCCTCCCCATCCCAGCGTTCTCCTTGCCCGATGGCGAGGCCAGAGGCTTGTGGTTTGTGAGAACAGATTCCCTGCAGCCCAGCGGCTCTTGCGCATGCCGTCTGTTCCTTCGGGAGGCACTGGGGTCTCTGTTAGGGTACTTTTTGGCTGCAAGTAACCGAAACCCTGGGCCAAAGTGGCTTTCAAAAGAAGGAAATTTCACACAAAGCCAAGAAGTCAAGAGGTGGGACGGGCTTCTGGGCTGGTTGGTTCAGCTCTCAGAGCTGTAAGCAAGGACTGGCTCCCCGAGCTCATTCTCTCTCTGCTCTGTTGTCCCTGGTGACGACTGACACAATGGCCACAGCGGTCCCAGGTGTCAACAGAAGAGAGATCTGTGACCAGAGGAAGCAGGAGGGTGGTACTGTAGCACCAGAGGACTCAGTCCTCTGGAGTCAGCCTGCCTGGAACGAAGTCTTGGCTCCCACACTCACTAGCTGACCCTCAAGTGTCTTAACTACTCAGCTTACTCATCTGTACAATGAGCGAAACAGTGCCCACCTCACGAGAGTTGAATGAGTTATTTCCTGTAAAGCACTTAAACCCTCAATAAGTGTCAGCTGTTACTTTTACCCCCAGAGCTCTTTCTTGGGATGGGGAAAGCTTTGCCAGAAGCCCTCCTGGCCGACTTTCCCACAGATTTCATTGGCCAGGGCTGGGTCACATGTCCTTTCCTGACCAATCACCAGCAGGGAAATGCGGGTACACAAATTAACCAAGCCAACCCTCAGGCGGCAGGGGGGTGCAGCCTCCCTGAGGTTCATGCTCCATGTGGGAGGGGTTGTCACCTGAGCAAAGTCAAATTCTGGGAGGAGGTAGTGGGAGAAAGCACGAGAACTGAGGTGTCCTGGTTGAAGTTATGGCCGGCGGCAGACAGGTGAGGGCGACCGTTCTAGATCACCCAGCCATCAGTCTGCAAATGCACCGATCAGTCAGGCTGGCCAAGACCAGAAGCCTTGCCTCAGAATCATGAGCTAAATAAAGGGATCTTTGTTTTAAGCCACTGAGTTTTGGGGTGTTTTGTTACACAGCAAAAGCTAACTGATAGGGACAAGTCATCCTCCTCTCTCTGTACCCAGGATTGCTGGGGAAGGGCCCCAAGCTTTCTTCTTCCCCGCCCTGGCTTCCAACAGACAGTTGGAACAATTTGTGTGGACAAATTAACAGTCCCAGTTCCTTCACAAGCTGCGTGTCCTCGCCAGTACCAGAGGAGTGAGGGGGAGGGACACAAACTCATCTAAAATGGGGGTGCCAAGTGTCGGGTACTGTGCTAACCTTTTATCTACATTACACAGAGGGGCTCGTTTAATTCTCACGGCAACCCTAGGAGGTAAATACGCTTGTCATTTTATAGGTAAAAAAAAAAGTGGTTTAGAGAGAAGACTCGGCCAACACCGCACAACAGAGAAACTCACCTGGTTTCCTGGTTTTGCCTTGAAGCAAGAAATTTTTTTTTTTAAGATTTTATGTATTTATTTGAGAGAGAGAGCGTGAGTGGAGGGGCAGAGGGAGAGGGAGAAGCAGGCTCCCCATTGAACAGGGAGCCCGATGCGGGGCTCGATCCCAGGACCCTGAGATCATGACCTGAGTCGAAGGCAGCGGCTTAATGACTGAGCCACCCAGGGACCCCACGAAGCAGGAACTTTTGACAAGGCATCTCAGAGGCAGCCACATGAAAACTGGCACAGAAAAATACAGAACCGACTCTCACCAAGTAATGCATGTGGCCAAACCCCTGACGCAATTAGTGGGGACTATCATGGTCTACTTATATTCATATAATGATCATTGTAAAACTTTTACAATATCAAATGTAATACATATATATTACTACAAGTGAGGGACTGTAGGAAATTTAATTGGGGTTTTTCTCTATAACTGGGAGCTAAACACAAAAGATAATATTGTGGTCTGCCCAATTATTTATTTGCTTTAGCAATTCAACCACTATTTTGAATGACGGCTACAGCCAGGCATGGTGCCAGATGGACACAAACGTGGTCCCTCCGCTCAGGGACTCAGTCTAATAGAGAAGCCAGATGTTAAACAGGTAACCACACAAATTAAGAAGCTAATTACCAGGGGCGCCTGGGTGGCTCAGTTGGTTAAGCGACTGCCTTCGGCTCGGGTCATAATCCTGGAGTCCCGGGATCGAGTCCCACATCGGGCTCCCTGCTCGGCGGGGAGTCTGCTTCTCTCTCTGACCTTTCCCCCTCTCATGTGCGTGCTCTCTCTCTCTCATTCTCGTTCTCTCAAATAATAAATAAAATCTTAAAAAAAAAAAAAAAAGCAGCTAATTACCAGGGCGCCTGAGTGGCTCAGTTGGTTAAGGGGCTGCTTTCTGCTCATGTCATGATCTCAGGGTCCTGGGATCCAGCCCCACGTTGTCAGGCTCCCTGCTCGGCAGGGGGCCTGCTTCTCCCTCTCTCTCTGTCCCCCCACTCATGCTCTCTCTCTTTCTCTCAAATAAATAAAATCTTAAAGAAAGAAAGAGAGAAAGAAACTAATTACCTCTGTGTTAAGTAAGTTCTTTGTGGCTAAGGTGGGCATCACCAAATATTCCAGGTGCTCCCCTACCTGCCTGCCCCCCCTTACACTCACGTGATTAATTCTGACCAATGGTGTGTGTGTAGAAGTGCCCTCTGTGGGAGATCCCTTCTGGGCTGAGGCCATTGAGAGCTGGTGGACCTCTACCCTCTCATTCCTAACACAGCCACCGTGAGGCCACGGTTTCCTTAGCTACGAGATGGAGGAGGACCACCAGATCCACACTGGCTTTTAGTGAGCAAGACATGAAGTTACCTGGGTGAGGTCTTTGTGATTCGGAGTTTCTGTTGGGCAGTTAGGGTTAATGACCATGATTAAGTATAATTTGCCCCAAAGGAGGGGAGAAAATTTCTCTCCCCCAGTAACTAGGCTTTGCTGCATTACAAACACCAAAACTTAGCGGTCCCTGCTTCTCGGGGTCAGCAGTTTGCGCCCGCTAGAAGGGCAGGCAGGCTCATGCCTGGCTGTGTGTCATCCGTCAGTCTGTCAGCAGCAGGCTTTAAGGAGGCTGGGCTGGGTAGCTCACTTCTGTTCTATGAGGTCTCAGCCTCCAACAGACTTAGCCCGGGCCCCCTCATGTGGTGGTCTTGGGTTTCAAAAAAGCAATAATAGAGGACAGACGCCAATGTGCACACTATGCCGGTGTCACATCAGCAAATGTCCCATTGGCCAAAGCATGTCACACAGTCAGATTCAGGAGGTGGGAAAAATGATTCTCCGTCTTGATGGGAGGAGCTGAAAATAATTTATGGCTTTTTATTTACTTATTTATTTTAATAGACAGCACGAGATATACTTGATCAAATAAGTTGACCACTGTGTACCCAAAACTGACCCTTCAGGCTGTGTGTCCCTGGACAAATTGCTTGGTGTCTCTGGGCCCCAGCCTGTTCCACTCCCCTCTGTGTGGCTAAGCCCCACCCCGCCTTTGAGGCTGGGCCTGGAGACTCTGTAAGACTGGGCCAGCCCTGCCCTGCACCTCTGCAGCCTGAAGAACAGAGTCTAGATGTGGTTGGTCAGTCCTCTGGGATGCTTGTTTACAAGGCTGATCCCTGACCTCTCTTGACCTGTGAGTCAGACTGCGTGGGGTTGTGCATCTTAACAAGCCCCCTGGGTGATGCTACTGAGCATCCATTTGGAGAACCTCTGTATTTGGAGAAATCCTGACTCCTTGGGGAACTCAAGCTCATTTCAGCTCTTCTCTGAGCTTGTTAGACCCCAGCCCAGGTATAAAATGGGTATAGAAGTTCCACCTGCTTGGGATGCCAGGAGGGACTCAGAGGTCTGAGAGGGCTCTCTCAGGGCTCAAATCTGAGCCACCATGACTGTTTTACTGGCTTTACCTCTCTCCTTAACTGGCTTTGTTTTTCTTCACAGCACTTAGCACCACCACCTGGCAGGACATTCTGTCTCTGTTGTTTGTGGGAGGTACAGAAGGCCAGGGGCTATGTTTTGTTCATAATGGTCTCCCCCACTCCTAGAACAGTGCCTGGCACACAGAGCTGCTCAGTTAAATGTTTATTGAATGACTAACTGAAAGCAGTGGCTATGCAGACTCTACATGGCTAGAACAAAGCAGGACACTTGTTAGGGATGGTTAATGTTTACTGAGGATACATCACGTGCCAGGCATGGTTCTAAGCACTTTGTATGCACTCTCTCACTTGACATGTGATGGCCAGCCTCTAACACGGCCCGCTATGATCTTTACACGTGGTATTCAGGCCCCTGTGTAGTTCCCTCCTCCCCTGAGCTGGGGTGACACGTGTAACAAATAGGATATTGTGAAAATGAAAAAATATGACTTTTTTTTCAGTCCATAAGAAGTGTATTATGTCTTCAACACAACACAGCAATGTAGACTCTTCTGTCAGAGAAGGATCTTTCAGACCCATGGAACCCTCACCCAGATGCGTAGCCCATTTGTCATTTTCATAAGCAGCTGGATTCTTGCCCTTGGATTTCTCAAACTCCTGGGTCCCCCACGTGTAGACAAGATAAAACACTACAAAATGTGGTGGCACAGTGCCAAGGATGTGTGCCCGAGTGTGGCGCTGCACACTTGGGATGCCCCTGCCTAAGTTTGCAGGAAGGCCACAAAGCTGTATGTGGTACCATGTTGCATCCGTGTTAGATTCCCAAACTCGTGGCCCAGGGTTGCGGCGGTGACTCACTCCCGCACAGGGGTCACCTCGCCCTCCCCAGTTGTGGGAATCACTGTCCATCTGAAGGAGTAAGGCTCAGCCATACAATATATCATGGCTCCTGCCTTGCTCTCCTGAATCATCTGCTCTTAGGAAAGCCAGCTGCCATGTTTCAAGGACACTCAAGTAGACTGATGGAGAGGCACATGTGGCAAGAAACTTAGACATCCTGCAAACCAGCACCAACCAGGTGTGTGAGCAGCTTTTTTTTTTTTAAAGATTTTATTTATTTATTTGAAAGAGAGAGAATGAGAGAGAGAGAGAGAGAGCACAAGAGAGGGGGGGAGGGTCAGAGGGAGAAGCAGACTCCCTGCCGAGCAGGAAGCCTGATGCGGGACTCGATCCCAGGACTCCAGGATCATGACCTGAGCCAAAGGCAGTCACTTAACCAACTGAGCCACCCAGGTGCCCCATGAGCAGCTTCCTTGAAAGCTGACCCTCCACCCCAGTCAAGCCTTCGGATGACTGAAGCCTCAACCAACATCTTCACTACAACCTCTGAGAGACTTTGAGCCAAAACCACCTAAGAAGCTGCTCCTGAGTTCCTAACCGCCAGAAACTGTGTGAGATCTACATGTTTATTGTTGTTCTAAGCCACTGAATTTTGGGGTAACTCATTAGATATCAACAAGCCATAACTGACACAAATCCTCAAAACAGCCCTATGAGGGAGGAGCCATCGTGATTACCACTGCACGGAGGGGGAAGCTGAGGCCCAGAGAGCGGGAATCTTGTTCAGGGCACACAGATAGCAAACGGTGGGACTGAGCCCAGGTTTGAACGACTAAAGAGTCTACCTGCTGGTCAGGAAATGACAGATGTTGGCGGGGATGTGGAGAAAGGGGAACCCTCCTACACTGTTGGTGGGAATGCAAGCTGGCGCAGCCACTCTGGAAAACTGTACGGAGGTTCCTCAAACAGTTGAAAATAGAGCTACGCTACGATCCAGCAATTGCACTACTGGGTATTTACCACAAAGATACAAATGTAGGGATCTGAAGGGGTATGTGCACAAACTGAGGGTTCTAGAGGGGAGGTGGGTGGGGGGATGGGTTAGCCTGGTGATGGGTATTAAGGAGGGCACGTTCTGCGTGGAGCACTGGGTGTTATGCACAAACAATGAATCATGGAACACTACATCAAAAACTAATGATGTAATGTATGGTGATTAACATAACAATAAAAAATTTAAAGAAAAAAAAAAGAGTCTACCCGCTAGGATGAAGGATGTCCCAAGTGAATGCTGGCTCTGCCCTTGAAGGGCCGAGGCGAGGACCAGGACCGCTGAAAGAAAATATCTGCCCTCAGTCCAAACTTGTGCAGGTAACCTCAGGGCTGAAGGAACCACGATCATCATAAACCGGCAGGGTCACCAGGGGAAAACAAGGCAACAGAAGTGAAAACCAGTGAAAACCAGCAGAAACAGATACTCAGAGTTCAGATGGCAATATTATCAGACACAGATTATAAAAGAAAAATGTGTACTGCCCTGAAATAAATTACAAGCTTGAAACCATGGCCAAAGTATAGAAACTTTATCAAGTGACAACAGATCTGAAAACCCAACAGAACTTCTAAAATAAAAAATACAATAACCAAAATAAAAAATTCAAAGTCTTGGTGGGGGGGGTGGGGGCGCCTGGGTGGCTCAGTCGATTAAGTGTCTGCCTTCAGCTTGGGTCGTGGTCTGGGGGTCCTGGGATGGAGACCCGCGTCGGGCTCCCTGCTCAGCAGGGAGTCTGCTTCTCCCTCTCCCTCTGCCCCCTCTCTGCTCATGTTCTTTCTCTCTCTCTCAAATAAAAAAAAAAAATCTTCAAAAAAAATAATTCAAAATCTGGGTTAAACCACAGATTAGATGTGGCGAAAGAGGGAATAGTGAGATAGAAATCCAACATCAACCACAGATTCAAGAGACTCTATAGGGGCCCCTGGCTGGCTCAGTCTGTAGAGCATGGGACTCTTGATCTCAGGGTCATGAGTTTGAGCTCCATGTTAGGCGTAGAGATTATGTCAAAAAAAGAGAGAGAGACTCTAAATTTTCACACATAGACACATCATGGTGAAAATGCAAAAAGACAAAGAAAAAATCTTAAAAGCACTCAGAGGAAAAAACCAGCGAGATTACTCTCTAAAGGACGGCAGTACAACATGGATGAACCTCAAAAACATGATGCTAAATGAAAGAAGCCAGTCACTAAGGAACACATATTGTAAGATTTAATTAATATAAGAATAGGAAAATCTATAGAGACCAAAAGTAGATTAATGCCGTGCGGTTGGAGGATACCAGGTGGGGGGTGTCTGCTAATGGGTACAGGGCTTCTCTAGGGGTGATAAAAATGTTCTAAAATTAGATTGTGGTGACGGTTGTATATATAAGTCTGCAAATGTACTAAAAACCATTAAACCGTACACTTTAAATAGATGGCTCTTACAGTATATCAATTATATGTCAATAAGGCTGTTGAAAGAAAGAACAGCAGTTAGACTGACAGGTGGTGATGTTTCGGTAGCAGCCATAGAAGCTGGAAGACGAAGGAGTGCTATTTTCTTTCTTTCTTTTTTTTTTTTTTAAGATTTTATTTATTTATTTGACAGAGAGAGACACAGCGAGAGAGGGAACACAAGCAAGGGGAGCAGGAGAGGGAGAAGCAGGCTTCCCGCCGAGCAGGGAGCCTGATGCGGGGCTCAATTCCAGGACCCTGGGACCATGACCTGAGCCGAAGGCAGACGCCTAACGACTGAGCCACCCAGGCACCCCAGGAGTGCTATTTTCAAGGTGAAATGCCAGCTGGATTCTCCCAGTGAAAATGTCTATCAAGACTGAACTCTAACTAAGACTTCAAAGACCAAGAAAATTTGTCACCAGGAGTCTCTTCCTAACAAGGAGTTTTAAAACAGCGGCTCTCAAACCTGACTTTGTATTATAAATAGCAGAGAGCGTTGTAAATTCCTGATGCCTGGGCCCAGCCTGGGATTATGAATCAGTTGATCTTAGATGTGGCGTGGGCATCAGGATTTTTAAAAGGTCTACAGATGATTCAAATGTACAGCCCAGGTTGAGAACCTCTGTGTTAAGGGATGCATTTCAGGCAAAAGGTAAGTGACCCTAGATGAAAAGTCAGAGATTCCTTCATTTGTTTAAGATATAATCCTTGAGGACCTATTACGTTAGGAACTGTTCTAGATACCAGGAACACAGCAGTGAGCAAAATAGACAAGAGTCCTGGCCTCTAGAAGAGGGAAACAGACAAAAAAAAAAAAAAAACCCAAGATAAATAAGTAAAATATGCCATTAGATAGTAATAGATGCTGTAGGAAAAAAAAAATGAAGCCAGGAAGGAGGATATGAAATGCCGGATGTATGTGGGTGTGTGAAATTTCAGATAGAGTGGATGGGGAAGACTCTTGGGTAAAGACCAAACTAAACGGAGAGAGCAAGCCATAAGGGTATTTCGGTTATGGCATATGCAAAGGCCCTGAGGTGGAGTGTGTCTGCCTTGTTGCAGGACTTAGGAGGCCAATGGGCTTGAGTGGAGTGAGCCAAGTAATCAAGGGAGATCTCACTGAAATGGAGTGGGGAGGCCAGGAAGGGGAGCTCTGACAGGTACCCCTGGAGGTCCCTTACAGGAGGAATTGTCAATTACACACCCCAACAAAGAGTCCTCAGCAGGAAAGTATCAACTACAGGCCCCGACAGGGAAAGATGTGAATTGCATCCCCTACAAGAAATCCACTACCTCTGTAACTCCGCCAATGAGAACCTGTCATCACCCTGAACTCTTGCTTTTCTCCAGTGGATTTTGGCTCAAAGCACCCCTCCCAGTTTCCTCCTTCTCAGTAAAATAATGTTCCTTTGCTTTGTTTGTTAGACTTGCCCATGGTTTTTCATAGCTTGAATGTCCCAGATTGCAATTCTTGGCTATTCCTGAATAAACCCATTTTGCTGGGAAAATAACTGGCTGTTTTATATTTTAGGTTTAACAGTAGAAAAGGAGGGGAGGCAGTTTGCAGGCCGTGGGGAGGACCTCGGCTTTTACTTTGCCATGAGAGTGTTGGGAACTACTGCGAGTGTGTTGAGGAGTGGTTTGATTGACATTCTAGGGACCCTCTGGCAGCAGGTGGAAAATGGACTGCTGGGGCCGAAAGGAGAAGCCGTCAGGTGAGGCCAGAGCTTCCGCTGGTCTTCAGCAAACAGAGCCGGGGATGTGGCTGACCCTCAGGTGCGCGAGTGGGTCCGCGGAGGCTGAGGCGGGGTGGCTCCGCGCTGTGCCCCACCCCAATACCGCCTAATCGCCGCCCCCGGCAGTCATGGCCCCGCCCCCGTCCGGCCCCGCCCCTCCCATCCGGGCCCCGCCCCCGCCCCTTCCCGCGGCGCGGCGGGCGCGGCAGGGCGGGTGAGTGAGGGTCCGGGAGTCTGGGGTCAGCCCAACAGGGGTCATTCCGGTCAAGGTCATTGAGCACCCGGTCATTGAGCCGTGATCCGGAGCAGGGCGGGGATCGCCGGGGACTGCGTAGGTGGCAGCCGCCCCTGGGTGGGCCGGGCGGTGTGTGGGGGCGGAGGGTGTCCGGATGTCCCGACAATCTGCTGCCCCACTTCCGGGGCCTCCACTTTCACTTTCCCTTCCGCTGTAGCTTGCTCTCCTCCCGTCCCCACTGTCTGGGGCCACCCCGGAGGGGAGGGAGTGTGGCTGTAATCCTGGGCGCCAGGGGCGCTCCCAGCAGCGAAGAGTGGGGCCCCTCCCCGGGGGCTAAACAGCGCCTGGCTGTGCGGCGTCCCTCTCATCCCCGCACCAGGCCTGTCTCGTTTCCTCTGTCGCGCATTGTGGGCTTGGCTCTGTGCCGCCTGCCCTTTCACCTCCCACGCGGGGTCCCGGCCGCTTCCCATACCCGGTCCCCGGTGCTTGGGATGTTACCCGATTGCCGCTGGGGACACCAAGGCACAAAGAGGGCTCGGGCCGCGTGGAAGGCCACCGGCGGGGGCTGAGTTGGCTTGTGGTCGTCCGCCCTCTGCCAGGTGACCCAGGGATAGCATTTCTCCGGAGCTGCTGCCCCCGCCCGGGGGGATGGGCGCAACCAAGCCAGATGGACGAGAAGACCAAGAAAGGTGGGCAACCCCTTGAGGCGGCTGGGAAACTTCTGTTAGGAGGTGGGCCCCGGCAGGACCCGGCCTCCCCTCCCCAGAAGGACCCGGGAAGAGGGAGCTTTAACAGTGTCCTTCCTCTACCCACCTGCCCCTCAGTTTCCTTCTTTGGGGCCTGGTTGCTGCCAGAGGCTTTTCATTCAATTATGGGATGCCCCTGAGGCCACCGTGACCCAACTCTGCTGCGATGGGGTAGGGAGCTCCCAGAGGGCACAGGAGACCTCGCAGGCTGGTGGGGGAGACAGATCTCAATGGACCAGAATATCAGGGGCCCTTGCCTCCCCTCTTGCTTCCTCCACCCAGCATTGTAGAACATGTCAAGTCATGTCATCACCCTGCTTAAATCCCCCCACCAGGTGCTCCTCTGTGTTCTTAAAACAGAGGCCAGAGCCCTTGGTTAGCCCACAAGGCCCTTTGGGCTTTATTGACCTCATAGTCTTACCCCATTCACCCCCTTGTTCATTCCGATGGAGCTCCACTGGCTTCTCTCTGTTCTCATCTAACCGTTTCTTGCTCAAGGCCTTTGCCCTTACCTTTCTCTCCACCTGGTATACTCTTCCCTAACTGGGTCTGGACATATGTAGCTTCTCCTTCTGGTCTCAGCTTCAGCGTCACCTCCTCCTAGAGGCCTTCCCTGATCTTACCCTGTTTATTTCCTTGCCAGCATGGATCACAATCTGAATTTTTTTCTGTTGTCTTGTCTCCTTACTTGGCTGGGAGATCCATGAGGAGAGAGACCCTGTTTATCTTATTCACTGCTGAATGCCAGTTTCTACGACAGTGGTTGGTACACAGCAGGAGCTCAATAGATGCTTGTCACATAAGTGAATGGAAGTATGGGGACCTGGGAGTATGAAGGAAACACAGAACCAAATGAACAGAGAGGGGGAATGGGGAGTTTTAGAGAAGGCCTCTCAGAGAAAGGGACTTTTAAGCTGGGTACTGAAGGATATGTAGGAGTTCACCAGGAAGACAGAGGAAGCATCATGTACAAGGGGTCACCACCTCCCTCACCCCCAGCTCCTGAAAGATAAACCCTGTGCTAACCTGCTTCCACTGTGCTGGATTTCAGCCGAGGAGATGGCCCTGAGACTCAGCCGGGCAGTGGCAGGCGGGGATGAAAAGGTGGCAGTGCAGTGTGCCATCTGGCTGGCAGAGCAACGGGTGCCCCTGAGTGTGCGACTAAAGCCCGAGGTCTCCCCAACACAGGACATCAGGTAAGGAGTGCATGGGTGGCCAAAGACTTAGGGTTTCCTGAACCGCAGCAGACCACAATGTATTCTTGCCTATAGAACAGCTATGTTTAGCGGCAGGTTCTGGTGTCAGGAGACCTAGGTTCAAACCCAAGCTCTGTCACTAATCAACTGTGAGGGCTATGGCAAGTCACTTCACCTCTCGGAGTTTCAGGGTTTTTTAAATTTTTAAAATGGGGCAATAATAGTAAGTTATCTCATAGGGTGGTTAGAAGGGGTATTAGAGTGTTAGTCCTCATGTAACAGAAAAAAACCAATAACTGGCATAAATAAGTTTGACGGCAGGCAGTCTAGATGTGGATGGAGGCTGTGCTTCCTGTAGTCCTCAGAGACTCATGCTTCTGTCCTGTTTTTCTGTCATTCATGGACTCCATTCTGAGGTTTGCTTCATGGTCCAAAATAGCTGTTCCAGCTCTAGCCATCACATCAGCATTCTTGTCAGCAGGAAGGAGAAAGGTGTGGTTTCTCTCCTGATCAGATCTGGGTGGGGGGGGGACCCAAATGTGAGGCCACCCAGTCGGGTGGGAGCTGGCGGCCCCGGGAGGTGAAAGAATTCACCCTAGGCCAAATAAAGGAGACAGAAGTTTATTGAATACACTGCAGGGGAGCGGTGGGTGGGACAGCAGAACAGACTATCTGCAGTGAGGCTGGGTAGGGGGCGGTAGTTACAGGGCAAAGTGGGGAAGTAGGGGACTGAGAACTGATGGAATTTTCCCTTTATTGGTAATTGTGTCTGGTGTAAGTAACCCATTGTCAGCTAGGGCTATGCGGATTTTGAGGTGGGTCGCTTAATGAGCCTATTTGTGTTCAGCTTTGGTGGTTGCTGTGGGCCCTTTTGCCTTGATCAAGTTTCCATTGCTCCAGCTTGTTGTCCCAAAGCGGCCTCTACAGAAGGGAAGAAGGACACCCCCTCCTACACTTAAGAGCACATGGCTCAGAAAGTCGCACTTTTTCTACTGAGTTCCTGCAGACCAGAACTTATTCCCACAGCCACACTCAGCTTGAAGGGAGGCTGTGAAATGTGACCAGGTATCCAACTAGAATTCAGGGGTTCTGTTAGCAAGAGAAGCAAGGGAGGATGGATACGGTTAGTCTTTCTCCAGGAGACTTAAGCTTGATGTTGTAATGCTTAGCACTGTGCCTCGCACGTATCAGTCACTCAACAAACGGCAGGGTTTATCTTTCTCCTGCTGCTTTTTTGCTGCTGCATACATAGTAAGACAGTAGTTTCATAGTTGTGATTTTCAATGATCCTGGTGGATCCCATTTGATTTTTTAATGGTTTCATTGAGATATAGTTGACATACCATACAATCCAACAATTTAAAGTGTATAGTTCAAGGCTTTTAGTATATTCAGAGTTGTGCAACCATCACCACAATCAATTATAGAACTTTTTTTTTTTAAGATTTTATTATTTATTTGAGAGTGAGAGCAGGAGCAGGGGGAGCGGCAGAGGGAGAGGGAGAAGCAGACTCCATGCTGAGCAGAGAGCCTCATGAGGGGCTTGATCCCAGGACCCTGGGATCATGACCTGAGCTGAAGGCAGACGCTTAACCGACTGAGCCACCAAGGTGCCCCACTTATAGACCGTTTTTTCACCCCCTGCAGAACCCCGGTCTGTGCTTATTAGTAGTCACTCCTCATCTCCCTGCCTTTCCGCAACCCCAGCCTTAGGCAGCCACTGATCTGCTTATCTCCAGGGGTGTGCCTAGTCTAGATATTTCATATAAATGGAATCATACGACATGTGGCCTTTTGCGTCTGGCTTCTTTCACTTAGCATAATGTTTTCTTAATTCATCCGTGTTGTAGCATGTATCAGAACTTTATTCCTTTTATCTTTGTTTATTTATTATTATTTTTTTAAGTAGGCTCCCCTAAACGTGGAGCCCAGTGCAGGGCTTGAACTCACGACCCTGAGATCAAGAGTTGGATGCTTACCGACTAAACCACCCAGGTGCCCCAGAACTTTATTTCTTTTTGTTGCTGAATAATAATCCACTGTATGGATATACCATATTTTCTCTATTAATCATTTGATGGACATTTGGGTTTTTTCCACTTTTCAGCTAATATTGAGTAATGCTGCTGCTGGGAACATTTGTGTCCACCTTTTACATGGACTTTTTTTTTTCCAGTTTTACTGAGATATCACTGACATATAACATTGTATTAGTTCAAGGGGATGTGATATTGTGATTTATAATAAGGAATACATATTTGGTCTTTGTCCTTTCCTGGCACAGACCTCCCCAGAACTTTGTAAGTGATGAGAATGGTAGAGGTGCCTTTTGTTATGTGAATGAGGTGACTTTTGGAATGTCCCCAGATCACCGAAGAATAGGGGCGAGTCACCAGAGCAACCAAGCCCCATGATTAGCGGGTTGGGACTTCCAGTCCCATCCCCCTGACCTCCTGGGAGGGGACAGGGGCTGAGGTTGCATCAGTCCCCAGTGGCAGCGGTTTAATCAGTCATGCGTATGTAATGAAATCTTCATAAAAACTGAAAAGGACAGGGTTCAGAGAGCTCCTGGGTTGGTGAACACATGGAGATTTGGGGAGAACGGTACAGTCCAAGAGGGTACGGAAGCTCCTCACCCCTTCCCATTTACCTTGCCCTATGTGTCTCTTCCATCTGGCTGTTCCTGAATTATATCCTTTTATAATAAACCAGTGATCTAGTAAGTAAAATGTTCGAGTTCTAGGAACTGCTCTAGCAAATTAATTGAACCTGAGGAGTGGACTGTTGGAACCCCCAACTCTATAGCTGGTGGGACAGCACAGGTGACAACCAGGGCTTGTGATTGGCATGGGGGAGGGGCAGTCTCATCGGGCTGAGCCCTCAACCTGTGGACGCAGCTGCTGTCTCTGGGTCGATAGGATCAGAATTGAGTTGCAGTATAGGACGCCCTACTGGTGCTCGAGAATCGCTGGGGGCTGTGTGAGGAGCTCCCCTCTTCCCGTCCACACGTTGGAAGTGGAGGCTCAGATTCATTTTAGATGGATGCCATATGATTTGGTACATGTGTGTATTGTGCAGTGATGACCACAATAATTTAACGTCCATTGCCTCACATACTTACAGATTATTATTATTTTTAAGTAATCTCTGCGCCCAACATGGGACTTCAACTCACCACCCCGAGATCAAGAGTCCATGTTCTAGGGGTGCCTGGGTGGCTCCGTCTGCCTTTGGCTCAGGTCATGATCCCAGGTGGGCTCCCTGCTCGGCGGGGAGCCTGCTTCTCCCTCTCCCTCTGCCTGCCGCTCCCCCTGCTGTGCTCTCTCTCTCTCTCTCTCTCTCTCTCTCTCTCTCTCTCTGTCAAATAAATAAATAAATAAAATCTTAAAAAAAAAAGGAGTCACATGCTCTACTGACTGAGCCAGCCAGGCACCCCTATTTTTTCTTGTGATAAGAGCTTTTAAGGGGCGCCTGGGTGGCTCAGTCGTTAAGCGGCTGCCTTCGGCTCGGGTCGTGATCCAGGGTCCTGGGATCGAGGCCCGCATCGGGCTCCCTGCTCGGCGGGAAGCCTGCTTCTCCCTCTCACACTCCCCCTGCTTGTGTTCCCTCTCTCGCTGTGTCTCTCTCTGTCAAATAAATAAATAAAATCTTTAAAAAAAAAAAGTTTTTAAGACTTATTCTGAGCAATATTTAGACATACAACAGAGTATTGTTAACTATAGTCACCGTGCCGTACATTACCTCCCCATGGCTTGTTTATGAACGCGGATTCATTAGCACACCTAACAATAATTAAGGAATTATTAGCAATAATTCCTTAAAATCCTCTAATACTGTTTATATTAAAATTTCCCTGATTATCTCATTAACAATTTTTATAGTAGGTTTGTTCCCGTCAGGAGCCAAAGGAGATCTATGCGTAACATTTCTTAATATCGTCCTTTTTATTCCCCTTCTCTTTTTATGCCATTAATTTAAGAAACCGGGTCTTGGACTTCCAGAATTTTCCCACATTCTGGATTTCTTAATTGCTGTCTCAGCCTGTCATTTAGGATCTCCAGTTTTTCTTGTGAACTTGGAGCTGGAGCTGAAGGTTAGGTTAGTCAGGAGTCACGTTTTACATTTCCGGGAGCTTGTCCTCACGTACTGATTGCTCCTTGCTCTTCTTGTTCTGTATTCGGATTTTTCTGTTTCTTTTGGGATCAGTTTTGTTTTGTTTTTGTTCTTGTTTTTTT
Source organism: Callorhinus ursinus (assembly GCF_003265705.2). Taxonomy (NCBI): domain Eukaryota; kingdom Metazoa; phylum Chordata; class Mammalia; order Carnivora; family Otariidae; genus Callorhinus; species Callorhinus ursinus. The sequence goes on from NW_027397100.1 coordinate 14,467,453, forward strand.
TTTTTAATATTTATTTATTTATTTTAGAGAGCGAGAATGAGAGAGAGAGAGCACACGAGAGGGGGGAGGGTCGGAGGGAGAAGCAGACTTCCCGCTGAGCAGGGAGCCCGATGCGGGACTCAATCCCGGGACTCCGGGATCATGACCTGAGCCGAAGGCAGTCGCTTAACCGACTGAGCCACCCAGGTGCCCCTTTGTTCTTGTTTTTTATCTTAGCCCTTCCTTTTCATGCTTTTGATCTTCCAGAAATGTTGAAGGGTCCTTGAGAAGGCTGGTGTTTCTCTGGAATGACATCGGCTTGGAATCCTGCCTCTCACAGTCATTCAGTGCTTATGCAGTAGAGTCAGTGTGACCTGGCTGTGCCTCGGGTTTTTATCCATAAAGCAGCGGTGACAGCAGTATCTGCCTCATGGGTTCATGGAGAGGATTAAATGAGCTAAAACATATGAAGTGCTTTGACCTGTCTTGGCATATAGTGGTTGGCTGTTGGTGGCTTGGCTAGGGACCAAAGGACAGAATGAGAGAGGAGGCTGCAGAGCCGGGAGGGGCCGATTGCAGAGGCCCTGGTGTGCCGCGGTGAGCGTGGATCTGATTCTCAGAGCAGTGCCAAGCCATTGCAGGGGCTCACGCGGTGGGTTCTGATCAAGAAGGAAGCCCAGTGCTGTGGGAATCCAGGAAAGGCCCCTACCCCAGGGTGTGTGTGTGGGGGGGGGCGTGGGCGTGTGCACTTGTGTCTGTACACATGCGTACGCGTGCACAAGTGGGCAGACACGTCTGTGCCAATAGCTGGCGGCCGGGGTTGGACCTGTGACCTTCTCCGCAGGCTGTGGGTGAGCGTGGAGGATGCTCAGATGCACACAGTCAGCATCTGGCTCACCGTGCGTCCTGACATGACCGTGGCTTCCCTCAAGGACATGGTGAGTTGGCAGGGGGCGGGGCCACACTAAAGGGACATATCAGGGCACATGCTTCCCATTTTGCTTCTACCTCTCTTTACTCTGATCCTTCCTTTTCACTCTCCCACTCTCCATACCCTGCGCCCCCCAGGTATTCCTGGACTACGGCTTTCCGCCTGTCCTGCAGCAGTGGGTGATTGGGCAGCGGCTGGCCCGGGACCAAGAGACCCTGCACTCCCATGGGGTGCGGCGGAATGGGGACAGTGCCTACCTCTATCTGCTGTCAGCCTGCAACACCTCACTCAACCCTCAGGAGCTGCAGCGGGAGAGGCAGCTGCGGATGCTGGAAGGTGAGGCTCTCCCTCTGAGCGCCATGGGACTCACCTGAGATCGCAGGGTGAGAGGGAGCAGAGCCCGAGGCTTTTGGTCAGGAGCCCTCACTGGGAGGACCTTATGCATAGCGGGGAAGAGAGGACAAAGGGTACCCCGGAGGGAGCCATTTCAGAGCCATTTTGAGAGCAGCTGGTCTGGGGGAGGAGTGGGGCTGAGTTCACTCCTGGCTCCGGCATTCATCAGCTGTACGACCTCAGGCACGTCCCGTCCTGTCTCTGTTCCTCGGTTTCTAAATCTGTACATTGGATATGATGATGACAGTAATAGCGTTTATTCTAAATTTTTTGCTTATCATCTGAAAGTATATCAGACTTATAGAAAAGTTGCAACATTGTACAAAGAACTGTATAACAAATTCCCAAGTACCTTTCATGTGGATTCCCCAAAATATTAACATTTCATCACAATTACTTTGCTTTGTCATTCTCTCTATATAATTATTTGTATATGTCTAAATTTTTTCTGAGCTGTTGGGAAGTTGCAGACATGATGTCCCTCTCGTCTAAATACTTAAGTGTTCATGTTCTTGGAAAAGGGATCATTTTCTTACATTACCACATGCAACTACCAAATTTAGGAAATTAACAATGATGAAATACTGTTATCTAATCCACAGATGTTACCCAGATTTTACCAGTTGTTGCACGAATGTCCTTTGTAGCCAGACACCTGGCAGTGGCGTCATGTCTCTCAGGGTGTTTCAATCTTTGGTGTCCTCAGTCTTCCTTTGACTTTCCTGATATTTGAAGAGTCTGGCCAGTTTTGTTTTTTGTTTTTTTCCTGTCCACTATCCCCTCGTGAATGGATGCAGATTCAGTATTTGTCAGGAGCATCTCAGAAGTGATTGTGCCTCTAGGTGCATGACTTCAGGAGCATAGGAGGCCGGTTTTTAGGCCCGGGGTTTTAAGCCCCTTTTTAAGCCACGGGCTCACAGGAGCACTCACGGGTGGAGGAGGGACCCTGACCCTGTAGGACCCCCACATTCAGCCAGGTCTAGGCTCACTTGAGGAACCGAGTTGGACTCCCCCGGGGAGGAGGGAGCGGTGCGGGGGGGTGGGGGGGCCGCAGGGCGCCTGGCTGGCTCAGAGTGTGCACAAAGTGGGCTGCCTGGATCTGCCACCCCCTAAACCCTCCCTAGATCTGGGCTTCAAGGACCTCACGCTGCAGCCCCGGGGCCCTCTGGAGCCCACCCCCACGAAGCCCGGAGTCCCCCAGGAGCCGGGGCGGGGCCAGCCCGACGCCACGCCCGAACCCCCGCCGGTAAGCCGCCCCTGCCTCGCGTGCTGGTGACCGCGCGCCCCAGCCCCGCCCCCGCCTCCGCGCTCCCGGGCCCCGCCTCCGCCCGACTGCCCGCGCGGTGCTCAACCCCCCACTCCCCGACTCTGCTCCCAGGTGGGCTGGCAGTGCCCCGGCTGCACCTTCATTAACAAGCCCACGAGGCCCGGCTGCGAGATGTGCTGTCGGGCGCGGCCTGAGGCCTACCAGGTCCCTGCCTCGTACCAGCCCGACGAGGAGGAGAGAGCGCGCCTGGCGGGCGAGGAGGAGGCGCTGCGCCAGTACCAGCAGGTGGGCGCGGAAGTCCCGGGACAAACACGCGCAGACCGGGCGGGGAGGCGTAGGACTGGAAGGGAGGCACCTCCGCATTGCCGCTCCTCCCGCGTTGCCGCCTTGCCCCCTCCTGAGCCCACCGCTGGTGCTGACTCTGCACGTGACTGTGACTCGCCCTCTCCTGGAGGTCTTAGGTGCTGAGACCCTGCTCCCTGGCTGTGATCACATGCCCCGCCCCCATTGGGGCTGTGGCTCCGCCCCTAGCTTTGACTTCCACACCCACTGTGCAGACAACTCCCCTGGCTGTGACTCCGGTACCCTAGCTCTGACCATGCTTTTGTCCACCTCCTTATCCGCCTGTGACCTAGCTCCTGCTCCACTCAGACGTCACCTCACCCTGGACCCTACTATTCCTGACACCCTCCCTCCCTGTTGTGATTCACCCCTGACTTCCTATGAGCCTGGACCCAGCCTTTCACCTCTCCCTGCGAGGTTGACCCGCCCTCTGTCCTGCCCCTCCCATAGCTCTGCCCCCGATCCTTACACAAGCCCTGATGACACAGATACCAGATCCTGAGTGTTCCCCATTCTGATCGGATGCCCCCCAACCCTCACCTGCATTCCCCTTGGATCCAGTGCTGTCCTTGCCTCGCCCCAGCCATGACCTCATTCGTGGTCTTACCTACAGTCTTGGCCCAGACCCTGTCCTCTCCCGTCTTGCCTTGCTCCCTAGCTTTATTACCACCTCCATACCCCTGACCCACTCTGTGACTTTGACCGGCTCCGACCCCACCCCCTGCCCAGCCCTACCCTGCTTCTTGGCAGGGATGTGAGCCCTGTTACCCTAGACTGCCCCCTCAGACCTTAACCCCCTTCCTTTCCCTACCGCATCACTCCCTCGCGTGGCTTGACCCCTGGTTGCAGCCCCGGCCTGCCCCAGCCTGCCCCAGCCTGGCCCGCCTCCCGCCCGTGGCTTCCCCCCTCGCCTCCAGGCCCCGCGCTGGCCCCACCCTTCCCAGCATTTCGTCTCCTGCCCACGGCCAGGCCACCCCCACCCCCACCCCCACCCAGGGATCCTGCCTCGCCCCCAGCTTTGCCCCGCCTCCGGGGTCTGACCTGGTCCCGCCCCCTTCATGGTCTGCCCCTCCCCTGAGTCCCTGACCCGCCCCGCGGCCCCACCCCGTGTGCCCAGCGGAAGCAGCAGCAGCAGGAGGGGAACTACCTGCAGCACGTCCAGCTGGATCAGAGGAGCCTGGTGCTGAACACCGAGCCCACCGAGTGCCCCGTGTGCTACTTGGTGCTGGCGCCCGGCGATGCCGTGGTGCTGCGTGAGTGTCTGCACGCCTTCTGCAGGTGCGGCCCCCACCCCCACCCCCAGCAGGGCCGCGTTTCTCGCAGCCGCCGGTTACCGTAGGGCTGAGAGTGGGTGGGGCCCGTGCGCTTACATCTCATTGGATGGCCGCAAAAACCTGCGAGGTAGGCGCTGTCTCCGCATTTTGCCAAGGAGGCTTGTGGGGTGCAGAGAGGCCTGCCGCCCCCTCACGGCCACACTGCTCAGGCCTACTGGTTCCCGCTCTCTGCCTGGCTGGTGGGCAGGCTGCCAGCCCTGGGCTCTGGAAACGGGGTCCTCCTTCGTCACAGCAGGTGTTTGTTGAATGGCCCCTGGGTGCCAGGGACTGGGCTAGGCCTAGGGATCCAGGGTTGGACACAAAAGCTGTTCCTGCTTCCTGGAGCTTACCTTCCAGTGGAGAGGCTGCTGGTAATCAAATCATGAGTTGTATACTTGTAAATTGTGTCAGATCTAAGTACCGGTGAGTTACGAAGAAAGAAAACCCAGGGGCTCTGCTTCAGGAGGGGGTCAGGGAAGCCCCACGGGAGGTAGCACTTGCACAGAGACCAGAAGCTGTGGTGCAGGGGTGTGCCTGGCCCATCTGCGGCAAGCAGGGGTCGGTGTGGCCAGAGCAGAGGGATGGACAGAGAGGTGTTAGGGAGGACCTGTCCCTGGGGCTCTTGCGAGCCGTAGTGAGGGGTGCAGGTTTGTTCTGGGCAGGTTGGGGTGGGGGGCTGCTGGGGACAGGTGGACACAGGGATCCCAGTGAAGCTGTGCCCACAGTCCTCCCGGCGAGGGGTGATGGGGGCCTAGACCAGAGCAGTGGGGGTGGTGGCGGGGTAGACAGAGGTGGAGGGCTTGCTGATGGCTTTGTGGGAGGGATAGGAAGGGAGGTACTGAAGAAAAGCCTCCCTGGGGTCAGGCCTCACCACGTGAGGAGTCAGATGGGGTTCAGATGACCCTAACCTCCACTCCTCACCCCACTCCCCCTCCAGGGAGTGTCTGCAGGGCACCATCCGCAACAGCCAGGAGGCCGAGGTCTCCTGCCCCTTCATTGACAACACCTACTCGTGCTCAGGCAAGCTGCTGGAGAGAGAGATCCGGGCGGTAAGGCCTGGGAGCCCCGGGGGGGGGGGGGCACGCCCTGGGCCGGCACATCTTGGACAGCACACATCTATCCAGAGCCTTCTGCGTGGGATGCTGGGGGCCAAGCAGTGAGGAGGACAGGACTTGGGGGGTGTAGCTGGTAAAGAAACCACTGTTGTGAGGGGAAGACGGCAGAGGCGTTAGGTGTGGGGCAACTGGGCCCATTGGCCCCGGCGACCTCACGTCAGGTACTCAGCCGATGCCTTGCTTTTCTCACTTCAGTTAGGGTCGAAGATAGTTTCTTCAAAGCCTGTGAAGAATATAAGAGAAGGGTGTGTGTAAAGATTCTAGAGTAGTGCTTTGACACATGGTGGGTGAGCCCTTGTATCAGTTTGTTTTTGTTGCGTAACAGGTTTTCCAGACATAGTGTCTTCAGACAACCACTGTTCATTTCGTTCGTGAATCTGCAAGTTAGTCATTGGGGTTGGGCTTAGCCAGACGATTCTTTTTTTTTTTTTTAATTTTTTTATTGTTATGTTAATCACCATATATTACATTATTAGTTTTTGGTGCAGTGTTCCATGATTCATTGTTTGTTCATAACACCCAGTGCTCCACGCAGAACGTGCCCTCTTTAATACCCATCACCAGGCTAACCCATCCCCCACCCCCCTCCCCTCTAGAACCCTCAGTTTGTTTTTCAGAGTCCATCGTCTCTCATGGTTCGTCTCCCCCTCTGACATACTCCCCTTTTCTTCCTCTCCTGTTATCTTCTTCTTTTTCTTTTTTCTTAAAATATGTTGCGTTATTTGTTTCAGAAGTACAGATCTGTGATTCAACAGTCTTGCACAATTCACAGCGCTCACCGTAGCACGTACCCTCCCCAATGTCTATCACCCAGCTACACCAACCCTCCCACCCCCCAACCACTCCAGTAACACTCAGTTTGTTTCCTGAGATTAAGAATTCCTCATATCAGTGAGGTCATGTGATACATGTCTTTCTCTGATTGACTTATTTCACTCAGCATAACACCCTCCAGTTCCATCCACGTCGTTGCAGATGGCAAGATCTCATTCCTTTTGATGGCTGCATAATATTCCATTGTGTATATATACCACATCTTCTTTATCCATTCATCTGTCGATGGGCATCTTGGCTCTTTCCACAGTTTTAGCCAGACGATTCTTGTAGCAACTGATTTTTCTAGCTCCTGCTGGGCCTGGCCGGCCTCAGGTGGGTTTAGCTGGTGGGTCAGCTGTCCTGGACTGATTCATGATGGCCTCACCTGCAGTGGCAGGGGGTGCGGCTGGGCCTCTTTCCACTTTGCTCTCTCGCTGGGTCAAGCTGGCCAGGCCAGCTCCCCGGCTGATGGTCCTCAGGTTACAAGAGCAGCCAGCAGGGGGCTCCAGTGCAAGAGTACCTCCCCTCTTCGCTCCCTTGCTGCCCTCCCACTGAGCATGCTCAAGCCCAGAGTCCCTGCCAGAGGGGACCCCCCAAGGGTGTGGCATCAGGGAGACATGAATAAATGGGGCCATTCCTCCAGCAGTCCGTTCCAGTGCTGTAGGCGTCCCGGCGAGCGCATTCACTGTTACTATTATCAATATTATTACCAAGTTCTCACCCTTCTGTGAGTCTCCATATCCCTACCTGGAAAATTGACCATTGGGCTTCATTCATGGTTTTTAAACTGCTGGGAAGGGCCTTCTCAGAAATGGGCATCTTGGGATTCCCAGGCCAAAACACGAGGCAGGGTCAAAGGTGGCTGAGGTCCACATGGGAGACCCCACAGGCACATCCCCAAGACCTCTGTTCCTCCTGCCTCTCCCTTAGGATCCTGCTTCTGCGAACCTCCTTGACTGCTCCTAGTATTTCCTGGAGCCCAGGGGGTCTACCTCAGCTGAAAAGGTGGGGGGGGGCAGAAAGGGTAGAGCTTGGGGAACTTCCACCTACACCAAGAACAGCCCCTTTTATCTGTTGTCTGTGGGGCATCAGGGAAGGGCGGCTTCAGGGGATTGCTAAGGCCTTCTCACTGCGGCCTGGAAAGCTCCCAGACATGGAGTCAGTCATTCCATATGTCCTGGCACCCATGGTGATTACCCAGAGGTTTTTCCTTGAGGTCCATCCCTGCCAAGGGCATTGTGATGGGACCGGAGTTCCTGCCAAGGGGCTGCAGGGCCCATGCTTCCCCAGAGCCCTTGGGGGTTGACCCAAGACTCAGAGAAGGTCAGGTGTGGCAGAGGGAAAAAGGGGCAGGGATCAGCAGCGTAATGCAGTGGAGGTTATCTTTACAAAACACATGCCTAAACCACATAGAACAGGAACAGAAATCAAAGAGAAAAGTCACCCACAACCCTGCCACCCCAGGGAATCCCTGACTGCATTTTCCTGTTTCCCTTGGTGTCTGTGGGCAGACATAACTTTATTCCTTTTTAAATCAAGTTTACTAAAGGAAACTTGGCATGCAATAAAATGCGCCCTTATAAGCATGCAGTTGGGTGAGTTTTGGCAAATGTAACTCTTGTAACCACCACCCAATTCAGATATAGAAAGTAGGCATGATTTTTTCTTCATTGTTACCAGCATGGATATAACAACTTTTGCTCTTTTGCCGTAGAATTTTTCTAAGGATTATCATAAATCTTATGGCATCTATTTTGCTTACACCTCTTCTTGTAATAATTCCCGTTTCTCCGTTTGTAATGAATGCTTCAAGGAACGTTTTCCATACTGTCTCTTCTTATATATTCTATGCTTAGGATAAACTCAGTGGAAGTGGACTGAGGCCCAATGGGTCGGAGAAATTTTGTTGAAACACAGCTGCCACGTTGCTTTCCCAGAGTGTGATGTACCAGAATACTAGCTTAACCACATCTTCCCCAGCATTGCCATTTATTATTTTTGTTCATTTTTTTCCTTAAATGTATACATAACAAAATTTACCATTTTTCTTGTTTTTTTTTCATTTTTACTATTTTTAAGTGTACAGGTCTGTGGTATTAAGTACACTGACACTGTTGTGCAACCATCACCACCATCCATCTCTAGAACTTATAATCCACTTTTGAATGGAGTGGTGCAAAGTAAAGAGCCGGAGCTAGGTTGGACTTTATGGGTTGGGGGCTTCCTGGAGGATATTTGGGGGCAGGGAGGGCCCTCATCGGCTATTCTGCACCCCGAGCAAACCGGGCTGTGGGTTGTGGCCTTTTGGCAGCTGCTGCCCCCCGAGGATTACCAGCGGTTTCTGGACCTGGGTGTCTCCATCGCGGAAAACCGCAGTGCCTTTAGCTACCACTGCAAGACCCCGGACTGCAAGGGATGGTGCTTCTTTGAGGATGATGTCAACGAGTTTACCTGCCCGGTGTGCTTCCACGTCAACTGCCTGCTCTGTAAGGTGGGGACAGGGACCGTGCTGTCCATCCCCCTCGTCCTGCCAGGAGCTCACTGCAGTTCAGTGCTTGTTCTCCTGGGAAAGGAGCTGTGACACTGGCCTGTCAGGACAGATAGCTGCATGTCCGTGATGGGGCCTGACCTGGGCCCCATACTGAGCCTAAGCCTTGGACCAAGCCCTGGCCCTTCATGGAACCTCAACCTAGACTGAGCCTCAGCCCAGGACTGAGTCCTGACCCTGGCCTCTAACTGAATCCCGATCTCAGTCACAGACCAACCCCAACGCTGGCCCCAGATGGAGTCTTGCCGGACCCTGACCTCATGCCCCTCCCTCCCCTCATCATCTCAGCACTTGACCACCGAAGAGACTGGTCTTGGGCGAGTAGACAGGTCTGAGCCTGGTCACAGCCTAAGTAAGCTTGGTTGCGGAGCATCGGGCCTGTGATCAGGGCAGTCTGGCCAGGGACGGAGGGGCTGCAGTCGTGGGGAGAGGGGGTGTAGGGATTTCTCTGCCCTCCGGACTTGGCATATGTGGGTATTATTATCATCATATGGGACGACCCTGGCCTCCCCTCCCTGGCCTCCGTGTTCTCTTCCCTAAAATGGGTGCTTGGTGTATAAAGCGAGGCCCTGTCCGGGCCATCGTCTGGAGGCATTAAGTGCCCCCTCACGTCCCTCAGCCTCTTAACCCCTCGAGGAACCTTCTCACCTCGTGCCCCTCACCGCACTGCAGGCCATCCACGAGCAGATGAACTGCAAGGAGTACCAGGACGACCTGGCCCTGCGGGCTCAGAATGACGTGGCCGCCCGGCAGACGACAGAGATGCTCAGGGTGAGGCAGGGTCGGGGCTGAGGGCCTGGAGGTTGCAGCGCTGGGAGCTCTCCGCGGGTGGGGGGCTTCTCAGAGAGCGCTCTCACCCCGTTCTCGTGTCATCACCATCCAGAAATGGGAGCTACTTAGGACAGGTGGGCGGGTGGCAAGCAGCAGGAAGAGGTCCACAGACACGAGGCCTGGTGGAGCCGCGGAGGAGAGTGAGCCCGGACTCCAGAGGGGAGAGCCGGCTTCCCTCTGCAGGGGGCGGGAGCTGAAGCGCGCCCCCCCCCCCCCCCCCCCAGTCGATGCTGCAGCAGGGCGAGGCCATGCACTGCCCGCAGTGCCGGATCGTGGTGCAGAAGAAGGACGGCTGTGACTGGATCCGCTGCACTGTGTGCCACACGGAAATCTGCTGGGTCACCAAGGGCCCGCGCTGGGGACCCGGGGTGAGTCCTCTGGAGACCAGAGGCTTGGGGGTGCTAGGGGAGGTGCCCTGGTGGCCTTGCCCGAGAACGGGGGACAGCCCCTGGGCCAGATCCGACCACTGCCTGTATTTGTCCAGCTGGTAAAGTAAGAACGTTTTTTACATTTTTTTAAGTGTTTGCAAAGTACCAAGAACAGAAGACTATCTTGTGAGCTGTGAAATGATATGAAATCCAAGTGTCCTGTCCCTAAGTAGCGTGTTCTGGGAGCACAGCCCAGTACCTCCGTTGTGTCCTGTCTGCGGCCGCATTTGGCCCACAAAGGCCGGGACCATATGGCCCCAGAAGCCTGAAGGAACCGGCCCTTTACGGAAAAAGCTGGCTGACCCCTCCCCCCCGCCCCCGCCCAGGGCAGCGATGAGGAGTCGGTCTGGGGTCCGAGGCGGGTCCGAGGCGAGCGGGCCGGTGGTGGGCGCACCCTGGCCTTGGGGTTAGGCTGCTCATCTGTAACGTGGGGACGCTGGCAGGGCCTCTCCCGCCTTCTCCTGAGTCAGCTGAAAACGTGCAAGGGAGGTGCTCCGCGGGCTGGCTGTGGTGAGCGCTGCACGGAAGGCAGCTGTCTTTACTGGGAGTCTGTTTCTGGAGACGGGGGCTTGTCCTTCCGTCCAGGTGGACACCAGGACAGACGGAGGCAGAGGGAGCCGCCCTGTCTCTGGGGCCCGGGTGCGGGGCCCACCCAGGATATGCAAAGATCTGTCACATCCTTTGTCTCCTCTGGGTCCAGGGGAGTGTAGACTGAGACCATGTAATTGGGGGCGCTGTGGGAGCCCAGAAAGGTCTTACTGACTGCCTCCATCAGGTAGCTGAGGCCGGGGGGGCCGTTCATAGCAGGAGGACCGGCCCGAGCAAAGGCCCGGGGTGGGGGCGTGCAGTGCTTTGAGGGTGTGATGGAGGGAGGGCACTGTCTTCACTGTCGTGACCTTCTCTCCTCCCCACCCTCCAGGGCCCGGGAGACACCAGTGGGGGCTGCCGTTGCCGGGTGAATGGGATTCCTTGCCACCCCAGCTGTCAGAACTGCCACTAGCTGAGGATGGCCTGGTCCCCACGCTGACCCAGCCCCACATCCCCATGCTGCTGTGGGACAGGGCTGGTGCTTTGGCTCTGATTTCTTCCCTGGGAGATGCCTTTGCGCATGGCTGAGACAGGCCTTGTAGAGACCAAGGCCCCCGAGCTGTGCGGAGGGCTTTGTTTGCAAGGGGTGTTGCAGGGGGCCCTGCCTAAGCTTGTGGTCGGTGTTGTCCATGGCTGCGTCTGCCCCAGGGCCTTTGCCCTTCCTCTGGGGCTTGCCGGCCAGACCTCTCAGCTCTTCTCTGTGGCTCTTCCCTCCACCTGACCCAGACTTAAACACAGCCCTGCTGGATGGAGCCTCTGAGAGCCCCGTGTGAGTCCACGCTCTCCCCCTTCCACCGCCCTCGTCTGCTGAACGCTGAGCACCCAGAGCCCACCGCTTCCCCATCGGCTCTCTGGGGCTGACTCTCCTCTGTCTTTGCTGTCGGAGGCCTGTGGTGTGTTAGACAGCTGCTGCTAAGCCCGTTCGGAGCCAGGGGGAGACCTGGCGGTGTCTAAAGCACAGCGCATCAAGTTCAGCTTCCATGTCTCCCTCTTTGCTGCCTGTGTAAGCTAATTAAAATGGCTTTCCAGGAAGGGATGCGTGTGATGTCATAAGGGGGCGTGAAAGCGTCACGGGCTGGGACCCTGCACACGGGCAGGATGGCGAGCTCCGTGGGCACTGAGGCAGGGCCCGGTAGCCCCTGGCAGTGGTGGAGCGAGGGTGTGACCTGCACGGGGATCCTTGCCCCGGTCGAGGCACTCCTGTGCCCACTTGAGGGGCTGCACGCTCTTGGGTCAGGCAGGAAGTGGGTATGCAGATGGGTCCTTGCGGGGGGAGGGCGAGGACGGCAGGCCAGCCTTGCTGCAGCCCTGTGGGCTTGGAGGACAGCGATCTTTCAGGAACACGTGAAGCTGCTGCGGTTGAGGGGCGGGGCTGGCCATCCCCATTTTAATACCTCAGGCAAGATGGCACAGTTTTGGTGTCAGTCTGTGCTGGTCAGAGATGAAAGAGATGGAAGTTTTGCTGCCTTCTCTGACCAAGCCCCCTTCCCTGTTGAGATCCGGTACTTGATGGTGAACACATCGTCTGAGCTTCCATGTGGATCACCGTCAAGACAGGCGGAGGGCGTCTCTGCCCTTCAAGGCCTGCCTGGATTCCAGGCTCCAGAAGTTGGGGCGTGTGGCTTGGGCTGGGGCTGGGGGCTGGGGCAGGGCTCGTTCTGGTCCCCGGAGGCTCAAGCGTTGACCCCAGGCACTGGGAGCAGAGAGTCCTCTGAGAACATGAGTGAGGGTCTTGTGCTCTGCCAGCCTCGCTGCCCTGGGAGGAAGAAAGGGTCAGACAGAGCCCCTGCCGGGGAGGAGAGCAGGGCTGCAGCACAGTGAGATGGGGCCCGGTGGGGGCGGGAGGTATTCTGTCCCCAGCTCCCTCCGCCCCCACCCCCCCCACCCCTGCACGAGGGCCAGTGTCTCGCAGCCCTCAGGGGCCTGAGCGCAACAGTTAAGCAGAGACCTGTTCTCTCAGTACAGGCTGTAACCAGTCTCCCCAGTATTTTATTTTTTTAAAGATTTTATTTATTTGACAGACACAGCGAGAGAGGGAACACAAGCAGGGGGAGTGGGAGAGGGAGAAGCAGGCTTCCCGCGGAGCAGGGAGCCCGATGCGGGCCTCGATCCCAGGACCCCGGGATCATGACCTGAGGTTTCACGACTGAGCCACCGAGGCGCCCCCTCCCCAGTATTTTAGAAATTTGGTTGCCAACGATTTTAAATTGAGAGAGACTGCATTAAAACCTAGATGCCCAGCTTCTCTTGAAAGAGACAACACTTGTAACCCTGGGCCCTCATTTCCACAGGGCAGGGCTGGGCCAGGGTGGGGACTGTGGCTCTCGGTTCACCCCAGTCCTCCTCACCCCCAGTACGCCCCACGCTGTCGCCTTTCCCGGGGCCTTGTACCATTCTCTGTCCGATAGCATTAAGAGGTATTAATGGAGTGTTTCTTTAGCCATGGCTGTATCAACAGTGGAGACAGGACAGGCCGGGGGCTGCCGTGCAGCTCGGCTCACTCGGCCACTTGGCAGAGAGGTTGGGTCTGCTGCAGCCAAGCAGAGGGTCCGGAGTACCAATGGAGGGGTGCGGGCTGTCCCAGGCTCCGCGTCCAGCACCAGGAAGGATCCAAGACAGCCGGGCCTTGAGTGCTCCCTGCTGTGGGTTGAGTGGAGGAGCCTCCCCCTCCCAAGGGGTCAGCCCATTGCCGGGGGCCCAGACCGCTGAGAGCCCACTGCCAACTCACCGGGGCAGACTCGAAACTTTGGACTGGGGCCACCTACCTGAGCCAGCAGCCGGAGGTCCCGGCGGACCTGCGTGCCAGTCTCTCTGCTGGGGCGGGGGACGGCGAGTGGAAGACCGCGCCTCCTCCAATGGGAGCAGCCGCGGCCCTGGAGGGCGGGCTGCCCCTCCCCTGCCGAAGCGGACACGTCTTCCTCTCGAGTCGGGCGGGGCGGGGGGGGGATCTGGCAGGAAAGCCACTCACTTCAAAAGCAGCAAGTTGGAGGCGAGCCCACAGCCTTGCTGGCTCACAAAAGCTGCTGGGCAAACAACCATCGGTCAATCGGGGAGACCATCAGCAAGAGAGGGCCTTTGTAAGGACAGGGAGAAAGGCAGCGGGAGACACCGCAGAAGGATGAGGAGTGAGGGGGCGAGGGGACGCAGGGCAGGGGAAAGAAGATCAAGCCAGGCCGAGCCTCAGGCCCCCTCACCTCTTGGTTGCATTTGGCAAAAGCCTCCCGGCTTGTTCTTCCCTGTAGTCCCCACTTAATCCCTGGAGGAGCCCAGGGCGCGCGGGGGCGGGGGGGCGTGGCGCGGGGCCGGTAGAAGCGTGAAGGGCCCGTCCACGTTCACCGCCGCGTAGGTGAAGCGCTCACGCCAGCGCGCCGTTTGCTGCCCCCCTCCCCGCCGCAGCTCCCCGCGCCGCCCGCGTGGGAGGCCCGATTCGCACTCGCAGACGCCCACACCGCCCGGAAGTGACACTGGCCGTCCTGCCACCCCGGCCCCCCAGATTGCCCCCGAGAGAGTCCCAACCCCCTTCTCCAGGGCCTCAACCGCAGGTCCCCTCGCGCTGGCACGACCCACTCCGTTTGTCTACGAGACGGGCACACTTTTTATTCAGCTGTTTTCACACAATTTCCCCTCCACCTTAAGTATCGTGTGGCATTTTCTGACCCCATTGCCCCAATTCTCCAACAGCTCTCGGCCCAACAATTCAACTGGATTCTGACATAACTACCGGGAAGTAGCATCAGACCCCACAGGTTAGAGGGCTCAGTTCCACGAGCCTGCCCCCCCTCAGATGCCAGCCACAAATGGGGTGCCTGGGCTGCCCACATTTCTGCCCGGCCAACCACAAATTCAGGGGTTTCCACGACACCCCCTCAGGTTCAATACTTGGCTAGAAGGGCTCACAGAACTCAGAACAACTTCACTAACCTTTACGGATTTACTATAAAGGATACAACTCTGCAAACAGTAATATGGAAGGGATGCATAGGCCAAGGCGTGGGGTAGGGAGGTGCGGTGCCCCCAAGCCCCCTCTGGGAGCATTACCCTCCCAGCACCTTGAGGTGTTCACCCAGAAGCTTTGCGAGATCTCTGATCCAGAGTTTGTGTTGTGTAGCCATGGCTCCCCAGGATCTCCTCCCCTCCCCAGGGGTCTGGGAGGGGCTGGAAGTCCCACCCTCCAATCCCTTGGTCTTTCTGCTGACCTGCCCATTCCCGGAACTCTCCAGTCGCCCTACCTTGTCACCTCATTAGCATAAACTCACCTGGAATCAAAAGGGAATCATTGTGAACAACCAAAGACACTCCCATCGGGAAATTCCCAGGCTGTTAGGGGAACTGGGGACAAAACCCAAGTATTTATCATATCACACATGTACTTCCTTCAACGTTCTAATTACCAAAACTTCTCCATAGTCAACCATCAACTCAACAAAACCACCACCAAATTTGCCACTCAGAGCAACCTGCTTGTTCAATGCAACTGTCTGGTGTGTGAGCTCCCGGAAGCAGGGCGGTGTCCTGGCCAGCCCTGTGGACTCCATGAGTGTCAGGCCAGGGGGCAGCACGGGGGTGTGTGTGTGTGTGTGTGTGTGTGTGCGCTGGCCTAGGGTGGTGGGACACGGTCCAAGAGCTGAGTGATGCCTGTCCGGCTTGGGTGCCCTCACACCCCCACTCTGGGCCAGGGAAGCATCAAAACATGTCCCAGACAACATGGATTCTTGCCTCCAAGATGGCCCCATGCTCAAGGCACCGCTCTGGGTTCCCACTACCCAATGGCTGGCAGTTAAGAGGTGTGGGAAGAGCTTGGCAAGAACCGCTCTCAGCAGCTCCTCTGCGGATGGGAATTACATGTGGAGATAAAGTTGCCTTCACATCAGACTGATTAGGTTCCCAAACCAAATGTCCGCCTTTAGAGCCTAAGGCATCCCCAGAAGTATGCGGAGAACAGGCAAGATCCCCCTGGACCAATGTCCCATGTCACTTGCACTGCCTAACTGGGGCCAGTGCCCCCGGGCAGCACCTGGAACGGGTAGGTCGTACCTCTTGCAGGTGAAGTAGAAACAGGACTGCAGGTGTTCCCCAAGCTCTCCACGTAAGTCAAGGCCACTCAAGAGTCCCTAGACTCCAGCACAGTCCCAGGCCAGGAGCGGGATGTGAGGGAGCACAGGACGGCATGTCAGGAGACTGACTAGTAACCACATATGGCTGTTTATTTTATACAGGGTTCTGTACAAACTATTTACACATATTCTTTACAGAATAGTAAACCACCTGAAGGTAAAAGGATAATGCTTTCTTCTCGTTGGCAGGGAGAATCCCAATGTCAGCAAAGCTACAAAACAAATGAACCCCCTCCTAAGGCTACAACAGAAGCCTGTGCCACTTGCCTTCTGGGATCCAAAGCCTGTGACCCTATGCCCCTCCGCCCCTCTTGCCCATCAATTCCTTCCGCATTTAGACAGGCCCCAGCGCTGCGGCAGGGGAGCTGTGCATCTGTGAAGGCGGCAAGGGCACAAGCTTGCCGGGGGAGAAGCCTGGGACCGGGTCCTGGAAGAATTTCCTTTGTCTTCATGTCTCCATCACTGTCTAGATTAATCCATCCACATTACGCTTACCCCAAGTGGGACTCCTGCTACAGAGAATGACCCATCACTTTAACCTTTTGTTTTAAAGTGCTTAGTGTCACTTCACGTGACTCGCCGTAGAGACCCCTCACTGCCCTGGGCCTGCCGGCTGCCTGGCGTACTAAGTGCCCCCCACTCTGCCGTCTCGGTACGCTAAGGGACAGGACTTCTGGCACGTTCCCTTTAAGAAAACACCTGCCAAGAGAACAGTGCCCAAGAGACAGGAAAATGAAAGTACATGGCTGCTTCATACTCTACACCTCAATTCTTTAAAGCAGCAAAAGGCACTTTTTTTTCAAGCCAGAGTTAACCTCAAACCAACTTGGTTTCGCTTACAAGAAAAGTGGTCCAGAAGGACTGAATGATCCGTCTTGTCCCCGAAGGCCTGGAGAGTCCTCCAGAAGCTTGGGGCGGGAGCTGGCTGTTCTCAGCTTCTCCCATACTCTTCAGGCTGCTGTGTTCCTTCTGGTTGCTGACAAGTCTCCAATGACATTTCCAACCAGGAAGGAGAGACCAGCAGTTGAGAAGATAAACTGAATCCCCCAAACGAAGCCAAGGTAGGAGCGAGTGGGTGCCTACTTGGGAGAGCAGTGGTCTGAGGAGAAGAGGAAGGAAGGAGAGTGGGCCCGTGGGCGCTCTGGAAGTGTGGGGCTGTAAACACACAGCAGCTCTAGCTCAAGTGAGACGTTCAACAGTTGAGGAGAAAGGAAACTTCAGGGTCTTAGAAGCTCATCTTGCTGATGAGGACCGTTTTTCCCGTGAAGGAACTATCATTTTCAGAGTGAGGGTACTTTACACGTTGGGTGTATATGTAATTCTAAAAAGAGTAATAAAAGTGTCCTTTAAAAGCAACATCGTGTGGCTTGTGAGAGAACAGGGAGGAAAAAGAAGGCAGGCAAAACCAGGTTACATCTGGGCCCTGCAACCTCACATTCCTTCCTGTTTGACTGGAAATGCCCAAGTGATTTCTAGGCTGAAAATAGGTAGGATTTACCTAGTAACCTACTTCACATCTGTCTGATTTCTGACCAGCTAACGGAGCTGCTCTCGAGAGGGGCCGATCTTGCACCCGGCTAGCAGCCTCTGTCCCTCGCCTCGGTTCCAAGGTCTAACTCCCACGGCAGCAGCTCCTTCCTCCTCAGGCCAGTGGCGGCAGACGGAACAGGAGGCACTGCGAGGAGGGCCCTTGGTGGCCCAGCTTACTTGCTACAGGGCAGCGAAGAAGGTCCCCAGTAACCAGGCCCGGTGGGTTCCCAGGGCCCCGGGCAGCTCAAGAAACCCCTGGTGCCCACCGCCAAGAGGCGGCAGCGGGCAGCGCAGGGGCAGGGCGGTGGGGAGGGAGAGGAGGCCCGCGGCCTGGCTCGGCCTCCAAGCGCAGCTCTCAGGTGCCAGTGGGCTCTGGAGCAAAGGTGAGCCACAGGCAGGCAGGGTGGGGCCTGGCAGGAATAGAAAACCCTTGACAGAAACCCTTTTAATAAAGGAAATTCCACCCCCTCCCAATCCTTCCATGGAAGGGTGAAACCTCAACGTAATGGAGGAGGCAGCGCCCTCCCTGGCATTTAGGGGAACAGCTGCAGCTGGAACTTGGGGGCCCACTCCAAGGCACTTTTCACCACAGCCAGGGCGGCCGCTCCAAGTGCCACCGTCAGCCCCATCACCGCCAGCTTCACAAAGCGGTTGGTCCTTGGTTTGGTCAGGACGTCTTTCGTTCGATCCTCAGGTCGCAGGAATCCCCGAAACCGCTGGCGCAGCACCGTGTCAGGCCTCTGCTGGGCTGATGCCAGCTCAAAGTCTTTGAAGGTAGAGGCGGCTGTCCTGCAGAGGGGGGGGAGACAGAAGAAGGAAATGCAATGAAAGAAGAGACAGAAAAACGGGATTATCACAGAGGCTGAGGGCAGAGCCGTCCACTGCTCACAAGGCTCTTCTGGATAAAGAGCCGTGAAGACCGAGGTAGGGATCCTGCTGGCTGGAGCTTAGATCTCTGGAGACACCCCCCAGCCCGGCGCCCGGCAGACACAATCTTCCACCACTTCTGCTCACCCACAGACACCCCCAGTTCAACCAGAGCCTCCGCCTCACTCACTTCTCGGCCTGCTGTTGGGCAGATGCCTCCCGCGCAAGTTCGGACGGGGGAAACTGAACAAACAGGTCTCCAGCTCTGCTGATCAGGGTCTCATAGGGCAGGTCCTGAGGGATCTGGGACAACAGGTGGTGGACCGAGGCCATGTCACAGTCACAATCCAGGACTTCCTGCTCTCGATACAACACGATCTGTGGGGAGCAAGGCCTTGCATCAGAGACCGGGACAAGCAGGGCCTTCGCCGCTTGCATGTCATTCTCCTTACAGACGAATTTAAATCGGTAACAGACAGCAGACTCTTGTATCCATCTAGGAAGGAATAACGTACGTATGCTTTTCCCAGGGGGCTGGCCCTTCCTGCTACAGGCAGACTTCCACCCCAGGATGCGGAAGGCCGATCAACGAAATGAAGGAGGTTCTTTTAGGAGGAAGAAAAGAAAAGGGCTCACAGGGAGACTCCTGGAGCTCCCACACAGAAAAAAATGGTTCAAAGCAGTAGAAAGAACAGTCTTGCTCCCCTCTCAAGAGCAGTGAAGGCACCTCCATGGAAGAGGAACCCCATCAAGCCCTGCCAGTGTCCCCCCTGTCGTCGTACTGCACCTTCTCCCTCCCTGGCCTGGAGCTGGCAGTCTACACTAGTTCCGGGGGATGTCAAGAGGAACATGGACAATTCATTATGCACATGAGCATTTTAAAGGTTCAGAAGAATCATGCAGGAAACAGATCTCTTTAACTTGGTTTAACCAAGCATTTCCCAATCCTATTTTTACACAGAGCCTTTTCTTTCCCCATTAACACTCCCATTCACATTGCACAGAGCGGCGTCCAGGGGCACCAGTCTGGGAAATGCTCTTTCCCATCTTTCCAAAATCACCTGGTCTCCCTTGAGGGAAAATGACTGAGTTGGAATGGGTGATGGGGAACCTAGCTGCTGGCTTGTGGCCTGTACCTACCACGGCTGCAAAGTAAATGGGCATCAGCGGGTGGCAGGCCAGGAAGAAGTCGTATAACCGCACGACGTGCCGGAAGTCAGACAGGACATGCCCAAACCAGGTGATGAGCCAGCTGAGGGCAAAGATGGTCCCCACCTCGGCACTAGGAGCAAGGAAATCCAGACATTAGGTTCCCTGACAGGCTGTCCCTCTCCGCTCCCTGGGACATCTTTGTCCTCGGTGCTTATTAAGAAAGAATTTGGGAGATACACTCTCTGGAAAATTCAGCCCCCTAGGAATTCAGCATCTTCTCACCGAATACAAAATCCTTAAAACATACCCACCATCATGACACTAATACTATGATGGGGTCCTGGTTGCCTTATCTCGCTGGCTGCTGTCCTAATGGCTAACCAGTGTCAGTAACAGGAAGAAGAAGTAGCTGTTTTCACAGAACGATACCATGGTTTGCACATATTCTCAGGCTTAAAGACACAACTGTATTAATTGTTCAGTTAACGTGAGATGATTGAAACATCTTAAGGCACAGACATTAAAAAAAAAGGGGGGGGGTGAGGTGTTGGCCCAAGGACTCATTTCCAATTACACATTAGAGAAAAAAATCATATAAGATTTGCAAAGAAATATTTCTTCTCCTTGGAACCTAGAGAATAAAACAACCCACGGATGGCCTTGTCCTTCTCGATTCGGGATCCTACAGTAGTATGTCCTTTTCCTGAAGCAATAACCTCAAAGTCCACCTCGGCATACTCACCTCCCCAGCCCTCCCCACCAGATGTAACCTCCTCAAGGGCATGTGCTGTACATCTCTCATATCCCCACAAGAGCACAGTACCCAAAAAAGAGCTCCCAGACTGTACAGAACTGAATTATCCAGCTCACTGGCGAACAGAAAGGACAATCTGGAAAAACTTAACGCCTGTCAACATACAATGGTGGTGCGATTGAGCTGGACTTGTGAGGAAGAGACCAGGGCCAGGAGAAAGTCAAAGGGGTGTGGGTGTGCGTGTGCAAGCGTGTACACAAATGGAAACGTATACATACCACTGCATGAAGTCATGGAGCTCTGGATTCACCTGGTCAATGATGGGCATCAGATAGTTTAATATATGCTTGGTGTTGTCCATTGTTGGATCCATGAAATCCCTGGACGGAGACAATTCAATGAGCTCGGTCAGACCAAATGCTCAGATCAGGGCCGAGGGGGTAGAACCGGGTTCCCACCACTGGAAAGAGACTAGCAAACGGGCCGAGGAGTGGTCCCCAGGGGGAGCTTGAGGAGGGATCCCACATCCTCTTGTATTCCTCTGCGCTGGTACCTGAGGTGGTGGGTAGACAATTTTTCTACCAGGGACGGTGTCAGCTTCTCGCCTACCACCAGCAGAAACGTGACCACGATGTCGTGGTAACCCTGGTAGTAGTGCAGCTGAGGGTTCCGCTCCAAGATGAGGAGGATGATGTCGATCAGCTCTTCCTGGAGCCCCTCTCTCTGCTTCTCCGGCATGCCTGGGGAGGGAAGATGAGGGGAGATGCCCCTGAACACACTGAGCATCCTCCTAACAAGGAGGGGCGAAGACGGTCAGCAAAGGATTTGCCAAGTGTTTAATAAAAAGAATAAGTTATGAACAGTTTGGCAACACGTATTAAAATCCCCACACCGATACTACTCGGCACACAGGAAGGAGCCACGGAGCAGCAGCCTTACGGCGGGGCGGGGTGGGGCGGGGCGGGCCCGGCCCGCCAACCCCTTCTCAGCCCAGTCACAGCTGACACTGCCTGGAGCAGGAACCGCACGCCTGCGGCGGCCGGGAAGTACCCCGTACCCCGGGGTCGCTGCTGGGGAGCGTCTCCAGGAGCTCGGCAACCCAAAGCGAGGGGAATTTTATAAAAATAACTGAGTCATAAAACACAAAGGAACTACTCCAGGGTCGAGGAGGCTAATGAGGTAGGATGACTGAATGGGAACTGCTTGCATTCACATTGCCTTTTCCTTTAAAGGATTTTACTGCCATTGCAGGGTGAGACCTGAATAAAATCTCCACGTTAGTAGCACTAGTTTTCAGTATGTTGCTGATTTCTTGAGTGCCGTTTGAGTATGTAAGAGCCTTGTTTTTAGGAACCACACCCTGAAATATTTAGGCGTAAAGGGACACCATGTCTGTATTGATTCTTAAATAATTCAGAAAAAAAAGCGTATGTGTGTGTGTGTGTAGGAGAGAGACAAAGCAATACTAAAGCAAATATAGTAAAACATCAACATATAATGTAGGAAATCTGCGTAAAAGGCATCTGGGGAATTATTTGTCCTATTTTTGCAACTTTTTCTATAGGTATGAGAAATTATATAAAAATAAAAATTTAAGAGTTACATGTTCTCCTCTAAACCAAACGAAGTATCACAGGAATATATCCTGATCCAAGGTATATCTGGAAACCCCTTCTCAAAAGGGCTTATTCTAAAAGTCCCAATAAAAAGAAAATGAAGTAACTACTATGGTTAGGGAAAGTAATCAAAGTGGTGAGAGAACAAGACTAAACTCTGTCTGAATTTTCAGAGTAAGAGAGGTCAGCTGAGCTCAAAAGAACACGGATGTAAGAAGAATATGAAACTACATGGAAAGTGCAGCCCACACAAAGAACCTCACAGACCAACATTCCATAAATGGCAGAGGCAGAAAGGGGTCAGAGGAAAAGCAGGTTACCTAGGGGGAAATGAGGGCACCTGCCTGTGTGGTCTCCTCCAAACCGGCAGGACAGGGAAAGGGGACTGGGCCACGGGCAGACGTTTTTATCAAAAGCAAGCGGGCAGGCTACCGGCTACACAGGAATCATGAGCAGGGGTGCAAGCAAGATTTAAGAGGCAAAATCCAAGCCAGAGCATGGTTTCGGAAGAGTGAGGCAATGGATTTAGAGGCTCTTGTCCCTTTTAGCAATTCTCCTTTCTTCGTGGACCTAAACAAAGGTGAGGCTGCCAAAGGAAGAGAAATGGATCATAAACACGAGGTCTGTTGCCCAGCTTCCTTCACTGTGAACATGGAGACAACAGTTGGTCATTCTTCTCATGCCTCCTGGAATGGGAAGCGATTTCTAAACAGACCCTTTAAAACATGCAGGGAATGGCCTCCTTCCCTTCCAGTCCAGGGACCCAACAGAGGCACAGGTAGGATACCCCTATTTATACATCTAATCAGATGAGAGCTTGTTTGGAGGGTCTAGCAGGGAGCGCAGCTACTCGGATACCCCTGACCGAAGAACAGTCCTCTCCTCTCTCGGGGAAGGTCGTCCTCTTCAACCGAGCGCACAGCTTCGGGAGGGACGCACATGGAGCGGTGAGGGAGGAAGGGGACACCTGCCTAGCCAGCCAGATCAGCTGAATCAACCCTGGCGATCAATGGGGTGACAGAAGTCGCAGCCAGATCGCCCTCACATCCACATCTAATCAAATGAAGGTATGAATACTTCTTCTTAGTGCCCCCTTGTAAACCTATCTGCTATTTAAAGCCAGACGATGGCTCCAACGGTCCCTATGAAGTCTCTTCGGTGGCTCTGAATCAGGGAAAAGCCTCCAAGTTTTTCATTCAGCACCTCTAGGCCAAGAGAAATTACTCTGGGCTCAGGCTTTCGCTGCGGGGGTGTGAACGTGACTGAGCCGGGGAGAGAATGTCTCCGCAGACTGAGCGTACAAAGGGCTCCTGAGGAGGCAGGGGCCCCTTTGAGGTCACGCCGTGGGCTGGGCTGGAAGCAGCTGGGCCGGGAACTCCCAGGTGGCGGGACCCAAAGAGCTTCTCACCAGGCGGGAACCGCCGCAAAGACCGCCTGACGTCCAGCAGCACTTGCTGGTAGTCCTTGCTTCCCTGCCGTAGGTTCTTCCCTGTGGGAGGAAAAGGAACATGTTACTGCAGGAATGTCTGGGAGCCAGATCAGGGGCAAAAACGTTCTGGTATGACATCAGAAGCCCGGAGGACATTCTTCAGCTTTTTCCTGAAGAGGACAAGACACAAGACACAACATTTGGAGAAGAATCCCCAGTTTAGTTCCAAACATGCTGTTTCATTCGAGTCACTGTGACCATAAGAGGAGGGACATGCAGTGTTCAGGGTGAGGCAGAAGGAGCAGCAGAGATGTCAGGAAGCCAGGGGCCTACTGGAGGCTGCTCCTGGCATGTCACTGGGAGACTGCTCTGAATTTCAACATGCACGTCGGTAAAATGGGGATATCTCCTTCCATATGTTACTACGCTGATCAAATAAGATCATGAATGTGGAAAGCACAGATCACTGGAAAACCTGGACATCTCTGCAGCCTCGGGAGCACTGAGCTGTTCAGGAAGGAGCATTAAGATAAACTCACACAAAGAAGAACCTAACCTCTCTTGACCCTGAAATCTAAAAACTAAGACACTGCAAATAGGAGCCTGTGTTCAGCTGATTAAGTCCAACACAGTGTGAAAGTAAGGAGGCAGTCTCTAGCTGTTGTAAATGGAACCAGCACACATCTCCCTCAACCCCAACCGAGGGTAATATAACAAGTGCGCATTTCCATCACAGCCCCAATCCGAAGCTACCGGAGGAGCACGTGTAACACTTCCCTACACACAGACTTCATCTTGTAAAGATCTGGGTAGTTTGGAATCTGACAGAAGATCATCCTCTCATGGTTTAGAGTGTGAATGTGGCGACGTCTTTTCCTTCCAACCGAAAGCTGACTGCTCCGAGGCAGCCGGTTTCAAAGATAATAACAAGTGGCAACTTAACACCTACTTGGCTGCACCTCGGCACCGTGGGCTTATCAGCAGAGGCTGCATGACCCGCCTCTAGCACCTGGCACACAGCAGGAGCACAGTTAATATCTGCCACACGAGTGAAAGGATCTCTAGCACCTGGACTTTGGCGGTACATAGCAGAAAAGCAATCAATGTTTGTTGAGTGACTGAATGACCAAGTGGATTCACTGTTGTGCAGTACTTTTTTGTATTTTGTACTATATTCCAAGGAACTGCTTTTACTTCATTGGCCTTGCAAATTAGTAAAGAACAGCTTTTCTTTTCTTTTCAAGATTTATGTATTTATTTTAGAAAGAGAGAGAACACGTAAGTGAACGTGTGTGCACGGAGGAGGGGCAGAGAGTGAGGGAGAAAGAATCTCAAGCAGACTCTCCACGGAGCGCAGAGCCCCACATGGGGCTCAGTCCCATGACCATGAGATCAAGACCCGCGCTGAAATCAAGAGTCGAACGCCCAACCGACCGAGCCACCCAGGTGCCACAGTAACGGCTTTTCATACTGTTACAGAACTTCAGAATTCAAAACGTCTTAGTAGTTCCCAATAAAAAAGTTTTGTTTTGCTTAAAGACCAGAGAGGTATTCTCTCTCCCCATGGCCTAGCGTTTCTCAAAATGAGTTCACTGCACCAGAATGAGTTCATTTGTCTGTTAAAATACAGATTCCTATAACCCACCCCTAAGTGAATATAGAAACTAGAATAAACTCCCCTACCTAGTCAATAAAAGCTACCTATCAAACTAATAAAAGCTCATTTCATTTTTTGAAGAAAATTCTACTTATCACTTTCAGGGGATGCCAAAACATGTCCTAAAATGCTTTAGATTTGCTCATCTACTATTGGCTTAAAATGAGCCTAAAAATCAAAGATCCTGGAACTCTTTCTATTTTCTTTTTTAAAATTTTATTTATTCATTTGAGAGAGAGTGAGAGAGAGTGAGAGAGCACAAGCAGGGGAAGTGGCAGAGGGAGAGGAGAGGGAGAGGCAGGCTCCCCACTGAGCAGGGAGCCCGATGCGGGGCTTGATCTTAGGACCCCGAGACCACGATTTGAGCCGAAAGCAGACGCCCAACCAACTGAGCCACCCAGGCGCCACCTGGAGTTCTTTTATCCTTGCGTCCTAGACAGATTTCCCTCACAACCACCCACCACCATTACCTGATATAGGAGGTGGGTCATTGGTGTTGACATTGAGGAGCTTGGGCCACACTTTCTGCCTGATCTCATCAGTCAGAAGCCCTCCTTCACTGATGGCCATGCGTCTAAGGGCGGCCACATCAGTGGGGTCACTGTTCAGAGCCTGGTGTATCTCTGCCACTTTCTTTTTCCTTTTGGCGTTAAAGTCTGCAAAACAAAGGGGGAAAAGGCATCAGGCACATATTCAGCACGTGCTCATTTTCTGTGCAGGGCTCGCTCAATCTCCTGATTTGGTTTGAGGTACAAGTAGGTATTTTTGAAGTTGACCTATAGGTATGTCATTAGTACATAATGTGCAAAACACTAAGGAGATAAACCATATAAGTGACAGGCAAGGGACTACCATTAGAATAAACACCCAGTGAATTTAGGCATTTCTAACACTAGTAATGTTTTGGAATAGAACAGAATGCTTGTTCTTTCTTAATAACTAACTTCACAGAACATACATATGTCTTTACATAATAATTTTTTCCTGTTGTTTATATACATGTCACCAAAATTTAATACTTTTAAAATAAAACCACATGATAAAAAATTCTCGTTACATGCTAATACAGCTGGTAACATCTCAGAATTACAGAGATATTTTTTCTTTCTTTTTTTTTTTAAAGTAGGCTCCATGCCCAATGTGGGGCCTGAACTCATGACCTAGAGATCAAGAGTTGCATGCTCTACCAACGGAGCCAGCCAGGCACCCCTACATAGAGATTATTTTCAAAAGCAGAATATCAAAGGGTGTACTTGGGTCCCCAGTGTGGCTGGTGGTAAGAGAGGCATGATCGTGCACACACAGCAACTGTTTCTTGACCACCATGTTAATTGCATGTGAGCAGAAAGTAATGTTTTAAGCATCTTACATCCTTATGTGATAGTTTGTGATTTACACTGGCATTTTACTGTGTTTAAATTCCTTCTTAGGAAATTGGCTGAGAGTCTGTGGTTGATGGGTATCCTACTGTAATTTTTCTATCGAAAATAATGTGGTAATATGCTTTCACAGTTCAGTGCAGAATATCTAATATTAGGAACAGCAAACACAATAAAAGTTAAACAGGACAATACCAAAGAGATGTTACAAAACAGTGTAGTATAATTGCCCCCCCAAATGGATGTGCAGACACCAAGAACTCAAAGAGGCTGTGGTAGGTCAGGCTAACTTGAGAAGGCCTTACTGAAGAGTGCAATTTCTAAAGGAAGAGGGGATTTCAAGAGGCAAGGGGTGGGGCAGAGAGCAAAAGAAAGGCTTGGATCCAGGAAACACAGGGCCCTTTCATCTAACAGTAAACAGACTCATGTAAGAAACAGTTATGTAGCATATACAAAGCGCAAGACCCTACAGTTAAGTGGAAGGTAACACTGGAAGGAAGAGTAGGCTTTAGAAGGGTCCCTAAGCAGCCTTCCTCAATAATACCCTATTTTGAGACAACAGTCTACAAATTGTTCCCATGACAAAGATGCACATTATTAACACCATGAAAGTTGGTAGTAATGATCCTGGTTACCTATGACAGCTGTGACATACAAACCATACAAACAGAGGCATCACTGGCTTGGAGTCACATGCACCTGGAGGTGCAGACAGGAATACAACACAGGTGACTCTTCACCCCGGTAAACCTGTTCTCCTGGTTAGACTGTTATTTTCCCTGATAACCTAGTAGGGTGACCATCTGTTCCAGTTTGTCTGAGAGATTCCTAGTTTACGTCTATAGTCCCGGCATAATTACTCATAGTAAACCCCTCCTGCTAACTGCACTCTCAGAAATGTCCCAGCTTGGATGCTATATTAAATAGTAACTCTACCTAGAGATCATGAAAAATCAGGTCTCAATTCCCTCTGCTAGCATAGCACCTAACTAGTCTAACATTTGTTTATAACATGCTTCAAGTTCTTAAAGATTGATTGATTGAATTAGAGCGTGTGCATGGCGGTGGGGAGAAAGAATCTCAAGCAAACTCCCCACTGAGCGTGGAGCCCAACGTGGGGCTCGATCTCACGACCTGAGCCAAAATCAAGAGTCCACTGCTTAACTGAATGAGCCACGCAGGTGCCCCAAGATGCTTCAAGCTCTTGGCTTGAGTGTGTCCTTCCTTCCTTCTACCCACCCGCTCATTAGTCTATCCATTCATTTATCAAACCATCATTGAATGAGCTGCTACTTGTAATAAGTACTACACTGGGGACAGGACGATGAATATGACACCTCAGCCTTTGAGAGAGTCACATTAGGGAGGGACACATTATTATATAACAGAATCATGAAAAATTATGAAAATCCAGAGGAAAGAATGACTACTTCTGGGGCAATCAAGAAAGGCTTCAGTGAAAATACCTTCTGCCACCTTTTTTTAGTTAAAAAAATTTTTTTTAAGATTTTATTTGAGAGAGAGGCAGAGGGGGAGGGAGAGGGAGAAGCAGGCTCCCTGCTGAGCAGGGAGTCTGACCCGGGGCTCCATCCCAGGAGCCTGGGATCATGACCTGATCTGAAGGCAGACGCTTAACCGACTGCGCTACCCAGGCGCCCCTATTCTGCCCCTATTCTTCTTAAAGCAAACTTTGCACATGGAAGACTGTTGAAGGAAGCATTCCAGGCAGAGGAAAGAGTGTGTGGAAAGCCTTGTCACATGAAAGAAATAACGCGTCCAGAAAACAGAAAAATTCTGTGCGGCTGAAGTGTTAGGGAAAGAGAGAAAACAGAACCTGGATGGATGCAGGAACTGTGGGCAATAAGAATTTGGGTTTTATCCTGCACTCAAGAGGAAGACAAGGTGGGGCGCCTGGCTGGCTCAGTCAGGGGAACCTGTGATTCCTGATCTCGGGGTTGTGGGTTCGAGTCCCACACTGGGTGCAGAGGTGACTTAAAAATAAAATATTAAAAAAAAAAGAAAAAGAGGAAGTCAAGGAAGGAATTTTAAACTCGATCAGGGGCTCCTGGGTGGCTCAGTCAGTTAAGCATCTGCCTTTGGCTCAGTTCATGATCCTGGAGTCCTGGGACCGACCCCCGTGTTGGGCTCCCTGCTCAATGGGGAGTCTGCTTATCCCTCTCCCTCTGCCCCTCACCCCACTCATGCGCACGCTCTCCCGCTTTCTCGCTCTCAAATAAATAAAATTAAACAAAATAAACTTTGGATCAAAGGGCCATCCTTTGGAAGAGAAGGCTGTATGTGTTCAGAGAGGAACTGCAGACATGTAGAAGAAAAGAGTTTTTATATAACACAGGCTGAGACAAAATATGGCAGGAATTGGATTAATTTCCAGCAAAGAAAGAAAAATCAAAATATTTTATTTACATATATATTTTTATTTTTAAACTTTGGGGTGTCTAGGTGGCTCAGTTGGTTAAGCGTCTGCCTTCGGCTCAGGTCATGATCCCAGGGTCCTGGGATCGAGCCCCACATCGGGCTCTCTGCTCAGTGCGGAACCTGCTTCTCCCTCTCCCTCTGCTGCTCCCCCTGCTTGTGCTCTCTGTCAAATAAATAAATAAAATCTTTAAAAATAAATAAATAAATAAATTCAGAGTATCCTTGTACTTTCTACACATCACAAATTAAGAACACTTAGAATGATAATACTGAATATTGTTGAGGTGAGCTGACATTTAGGAATCTTATTAAACTACTTGCTAAGAGTGTGGAAATATTTCCTCAAATTGTTTATACATATATCCACCCCACCCCTCTTCCCAAGTAAGCTATTCGGCAATCTGGGGGAAAGGAAAATTGTTGCTAGTATCACTAACTAGTAACAGTAGCACTGTTTGCAATCAGCTGGATTTCCATTATGCTTTGGCAAATAATCTGCCAGAATTTTAACTAATTCTGAACTCAAACCACAGCTCCCATACTTATTTCTCCTAACACTATGCTCCTATTCTATTTTTAATCCTGCATTTCAAAATTTACTACTATCTTCTCGTTTTTGGCACTTTGTGGGAACTCAACAAATATGTGCAGAATAAAAGAAATAATTTGGCTTGGCCACTGTTCCTGGAAAAAGTGGCCTATAGTAAATGACATTATTTTCCCCCACACTACTGTTAGGGACAGGCTCACTGCAAAACTCTAAATAGATATGTAAACTCTTTGGCCTCTTTCTAAAGCTACTGGTACTTCCCAAAATAGGATACCGTTCAAATGTGGACTTTAGCTGCTGTCTGTTTAGGCTCCACTATCAACCCCACAATCTAGTGATTGAATGGTAGTGGCAGATGAGGAAGGCACACCTATGTGTGCCATTCCCCGCTTCAACAAAAATTTATTGCCCCTAATATATAGGCTCTCATTGTGATGTAAAAAAGGGGGAGAAAACAGAAAACTCAAGTGCACTAGAGATGTACGAATTACAGAGTGATAAGGACAACTGTAGGCCTATACAACAAGGAAGAAAAGGTTAGCAGAGTCTCAGCTGAACGACTAGTATCATCTCAGAAAGAGAAAAATCATAGACCTATTCTTGGGATTCTCAGGAAAACAGTAAAATTAACGTCCACTCAGCCTAAATCAAAACAATGGAAGACCCAGCCAGAGGGGACACAGATTCCCCCAAACAGACACTTCCTGTTCCATCCCTTAAACTTCTAATGCTGACAATGGAAATTTTCTTAAAATTTTATGTTTAAACTTCATACCTGTACCAGATAAAGAGTGGGAGAGGAAAACCTTACCTTACTCAAGTAAGGTTCCTACTAAAAACAAAATAAAACAAAGTAACCTCTGTTTCTGGAAGTCCTAATTAGTTTCAACAAACAGTATCCAAATTAGCAGAGATCCATTAACTACCTGAAACATGAAGACAAGCATGTATTAAGAAAAACTGCTTGGGGCACCTGGGTGGCTCAGTCAGTTAAGCATCCGACTCTTGATATCAGTTCAGGTCTTGATCTCAGGGTGGTGAGTTCGAGGCCCCTGTTGGGCTCCGTGGAGCCTACTTAAAACAAAACAAAACAAAAAACTGCTTTACCCCAACAATAAAGAAAAATACTCTAGAGAGTAAACCAATCTGATCATAAAGTCTACAAAGGAGGGATTCCAGTATTAGTAACTTTGCCAACAATTCTCCAATATGATTAAAAGCAAAACTCTCATCTCTAAATTCCTTCCAGAGAAGCAAAACCAAGGAAACTGGGTTAAAGTCTCACAACCTAGGCACAGCCACACTACAACAGGTCACAAAACCATACTGCTTGGGGCACTATGCCATGAGGACAGATGTCGTACAAAAACACCAGCAAAGGGTTACAAGGCCAAAGGGCCCAAAGAAGTAATATGAGGAGTGAACAGGAGGAAAGGAAGATAACAGAAAATGAGCCCAGAGAAACAAGATGTGGACATCAGGTGCTTCACCAAAAATGTGGGTTGCATAGGTGGCTGGCTCTGTTATGGGCAGCACCCAACAGGGGACGGAAAAATGGGAAAGCTACCTTCTTAGGGGGAAAGGATTATTTTCCTTGGTACAGAGTAAACAATAATTCTAAGCGCCGTGTTTTAACTGTATGTAAAACATTCAAAAACAGTGCACAACGAAACGATGATTTCATAGAAATTACTGCTTAGTATGAAACTATAAAAATTTGGGAGAATCGCTTTCTTCTACACAATTAAGTAACGTTAAATTAGGTGGCACAGCATCGAGACAGAAAGTAGATTAGTGGTTGCCAGGAGCTGCGGAGACTAGAGAATGGAGAGTGATGGGGGTTTCTTTTTGGAATTAGAAATGTTCTGGAATCAGACAGTGGCTATGATTGCACAACACCGTAAATGTGCTAAGAACCAGTGAACTGTACGTTTTTAAAAGGCTGGATTTTTATGGCAATTAAAAGAAGTAAGTGGAGCACGTACACCGCGTAAATTAAGCCGGCGAGAGATGAATGAAGTTTGGGAAACGGGCCTTACAACTAGGGAGGAGGCACCAGGAGTGTGCGGACGTGGCCAGACAGCCTCGGGCCGGGGGTGGAGGCTCGGCCTCAGTTCTCCGGGAGACCCAGTTCTCCCCAGACGTGACGAAGCCGGACCAGATCCCCCGCCAGTCCTTCGCACGGGGCACGCGAGTCGGCCAACAGGGTTCCTCTGGTCTCAGCATCCGCTGACTCCCCAACTCCAGGATCGCTTCCCTTTCAGACATGACCGGGCCCACCACCCTTTTCCTCTCCCGCCGTCCCGACCTCAGCCTGCGGCGCTGGGCACACCTCGCGCGGTCCCTCGGGGGCCCCCCCACCCCCCGGACGCCGCCTGCGCCCGGGGCCCCTCCTCCGACAGCTGTCGCCTGCCTACCCCCCGCAGGGCCGCCCCTGCCCCTCGGGCCGTCCCCGAAGGTCGCTCCTCGGCGCCCCCGCCGGCTTCCGTACCTGTCTTCTCCGCGCCACCGTCCCAGCGGCTGGAGGTGGGGCCGTCACCCTGCGCACTCCGGAGGGCCATGTCCCGGGGGCCCGGGCCCGGGCCCGAGCCCCGGCTGGTGGCACAGCTGAGAGAAGACGCGGCTATGGCCGCGGGACCCAGAGCCGGCTCCGCCGGACAGGGTAGAATCGGTCAGCCCGCGGCGCGCAGGCGCGCAGGCGTCCCGCGCGGGCTCCCGCCCCCGTGCCGGCACGTGACCGGCCGCTACGCCAGGCGGAAGGCGGTCGCGGGGACACACGCGCAGGCGCCCTAAGAGGCGAGAGGAAGAGCGCGGGCAGCGCGCCAGGTAGTTCTGTGTCAACTATAGAGCGTGGCGGGCACATTTGAGGAAGTGTGTTCAGGACCAGATTTTGCCATTTCTTTTGCTTTTCTTATCTGTAAAATGATACTGATGATGATAAAAGTACTGAACTCACGGAATTATTGGGAAAGTGCCTAGAATATTTAGAAGCATATAGTAACTGCTCCACAATTATGAGCTATTATTTTTGTTTACCAAGAATTTTACCACCATCTCACCTCCTCACACGAGCTCCTGTCGTCATACTTGGCGACTTAAGGGTTCAGTAGAACCATTGCATACAGCTCCACAGGTTGTGCACTGCTCAAGGCCAGAAAATGCCTTTTACATAGACCGTTATGTGAGCCGTTCCCCTTCGAGTGGTACAAAAATGGCCACTCACCCAAAATGAGCACCCATCTTATCAGGTCTTCGAACATGGAAAAGCCTAGAAGCTGAGATTCATGATGGAGTGTGGGGCACAGGGGCACAGCTCGATTCTTGCCTGCGGTACGGATGAGACAGTGACCTGCTCTCCTCCCCATCACAACTCTAGGTCCTTGCAAGGCTTGGGCCAACTCTCGCCCTCTAAACAAGGGAGTGGCTAGCTCTCCGGGAAAAGGGAGAGGGAAAAGCTACTGTCAAATGCTCAGCAACTGGAACAAGCTGTCCCAGTGGAGGTAACAAGTTCTTGTCCTAGGCTGGTACCCCATCTCTGAACAGCATATTGTCTAATTACAGTTCATCACCATGAAGCTCTAAGGACAGCATGACCAGGAATGCCAGTCATTTCGCCTCATAATTCGCCATGCACTCTCTCTTTTAAAGGAGTACTAGGTGGCAGATGGGAATTTAAAAAAGCCTTCCCAGGCCAACAGAAACTAGCCTATCATTTGAACGTTGTGAAGGACAATACCCATTGCCCTGTGGCCCGGGCTTGGAACCTATAGGTGAGCTAGGGCCTGCTAGGCTGGCTTGCCAGGGGGCCCAGGACACCAGGAAGTATGAATATCTTGAAAGACCCCAAATCACAAAATAGAGATTATTGAACCCTTTTGTTTGTTCAACTATTCATGGTCCTTACCCAGAGCAGGCCAGTGCTGGGACCCAACATAATGACCCTCTCCAGGACAGCTCAGGTTGGTAGGGGAGATGGCTTCAACTTACAAGAGGTGACAAGTTCTAGGAAAGGGGGAAGAAGAAGGGGGGGCACCAACCACACAGAGAAGTAGGAGAGGGTGATGAAGAAAAAAGTCCTGGGGTAGTGATTTATTTATTTATTTTTAAAAATTTTTTCTGGGGTAGTGATTTCTAAGTTTATAGAAATGATGGGTAGCAGCATTAAGTCCGTTGATGTAGGGAAGAACCTTCTAGGCTAAGGACACACCACAGGCACTGTTGTGAAACTAAAAAAGCAAACCGTAGTCTAGAAATGAAGTGATTTAGTGTTCTTACAGCACAGACAGTAATGAAAAAGTGGGACTTTGACAGTAGTGAGGGCAGAGAAGTGTGCGTGGGGCAGGTCAGATAGGACCTCTTAAACCATGCTCAAGTTTGGACAGTATGCAGTCAGCAGGGTGGAATTAAAGAATATTCACAATCAATGTGGTCTTTGAAGTCATCTAGATTAATCCTCATCCCCAACATAAGAATCAACTCCATTTATCCATACAACAGTTTGTGGAGCACCAGACCTGTGCCAGGTTGTGAGCTGGAATGGAGATGATGAATACTCATTCAGTTGTCAGCTTCTAATGGGGGAAGAGAGACAAGTAAGCAGGCAATTGTAAAGCCAAGTGAAAAGAGGTCAAACTTGAAGTCTAGTAAAACATGGAAAATTCTGGAAACTGATTCATGACTGAGTGTAAGGCAAAAGGGCATCAGGTCTCTGTGGTAGGCAGAATTCTAAAATGGTCCTCAAGATTCCTACTCCATGGTGTACATGGCTGTATAATCCCTTCGAGTGTGGGCAGAACTTGTGAATATGATGGGTTTTCGCTCTCGTTATGTTACACGGCAAAGGTAAAGGGATTATGCAGACATAACGAATCTCCCTATCAGTTGACTTTGAGGTAGTCAGGAGGGAAATTGGTCTGGGTGGACTTAAATCAGGGACGTCCTTTAAAAGAAGGTGCACGCCTTACCTGTAGGACAAATTCAAAGCAGCACAGACATTCTCCTGTTCACCTTTAAGAAGTAAACTTCCATGTTGTGGAGAGGGCTACACGGCAGGGAATGTGGAGCAGCCTCCAGGTGTGGAGGGCTTCCGTCCTACACAAGGAAATGAATTTGGCCAACAGTAAGCTTGGAAGAGGACCCTGAGCCTCAGTTGAGATCAGAGTCTTGGCTGACAGCTTGATTTCAGACTGGTGAGACCCAGGGCAAAGGACCCAGCTAACCTACACTTCGATGCGTGAGCTGGGGAAAGATAATTTGTGGTATTTTGTAACACAGCAGGTGACTGAAAATCACACACGCCCAAACAAGCTCAGGCAAAAAGCTTCATTGGCTCACATAACTGAAAAGTTCTTGCCCTTCTGCCTCCTCTCTCCCTTCTCTCAGCTGCCCACCTCTTCCTGTTGACTGTTCACCCACAGGTCTTGGTTCCAACAGGGCTCTGTCAGTGCCAGGTCTCAAGTACTTTCTACATCTGACTCTGTGAAATACAGTTGAATTGTCTTTGTCCTGGCATTTCCAAGAAAAGCCTTGACATGTCCCACTGGTTTTCTGTCACCTGCCTCAGCCTGAACCAGTCACTGTGGCCACTATGTGCTGATTGGTTTGGCCTGAGTCTCATGCTCCACCATTGAGCCGGGGTGGAACTCTGTACAAAACTTGGGCTGAGTGTGAGAAAGAGGTGGAGAGCCTCATTTTAGTGATTCCCCTAGGATTCCCAACACACGCTTTAACCGGTTTGGCTTCAAAGAATCCTGCTTCATGTACAGCACAAAGACCTTATAATAGTGGATTCCCATTTTCTCTCTTCTGCTCTTCATGCGGTTGTCATACACTTTTTTTTTTTTTTTTAGATTTTATTCATTTGACACAGAGAGAGACAGTGAGAGAGGGAACACAAGCAGGGGGAGTGGGAGAGGGAGAAGCAGGCTTCCCGCTGAGCAGAAAGCCCTATGCGGGGCTTGATCCCAAGACCCCGGGATCATGACCTGAGCCGAAGTTGGACACCCAACGACTGAGCCACGCCGGTGTCCCTATTACACTTTATTCTTAAATCCCTTCTCTTCTCCCACCCCCAATCCCTACCCTGCACTTGTAGAGAACAACTTAACTACATTCTGTCACCAGCGATTAGTTTGCATTTTCTAGAATTTTATATGGACGGACTCAAACAGTATGCAGGCTTTTTGTCTGGCTTTCACTCAGCATAATTATTTTAAAA
Organism: Callorhinus ursinus; assembly: GCF_003265705.2. Classification (NCBI taxonomy): domain Eukaryota; kingdom Metazoa; phylum Chordata; class Mammalia; order Carnivora; family Otariidae; genus Callorhinus; species Callorhinus ursinus. The sequence continues at coordinate 14,502,705 of NW_027397100.1, forward strand.
TTAATCCACGTTAATGCATGTACAAGTGTATTCCTTTTATTGCTCAGTATTTCATTGTACAGATATACCACCATTCCCTGTATACATATTTTTTATTTTTACATATGCTATAATTACACAATCTAAAGGATGGCTCCTGAGCCAAGAATGGCTTTAACAATTTTAAATGATTGGGGGGGGGGGAAGGCCAAAAGAGTAACTTGTAGCACATAAAAATTATGTGAAATTCAAATCTTAAGAGTCCATAAAGTTTTATTGGACACAGCCATGCTGACACACCTATTGCCTAAGACTGATTTCGTTCCACAGCAGTTGAGTGCTTACAACAGAGATCATAGGACATGCAAAACTTAAATTTACCTGCCCCTTTACAGAAGATTTGCTGACCTCTGTAGACTTATTTTAAGCAGTTAAGTTTTAAATTCTACTTCCATTTATTCCATTTCCAGCACTCTTAATTTCGTTGTAGACCCACATTTCTGTCTGGTTTCACATTCCTTCTGCCTAAAGAACTTCCATTGATATTTCTAGTTGAAACAGAGGTCTTCTGGCAATGTATTCCCTCAGTTTTTTTCTTCTAAAGACTTTATTTCCCCTCCATTTTCAAAGATATTTTCACTGGGTGTGGGATTCTGGGTTGACAGGTTTTCTTCTTTCAGTGCTGGTCACTCCGCTGTCTTCTGGCTTGCATCATTTGATAATTTTTTGCTTCCTCTGTAGGTCATTTTTTTCTCTGGGCTGGTCTTTTAAGATTCTGTTTTAGCATTTTTTTGTTGTTTTAGCATTTTGGATAGGCCTAGTATGTGTATACGTATATTTTGTTTGGTGTTCTTTGAGCGTCTTGGATCTATGGCTGTCTGTCCTTAATTTTAGAAAATTCCCAACCTTTATTTCTTCAACTATTTCTTTGCTTGTGTGATTTCATTTGGCCTCTTGTGCTCCAACAACCCTGGGCAGCTGCTCCAACTTCAGCACGGGTCTCAGAAGGAACCACAGGGAACAAACGGGAGTCCGATCAACACAGGAGCCCAGCCCAGCCTCAACCTAAAGCAGAACTGTTTGGCTGAATCCAGTTTAGACAGTTGAACTACAGTTACAGTTGACCTAGAGATTTGTGTGAGGCAGAAGTGTTTTTGGTCAAAGGTTCAGAGAGCCAAAGAGAGAAAGGAAAAATTTATAATGACTGGCTAGAAAACTGGACAGCACAGCTATGCAAAGGCAGGAAGCAGAACTGAGCCAGGAGACATGGGTTCTGACCCAGGTGCAGGCCCTGGTGGCTCAACTGTGCTAAGGCTGGGCCTCTTCCCTAACCGGCTCTAGCAGCCCTTCCTCTGGGAAGGCTTCCTTGACCATTCTCTCTGCCCCAAGAGCTTAGGATTCCTTCCCGCAGACTGAGTTTTTATGACATTTATCTTTTTTCTTTCAAGATCTTATTTGAGAGAGAGAGAATGAGAGAGCAGAAGCAGGGGGAGCGGCAGAGGGAGCAGAGAAGCAGGCTCCCCATTGAGCAGGGAGCCCGACGCTGGGGATTGATCCCAGGACTGTGGGATCATGACCCGAGCCAAAGGCAGACACTCTGAGCCACCCAGGCGCCCCTGTGACATTTATCTTAACCTCACCTCCCAGCGGCTACTACAGTTAACATGTAGTTTTCTTCCAATTTTTTTTTCTTGGAGACAGCCTATTTCAGTTTCTACCTTGAAAGATCCTGAGGCTATCTCCCATCTCTCTGGGGGCATTCAAACCCTAGCCCCTAGCCTCTATGGCCCATCTGTATCTATGCCCAGTGTCTTGGGTGGGGGTCACTGTGACTTTGATATCCAATTACCTTCAGAATGAATTCTTCTGTCACCTGGGAACTTCCATTTCTTTCTTTGAAATTGGCTATTTAAAATAAATTGTTATTTTAGCCAGCATCCTTATGTATTTAGAGCAGGAGGTTAGGTGGCTACCTGCTTAGTCTACCATGTTGACTGGCAATCTGATTTTTCCAGGAACTCTTTTTAGAAACAGTTGCCCATACATATAGTTTTGTTTCTCACTTTTCTATTTGACAAGAACACATTTCCCCTTGGGTTTATGTCTCATCTCTTCCAATCTCCACTGTTTAGCACAGGGCTGGGCTCATGAACACCAACTAATGTTTGTTGAAGGGCATCTGACATAAACAAATGAACTCTGGAAAGACCAGTCAATAAGGTGAGTGTGTAAGGAACCCTGGGCTGAGGGGGATGGAGCAGAGTGGGTGAGCGGGGAACAGAAGAAGGTGTGCATCAGAGTGTGGAGAACTGTGTGTATGTAAGCTTCTTCACAGGAAATTCACTGTGGAGTTCCGAGAACTTTTCACACAGAAAAAAGCAATGTCGTCCTCTTTCCTTTCTAGATAAGTCTACAAATGTTTATCTATAGCTGAGACTGACTCACAGGGTGGGATCAGGAAACCACTTACCAGTTGCTGCTTTTCCTTTTTCTTCTTTAGAGAAGGCAAGAAAACTGTCAAAGCAGATGATGCAAGAATGAAGCTGACTCAGAAATACTCAATCCCCTCAGGAACTTCTCCAAGAAAAGGATTGGCCATTTTATTAGCTCCCATCTGGAGGCATTACATTGAGACCACTAAGAATCCCTGGTGATTACGGCCACAGGGAGGCAAATCCACACTGTAATTTGCTACACTGCAAGAATATTTAGTTTTCAGTAGACAAATTAAAAATTCAAAGGAGATAGAGTGATAATCTTAGAGGGAATTAGTGAAATGGGGTGGGAACAGACAAGGCAATGTTGGCGTTCATGCAAATTACAAACGACTTTCATCGTTGAAAATCGGTCACATTTAATGGATGGATTTTTTTTTTCTTAAAGAAAACACGTTACCATCATCTACTGTGAAATTGAGGGAATGAATGCACCAACCTATGGCATCCCTATACACGTGATGTTCGCTTTCTGCACATGAATCTGCACAACTGTACAATGGAAATGAGCATTTAGTCCAACTATAGTGTGTGCCAGGCACTTTCCAAACACTTATCATTGAATGTGAACCACCACCCTATGAAAACAGGTATTTAGACCCCAATTTTACAGATGAAGAAAGTATTAGAACATCTGGGGCAGGGAGGAAGAGAAGAGGACATGATCAGGAAATAAAGGGCAAAGGGAGCTTAACCTGGGCAGTAGGCTCACAGGTGTGTTATATAGCCTCAGAGAGGTTAAGTAACTGACCCCAAACCACACACCCAGACAGAATTCTGTTTAGAACCAGGACATCTGCAGTTCTTCTAGGTTACTTCTCTGAAGTGGTTCAATTTAGCACAGAATCATAGTAGGGTACAAAATCTAGAAATAGTACTTGAATACATTGACTCCAGAGCCAGACTATCTTGTGACACTCTCTATACATCTATTTTACTGTGAGAATAGTCTGAATTTCATATTATTATACACAAGTGGTGGAAAGCAGGGCTGTTAGCATCAAAGTCTACGAAATTGATCAGGATCATTGCTTAGTCTTCAGCCACTTTTATTTCACCAAGGGCTGATTAAATAAACATTTTCAGTCTGACCCATGACTTATAATTACAGCTGCAAACTTAAGGGCAAGAGTCTTCTGACCTTGAGATGCTCTTTATGCAATAATACGTACTTCCATTACTTACTGTGGGGGGGTGTGGGAAGGTGGAAGTGGGAGTGGAGCTGGAATTACCTTTGACTGAGCATCTGTTATGCACCTGGTATGGTGCTAGGCATTTTCCATGTGCTACTCTATTCAATCCTGAGGGATATTGGTGCACTTTAAAAAAAAAAAAAAGAGTTTTTATGAGGATGCACAGATTAGTAAGATATATAAGGTCAGCAGGGAGCTTACATGTAGGCGGGGAGAGACAATAATACAATACAAAGCTCAGGTGTTACAAGACAGAGGGGAATGGGAGTAGTGATGGCAGTAGGGGGAAGGAGGCTGAGGGGACTTGAGATTGGGTGAATATCTGCTTGGATCAAGGTTTTTAGACTTGTTTTTTGAGGAGGGAACCAGGGACTACTTTACTTCAAAGACCTTTTGGTTAACTTTTTCCTCAAGCAGGAAAAGGCCCTGGGGAAGACAGCCTCTCTAGCAAGCATGTCCCATGAGGAAAATCAGCCACAGTCCCTGGAGCTGAGGCACAAGGGAGGAGGAGATCACCAGCTGGGGGCAGGCAAGGACTGATGGCTGAGCAAATATTCAACCCAACCCTAATCTTGGGAGAGAATCTGCTGGTGGGAGTCTGTAGGCAGTGGTAAAAAAACTAGATTCTTCAGGAGATGTTCAAATGGTCAGTTCTAATTATAACCACACTTGACAACAGGTGAGGCAAGATGAAATTTAAAGACTGAGAGGAAATGAAAATTCCCCAATCTGTCAACCAATCTCCAATTTTCTCGACTATTTTAGGACTATGGTAATTAGCCGTACCCCGAAGACAATTTTACAAAATAGATTCCTCTGTCTCTAACAGGCCCACTCTAGCAATTTAGTCTTCCTGTCTCATGTATAAAATGGAAATAAAATTAAAGTTCATGAAAAGTTAGGGTTAGAGATTACACAACAGTTCCTCTTAAACCATGTCTCAACTCCCAATATTAATAACAAGTGGATGTCATAAAACAGTACGCAGTGAACATTTAAAGGAAACTAGAAGTCTGAGATAACAGCATTTCCTGATTTCAATTTTTAAAAACTGTGGTTAAATGAGAATGATCAAATGGCAACTCAAGTATATAATCTTGCAGAATTGGCTCATTTGGCACTGAGAAGTAAACTTTTTCACCTCTTTTACCAGCCCTTTGAACAGTTTGTTTAAGCTACCAAATATGTTCCTATAAGCTCTCCAGAACATCTTGAAGTCAGGACTCTGCAAGTTGCCTCCAGGGCTAAGGTATCTCCAAGGCTGACCGTCCACAGGGCTTACTACCATTCACTCGACACCGATCTTTTCTGCAATTGAACAAAGCCGTCTCTGTGGACCTTTTTATTTAAGCACCAAACTTTCTAAAATCAGTGTTAGAGCTGAAAAGGAACTCAGAAGACACCTCACCCAACCTCACCCTGACCGAGCAGAGGACGAGGAGGTCCAGAGAATGGATTGTATCGTGAATCACTTGCAAAGTCAGGACCCAGAACCAATCCTCCATACCAGGGCAATTAGGTTTATCAAGAGCGTAGCAGGTGCCAGATACTTGAAATTTACTCTCATTCAATCCCAAGAAGGCAGTGGCCCCATTTTATAGATGATGAAACAGATTCACAAGTTACGTAACTTGCCAAGTAGCCCAGTAAGTGACAAGGGCAGGAATGAAACCAATCCTGTTTAGCAACAACACCATGCTCTCTTCACTGACTCTTCAGGTCAAAAACTTCCAGACTTCAGTGCTCCTCAACCAATCTTAATCCATCCCATTTCACATCTCCATCAACCCAAAATTAAATTCAAAGCACACGAAAGCTAAGCCATCTATCACACACGGTGTCGGTTGGAGAAGCATACTGCTCAGGCTGCAGGGACATTTCATTTGTTTAAATGTTTTTATTTAAAAAAAATTAAAGACCTTCATGGCACAACTTCTTCCCAGCACAGTTATGTTTTAGTTATACCAATTACAATACAATTACAACCAATAAATCAAGGGGGCGAGGGGGAACTTCTGACTTCAAACTTAAAAAAAAAGGGGGGGAGCCACTTCAAACAAAGTTAAAAAAATACTTAAAAAACCTTTCAGAGTAATTGCCAACACAACTGTCTTATATTGGCATTCCATTTCCTGCCATCTAATCAATGCAGACACAGGTAGTGCTGAGAAATAAAGTGTCCCAATACAAGGTATACAGATGAGGTAATTTACAACAACACAGAAGTTGTTACTCTGTAAACCCTTGCCCCCCACCCACCCACCCAACTGGGTCTTCTTTTTTTCATGCTTCTGCAGTGACTCCTTAAGTAGCATTTTAAAAACTTCTATTTATTTTAAAAGGTTCTTGGGTGGCATTTCAGAGTCCTCTGCATTCACCTTCCGTCTCTTGCAAGGTCTGATGTGTTTTTAGGAGGTCCAGCTGTCTGCAGCTCCCCACATCAACCTCAGCCACAACATTCTCTGAGCTCTAAGGGTGGGATGTGAAGTCTCGATTTACAACCCTCCTCCCCACCTCAAAAGAAAGAATTCATTAGTCGTAAGTGTCCTGTTCAAATCACAATCCAGTGCAAACGTAATCACAAATTGCATCTCTGGCACATCCGGTGCTTTTAGCTTCTGCACAAATTCAACATGGTAACCCCCACAGCATTCTAGGGCATAAAAGGGTCAAGAACAATAAATATCCACTGTTAAGTGGCCACAAGAAAGAAAATCACCCTGCCACACAGGGTGTGTGTGGCATGTTTTCCCTATGGTTGAGAAGCATTATAAAAGGAGGCTTTAGCTTCCTCTAAAGTTTACCGTTATATTCACGAAAGCCACCACCTTGATCAAGTTACTAGAGCCAAGATGGGTTATAAAGTTAGATAAGTTCATTAAATTCAACTCGTGAAACAATTATGCTTGTCTATGGCGCCCAGGCGAGAAAGGCTTATGATCTATAAAGGTAGGAGAAAGGGGAACTAAGACTTTAGGCCTTCAAATATGTTGGAAGAATTTTTCCTAGTTCCCACAAGCAGCTACTGTAATGAAACAGGAGAAATACAGAGCTGATGGTTTTGCTATTGTGCTTAAAAAACTAGGCTTCCTCAGTGAAGCACCTGATAAACTTAGGTGGTTGGATTACAGTGGAAAATCCACTTTACACACACACAAACACACAAAAACTGGCGACTTTTCCATCCCCAATCCCTGCACTGCTGAGACACAAAATGAGTTTTATGGCAAAGGATCCTTAATCCCCAGAGACGCTTTGGCTTGTGGTGCTTTTTTAAGGCCTCTCTGCCCTGCCCGGTACCATGGGTCGAATGAGGGGATGTATAAAAATGGGGGCCTTGGGAAGCCTCCACGGTACAGGGTTGCAGGCCCCTCAGATGTGAACGTGAGACACCCACCCAGCGAGACCTTTACACAGGGAACTTAAATCTAACCTTGATAAATAAAACCAAACGTTTATTTACACCAAAGAATTCCAACACTGGATCTTTCACATATGAAGGACAAAGTATTATATATATACACACAGCAAGGGGTGGCAGGGCTGTAACAAGAGAGTTTATAGTTTTCCCACAATTACAGGTCTACCATTTCAGTTTCACTGGAGATAGTGGCTCTGCTCCTACCTCTCAGATACATTTACAAGACTGAGGGGCAGGTCTTCTCACTGGATGGCATGTGAAGGAAGGGGAAGAAAGGAAGAAAAGAAGGTAGAAAGCTTAAGATGAAACTCGGCGTGGCCACATCTTCCATTAGCTCTTAAAGAGTTGCTAGCATGAAACCTATATAGACAATGTTTTTCTTTTGTAAAAAGCAATAAGTTAAGCCCAGTAACTAACTGAATTCAAAATGGCCAAGTCAAAGAAAACTGAAAAAGAATTTTCCTCTCCCTCCCCCCAGCTATAGAGCACATAGGGAGACGACAGGGGAGAGGGCCAAGGTAAGGAGCCCAGGAGGGAAGGTATTATAATCTTAAACTGAACTGGAATTAAAAGTAGAAGTGAGCTGGATTTAGGGTTAGGTCAATAAGACATGATTCATACTGAACAGACGTTTTCAGGACCTGTCTGCACTTTGGGTAGATTTTCAGCATCTCAATGAAACTAAGACATATTTCCACGAGATTCACCAGGACAACCCCACTGAAGCACTTGGAGTAGTGTGAGAAAAGTGACCAGCAGTACACTGCTCTTGTAGCTTGGGCCCTCCCTTCCTCCTTCCTTCCCACCTCCCTTGAAGAAGCTAAAACATTTTTGTAATCTCTGGAGAAGAGCATGAGATATAAACCCCCCATAGTGTGGGATGGTGGGGGAGCAATGGTGGACATGGGAAGATATCTCCACCCAAATGCAGCAGCCGGGATTGAGGCTGGTTCATCTTTGTTCTTTAGTGATGAGAAACTGAATTTGAAAGGGGGGGAAAATTTTGTCCGTGAAATATTCCACCTGCAGGTAATTTTTCAGGGAATCCCCTGAGTTATGAAAAGTTCGAGTTAAAAAAAAGAAGGAAAAAAAAAAAAAGAAAATCAGCCTATTATAATTTTTTTTTTTATGACTGAACTACTATAAATCCACAAGCAACGGTTCAGACACGGTGCTTCTGAAGTATTTCACCCCTCCCCGCCAGGCGCAAGCTGCATCAAGGAGAGCGCGGACTCCCCCACCTCTGCTCAGGCATCAGGAGACAGAAGGGGCCATTACTGTTGAGCGCCTGCGGCAGCTGGAACAGGCATCCCAAGGGGGTTGGCCGCAGCAATCACTGGTGAGCCTGCCAGAGGTCCAAGGGGTGAAGGGGTTGGCACTGAAGAAATCCCTAAAAGAAAACAGCTAATAGTGAGCCAGATATCAACCATGGAAATCTTAGTCACCAGTTTTACATAATACCTATTTCAAAAGTGACACAAGTTATTTTTTCTCTCTCTGTAATCTCTACACCCAACATGGGGCTCAAACTTACAACCCCAAACATCAAGAGTTGCAGGCTCTTCTGACTGAGACAAGCCAGGAACTCCACGAGTGCTTTTTCTGAAGGCCTCTACTCGCCCAGATTTTTACACATTAAATCTAATTTCAAATTAAAATTAATTTCTAATCGATTTAGGAGACAGGTAAAGAAATCCAAGCTTGGAGAATTTAAGAAGTCTGTACAAAGGACACAGCGAGTAAGTGGCAACTATGCTTGAATTAAAACTGACGCCTGTCTAGGGCAGAACTATCCAACCAAACTTTCTGCCCTGTAACCTCTGTTAATACAGTGGTCACTACCCATATGTGGCTACTGAGAACTTGCAATATGGCTAGTGCAACCAAGGAGTCGTGTTTTAAATTTTATTCTATTTTAATTAATTTAAATAGTCACATATGGCTAGTCATGGCCCTACTGAAGAGCACAAGGCGGGAGCCAAAGCTCATGCATTCTTATATCATGCTGCCTAGTTAAGCTGGCAGCTTTCAAAATTATCAAGTCATTTTCAGTGAGGAAATGCTAAAATAGTGTTTTAGAATTTATTGCCATTTATTTTTTTCTACTCATCTAATGACCAGAATTACCCTCAATCTGTCCCCCTCAATTATCCAGTTAATTTTCAAATTGTTATATATGTATTTTTTTAAACAGGTAAATATTCACATGGTACAAAATACCAAAGGTTCAGAAGAGTGTATAGTAAAAAAATTTCTCTTGCACTTTTGCTTGGCCAACTTATGGTACCATTTTTGGGGTGTATCCTTCCAGAAATATTTTATGCATATACATGAATATAACTGTGTAAGAATGTGCATATAAAAGTCATATATAAGAATATGATTATATAATTATATATTATGTAACTGTATAAGAATGTGCATATAAAAGTCATATATAAGAATGTGATTATATAATTATATATTATGTAACTGTATAAGAATGTGCATATAAAAGTCATATATAAGAATGTGATTATATAATTATATATTCTTGCCCTGGTCTTGGACATGGTTCTGCATTTTGCTCTTTTCATTTCACATTATTATTTTGGAGTTGGAGCTAAAAAAGAACATGAAACGCTCATTCTTTTCTTTGGCTATACAGCTTTCCACTGAATGGATGTCCCATAATTGATTTAACCAGTTTCCCACTGGGAGCTGTTTTCAATGCTTTGCTATTACAAATAAGCCCTGGATATGTATCATTTTGCCCATAGGCAAGATACCTAGAGGATAAGTTCTAGAAGGTAGCCAGTTCTTAAAAAAACAAAAACAAAACAAAACAACAAAAAACAATTGTGACAATTCTCTGAGGGTGTCTGAGTAAATATACTCACTACCACAAGTACACCCACATGGATGTTGCCTACATGTGTAATTCTTAGGGGTTGAGCCTATGTTGGCTTCCTTTACAAAATTGTGTACTCTGTACAAAAACTCGCTCTTAATTCACGATGACTCAACAATAATGAATAATTTCATATAAGCCTTTACAATTTACTAGGCACATTACAGATGCTCTGGAGAACGATTCTTATGCCTATGTATAAACCCCACCTTTACCCCCACCCCTAATTTCTTAATCTTGTTTGTGAGGTTCATGCAACTACTGTCACTCTAAACTATGAGATGAAAGGATCTCTTTTTACTCTTCATGGTTTGTTGGGACTTTCAAGTCCCTCTGTGAAAAATTTTTGGGACTCTGGCCTAGAAGAGACTGCTGATACCATACGCAGTGTCACTAAAGTATACCAGGTGTCAAAAAGCATGCTGAAGCCTGGTGAGGAGACCACACAGGTCAGCAGTCAGGAAGATAATCATTATGGAAAAGAGAAGGGCCACAAGAAACTAGGCCACAAACAGGGAGCAAACCTAAGAATAACAACTGACTTCTACTTTTGTCCCCCAGGAAAGTTACCAGTGAACTAACCTGACATCATATTGGCGCTGCTGACAGGCGTACTGCCCCCCGGCATGCTAGATGAGCCCATTCGAGCCTGGTCCTTCACAACAGTATCTGGAAAAGACAAAAAGGGTTAGGTTCATGACACTTGAAGGTAATGGTCTGGGGCCTTAAAGCAGCCATCCTCAATCTTTGTTACTTTATTTATAGTCTATGTTATTCCAGAGGAACAGAAGGTGGCAAGAGCCTTCACCATGAATTAGACAAGTAATATAAAATAGAACTATCCTTCCTGTCAAACTGTGACAGAAGCCAACTCTTAAACCAAATTGTTGGAAGATGTGGTAATTATCCACAGCAGAGCTAATTTAAAACAAAAATGATCTTGTTAGGTTTTTTTTTTTTTTAAGATTTTATTTATTTGACAGAGAGATACAGTGAGAGAGGGAACACAAGCAGGGGGAGTGGGAGAGGGAGAAGCAGGCCTCCTGCCAAGCAGAGCCCGATGCGGGGCTCGATCCCAGGACCCTGGGATCATGACCTGAGCTGAAGGCAGATGCCCAACGACTGAGCCACCCAGATGCCCCTATCTTGTTAGGTTTTAATGAGACAGTACAATCTATCCTGGCCAAGACAATAATATATTATCAGACTGAACTGCTTTTATTGCCGTTCACAGCTTAGCTGTCAAGCATGGTGCAAAACTGGCCAAAGCTACAGGTTTGTGCAGGTTGATGCTATGACCAGACTTCATTCTCCACTTCAATCACCCTGTCAGTTTGCTTCAGGTACAGAAGACTGGGCAAGATTGTAATCAATTCACTACAAAACCATCTCACCACCCCCCAAGGAGCGATCCAACATTGAGGCTAACATCACAGTGAGGATGGTGTGGGACTAAGTGGCATTTTCACCCAGGACAGCACAGTTAGCTATGCTCACAAACCTAGGTCATGGTGTTCATATGATAATATGTTCAAGCCTCCTTGGCCTTCTCCAATGAATGAGTGCCAGACAAGGTCAGACAAAGGGCTGCTGTTCTAATCCAACCACTCCAGACTCAAAAAGTGTCACCCACACGGGAAGAAAAGCAGTTTACTTGGGAGTGATCATGTGGCAGATACTCTTGTTAGAGAACCAGAAGCCTCCCAACAATTCTGCAAGACAGATGCCATCACTAAGGGCAGCTGGGATTTCAATTGTTGGGCCCAGAGCTTACTTCACAACACATATTCTCCCCCGCCTTGTAGAGTCGGCTGGGTGGGCCTGTACAAGCTTTGTGGACTGGACAGTTGGACTCACAGAAATAGGGGTGCTCCATGGCCTCTCTTGCGGTAAGCCGTGACTGGTGGTCATATCGCAGCAGCTTGTCCAAGAAATCCAAGGCCTCAGGACTGACAAGGTGCTGGTTTTCACTGTGGACAAAGCGTTCCCATCGCTTACGGGAGTGTCTGTAGAGCCAAAGGGGGAATGAGAAATGGACCGAGGGCCACAGAAGCCCAACATTTCACTTCTACATTTTCTTTAGTGGCTAGCCGCCCAGCCACTAGCAAAGAAAGATCAAAGCTCAAGAGAGTAGGTCTTGTACCACTCTGCCACTAGGGAGACAACAAAACTAATTGGAGAGACTGGAAATAGCAGTGTTGCAGAAAAGAGAAATCTGGGTCCTCATGATACTACAAAACGTAATTCAGGTTACTTTACAGGATTAAGTGCTCCTGTGTAGCAAAGAGGTCAGGTGCTGGGTTAATCAGGCCTCTTTCCCACCCCCACACAAATTCCTGACATCTCTACCACTTGGTCAGCAAAAGCCTTTTCATCAGGCAAGTCCACCTCCTCCAGTTAAGTGGTTAATGAATTTGTATTTTGTCTAGTTCCTATTGTCAGAGTCGACTGTCTGCAAATCAGTCTTGAAGAATGCATTTCCTTTTTCTATTACTCTTAGGGTTTTGTCATTTGGAGAAACAAGCTAAATCAATAGATTTTGATTTTTGACTCAATTGTAACCCTTCTCCTGAAACCTACAATTTGTTCACTGACAGAATCTGCCAACCATAATCTCTACACTCAGACTCCTGGTAAGTGAATCTGGGAAATGGGCCATTCAGTTCAATGCTTGTACCACAGGCCTACCCATGCAACACCCTGCATCACCAGACCAATGACACACTTGCAGTGTTGGCAAAGAGAATGTAATCTATTTTGAGGATCCGAAGTATCTGTTTACAGCCAAGTGCTTAAGGCACAGAAGCACAGATTTTATGACTTACCTGCCCAAGATATCATTGAAACGTGGATCTAATTCAATGTTGTATTTGTCAATATAGTCATATAAATCTTCTGTCCCCAGAACCTTGGCTATCCTCACCAACTAGGATCAAAAAGAGACAAAAACACACACCACAAACACATTACATAATTAAGTCAACCAGCCATAAGTGAATTAACAGAAAAGGGTAGCCATGGTTAAAGGTATGAATGTGAACTTGTCCCAACTTATTTAAAATTTCTGGGTGCCTGAGTGGCTCAGTTGGTTAAGCATCTGCTTTTGGCTCAGGTCATGGTCCCAGAGTCCTGGGATTGAGTCCCGCATCAGGATCCCTGCTCGGCGGGGAGTCTAATTCTTCCTCTACCCCTCTCCCCACTGCTTGTGATCTCTCTCTCTCTCTCAAATAAATAAAATCTTAAAAAAAAAATTTTTGTGGGGAGCCTGGGTGGCTCAGTCGTTAAGTGGGGGCCTTCAGCTCAGGTCATGATCCCAGTGTCCTGGGATCAAGCCCCACATCGGGCTCCCTGGTTAGCAGGAAGTCTGCTTCTCCTTCTCACACACCCCCTGCTTGTGTTCCCTCTCTCGCTCACTCTCTGTCAAATAAATAAATAAAATCTTTAAAAAAAAATTGTGCATGGCAAGAAGGGATTTCCATATAAAATTCCCTAATTATTACCCAATATGAAGGTGCAGGAAAAAAGCAAATGGTCTTATAACTTTGTTCCTTCCCCCTTGAAATGTCTTCCTGGTCAAGCTTTATTTCCCCCACCTCACAACCCAACCGAAGATGTCACTTCTTTTGGGAATATGCTCTTGTACATTCAGACCACTTACTCCCACTAACTGCCTTTTGTACCTGTCTACACCTCTACTCTGACATTTATGACTGCAACTTATCTCCTTACATGTTCTCTCCCTTACTGGATAGACTATGAACCATTTGAGAGAAGGGACTATTCTTTTCTTTTTTCCCTGTGTTCCTCAATCCTGCATGGTCCTGACAATAGAGTTACTGATTCAGGTGGTATTCTTTGACTCATTAAAAATGGGCATTGTGCTCGAACAAGGCAACAGTACCTTCCACAAGGTCTTAGAATCATTCCAGGTTCTCTTGAATGAAATGGCCCCTTGATCTTCAAGGGGAAGTGGAGCTAGTATAAAAAAACACCATCTATATTTCTACTGACAAACATCAACTTAATCCATAAAAAAAGACAAAAGGATCATAGAAACACCACATATAAACCAGTATATTGGAGGAAACATTCCCAACATGTTGGGGAAAATAATGAAAGCTCACCACTAGGAGATTCTAAGGTAATGTTCCATTTCTTAAACTACTGTTCTTTTATTTGTATATATGTTTTATGAAACAATTTACATGTGTATTCACAATAAAGCAAGCACCGCACATTAAGAAGAATAGGAGGAAAAACTCTGATTTCAAAAGGCTAAACTGGTAGCTCCCAAAATACCACTCTGAAAATCAGTGTCAGCTTGGCTGAAGAAGTGATAAACTGAAAATTATTCTAGGGGCCCACCCTAAGAGATTCTGAATCAAGGGGTCTCAAGTGGGGGCTGGTCATCTGTATTTTAACAAGATCCATAGTAGTTTGTAATGGGTAGGCAGATCTGGCCATCACTAAGTTAGCCCAGTACGTTCCCTAATGGGAACAACATTATCACCTGATCATAATTATCATGTCCGTGGAAAAATGGCTCCTTCCGGAAGATCATACTTGCCAGCATACAACCCAAACTCCACATATCCAAACTATAATCGTACATCTGCATTAAAGTAAAAAAGTCAGTTATCATATATAAAATAAGAGTGAAGTATCTTTTCAAAATAAAAATTGCTCTTTATGCTTAAAAAAATATATATATATATACACACACACACACACACACACACACACTACTCCACTGACTCAAAATCCAAAAACCAGTAACACCCTCATGTATTTTCAGTCTTTTTTTCTATGCCCCCACCCTGTTTCAAAACAATCTGTATACTATTTGGAATTGCTTTTCCACTTACCTAAGGTCCCCAATTGTTAGAGCCCATGTAAAACTTTTAATACGTAGCATTAATAATGCATAAATGTTCCAAAATTTAATCTTTATCCTATAAGACTGTGTTTTGTTTTTCATCACCATTATAAATAATGTTGTATAGAATATTTTTATGCACAGAATGTTTTTTGAATTCAGGCTTATAGTCTCAGGATTCCAGAAAAGCAATTTCTAGGACAGAGTCTGAGCTTTGTAAGGTATCTGATAATAACACCTGGGAGGACCAGTCATGAAAGGTAGTCCCAAGGACTTTGTTTTTGTGAGGAGGAAGAGGGTTTTTTTCCTTTTTTTTGGTAAGCAGAAGGTCTCTTTAGAATACAATTTAGGAAAATCATAAGAGAACATTTTTGAGTTTACCTTAATGTTGGTTAAACCTAGCTCACAATTCTCAAACTAGCTCTGGAATTTCTGATTAGAAAAAGTATCTTTGGCGTTTCTTTTCTTCAGTTAGATCAAATGCAGATCTAGTCTTACTCTCCTGACATTATGACAATAAAAATAACATAAGTTATGATGGATGAACTGAAGTGATTCATATTTTACACTCATGAAAGGGACAGCCATGTATGTGCATAAATAGCCTACTCAAAGGCACGAAATGACATTTTTCACAGTGAAAATTAAGTGAAAAACACAGGACTGAAATTTTATCTGCCCTTCTTTTCTCACCTGATAGTCTACAAGTAGCTCAGGACCTTTGAAGTATCGGGAAGCAACTCTGACATTATATTCTTGGCCAGGATGGTAAAACTCAGCCAAACCCCAGTCTATTAGTCGTAGCTGAAAGAAAAAAAAAAGAAAGAATAAATCATGAGTAATTTTATCTTTCAAGCTACCCCTCACACTGTCATCAGAGTACTCTTAAAAATACCAGCCATGTCACTCTCTTAAACATTTCCAGTGACTACCTAGTGCATTTAGGATGAAAATCAAACTTCTTGGGGCGCCTGGGTGGCTCCGTGGGTTAAGCGTCTGCCTTCAGCTCAGGTCATGACCCCAGGGTCCTGGGATTGAGCCCCACACTGGGCTCCCTGCTCAGTGGGGAGCCTGCTTCTCCCTCTGTCTCCCCCCACTTATGCTCGTGATCTCTCTCAAATAAAATCTTAAAAAAAAAAAAATCAAACTTCTTGGCTTGGCATACAGGGTTCTCCATGATCTAGTTCCTGTGCTCCAGCAAGACTTATAGTTCCTAAAAAACACCATCCCAGGGGCGCCCAGGTGGCTCAGTTGGTTAAGCGACTGCCATCGGCTCAGGTCATGATCCTGGAGTCCCAGGATCGAGTCCCGCATCGGGCTCCCTGCTCAGCGAGGAGCCTGCTTCTCCCTCTAATCCTCCCCGTCTCATGTATTCTCGCTCTCTCAAATAAATAATCTTAAAAAAAAAAAATCCCATTTTGTAATTCTACATCCCATTTCTGTAATTCTGTTCCTCTGACTAGAATGTCGTCCATTGTCTAAGCTAGACCCCTAACTGAACATATCCCCATCTTTTGAGATATTCAGGTTAGCCCTTCAATGAAGTCTTTTCTAAATTAACCAAGTAGAACTAATCCTTTCCTTTAGCCCCCTGAACCTCAAATATATTTAATAGAATCTACAACTCTTTATTGTGTATTTGTTTTCCACCTTTTTTTTCTATTATGCACTGTAAGCTCCTTGAGGGAAAAGACTGTGTAATTCACTTATGCAATTTTTACAATTCAACAAAATGCCCAGTATGCAGAAGAAAAATATTTGTGGGGTGCCTGGGTAGCTCAGCCTGCTGGGCATTCAACTCTTGATTTTGGCTTGGATCATAGTCTCAGGGTTGTAGGATTGAGCCCTGCATCAGGCTCCATGCTCAGAACGGAGTCTGCTTGTCCCTCTCCTTCAGCTTCTCCTTCAGCTCCTCCCCCAGCTCTCTCTCATAAATGAATGAATGAATGAATGAATGAATGAATAAAATCCTAAGAAGAATTTGCTGAGTGAATGAAGGGAAAAGCCACACAAACAACTCCTATCAAAATGTATCCACAAAATCAAAAAAGAAGTAGGCAAGCCCAAGAGGCAACCTTATCTGCCCACTGTGCAAAGCACAACAATGATCTGAAGTATGAGCCGTAGGGCCTGAGCAGCGCCTGACACTCTGGCACCAACTCTAAGTTCACTGTTAACTAGGTACATACAGTGTTTTCCCTGTTTCAGTAATGAAGGGAGATGTAACAAAAGGTACAAAAGAAAGCATAACCTTTGTTACGCTTTTTCTTTTTACCCCCTTAACATTAGTGCCCCAGAGCTCCCTTTGACTTTCTTTTCTTATTATCAGCAAGTACTCCAGATGACCATTTCTGGTCTGTGGCTTCACAGCACCTCACAGCCTTTCCCACTTATACTCTCTGGCCCATGCCTCCTGTCCCCTGACTCTTGCAATCACCTAACAGACACATCAAAACTCATTTTTTTTTAATTTTTATTCATTTGAGAGAGAGAGAGAGAGAGAGAACAGGCAGAGGGAGGCGCAGAGGGAGAGGGAGACGCATACTCCCCATAGAGCTGGGAGCCGACTAGGGGCTTAACCTCAGGACCCCGAGATCATGACCTGAGCTGAAGTCAGTTGCTTAACCGACTGAGCCACCGAGGCTCTCCAAAACCAAACCTTTGATTATTCCCTGCAAACCTGCTTCACTCAGCCTCTCCCTTCCCAGTTAAAGGTAATTCTATTCATGCTGTCATTCAGGTAAAACATTTTCCCCCTGGATTCTTGTTTCCCATACACTGTACTGCAAATCTGTCAATTGGCTCTACCACACTCTGCCATCACCACCTCCTGTCTGACTTACTGCAATAGCCGTTTTTCCTAACTGGTCTCCTTGCATTCACCCCTGTCCTCTACCGCTGTTCTCTACAGAGCAAAAGCTTTCATTTAAAAACGATT
The DNA here is from genome assembly GCF_003265705.2 of Callorhinus ursinus. Classification (NCBI taxonomy): domain Eukaryota; kingdom Metazoa; phylum Chordata; class Mammalia; order Carnivora; family Otariidae; genus Callorhinus; species Callorhinus ursinus. Next base: position 14,520,497 of record NW_027397100.1, read on the forward strand.
ATAAATTCACACAAAGTTGGAGATGTTCTGTATATCCTTCACCCAATTTCCCCTAATGGTAACATGTTGCATAACTACAGTACATTAAAACCAGGTAATCGATATTGGCACAATTCAGACAGACCTTATTTTCCAGTTTTACATGCATGAAGGCATGCAGTTCTGTGCAACTTTATCAATGCGTAGACTCACAGAACTTCCAGAAGATACACAACTGTTTCATCACCACAGATGTCCCTTGTGCTATCCCTTCCCCTTCACTTCCTAACCCCTGGGGCAACCCCTCTGTTGTCAACCTCCAATTTTGTCATTTTGAAAATGGACTCAGTGTAACTTTTTTATTTTTTTTTAAAGATTTTATTTATTTATTTGAGAGAGAGAGAATGAGAGATAGAGAGCACGAGAGGGAAGAGGGTCAGAGGGAGAAGCAGACTCCCTGCTGAGCAGGGAGCGTGATGTGGGACTCGATCCCGGGACTCCAGGATCATGACCTGAGCCGAAGGCAGTCGCTTAACCAACTGAGCCACCCAGGCGCCCCTCAGTGTAACTTTTTATGACTGCTTTTTTCCCCTCAGCATGAAATCCAACAAGCTGTGCATTATCACTAGTTCATTCTTTTTTCTCTTTAAAGATTTATGAGAGAGAGAGAGCACGCTTGCGAGTGGGGGAAAGGGTAGAGGAGAAGCAGACTCCCCGCTGAGCAGGGCTCCCAATGTGGGGCTTGATCCGAGGACCCTGAGATCATGACCGGGACCGAAAGCAGACACCTAACCGACTGAGCCACCCAGGGGCCCCAATCTGGCATTTTTCAAAATGCCTGTGCCACTCGATGTTCCCACCAGCAATGCATGAGATCAAGTTTCTCTGCATCCTTGCCAGTATGTGGTATGGCCACTTTTTATTTTAATTGTTCTAACAATTAATGAATTTTTTAAAATGTGAGAATATGTCAATTTTCTGCTCAAACCCTGCAAAAAAGCTCTGCATCCTCAGAGAAAAGGCCTGAACAATGATCTTTAAGGTTTTACATGATCTGGTTCTCTTTACCTCTTTGATTTCATTTTGTTCCTCTCCCACCTGTTCATGCTTTCCAGCTCTATCTGTTCCAACATGCCAGGCACATTCTTGCCTCAGGGCCTTTGCACCTGCAATTTCTTCCATCTGGGACACATTTGTTTTTGTGATTACATGGCTGGCTCCTTCCAAGTGTTGTTAAAACGTCACCTTCCCAATGAAACCTTCCCTTTACAACCTTGTTTAAAACCACAGTACCCTCCACCGTTCCCTATTCATGATTTATTTCTCTTCCACATCACTTTTTTAAAAAAAAGATTTTATTTATTTGAGAGTGTGCAAAAAAGCACGCACATGTGCATGAGTTGGAGAGGGGCAGAGGGAGAGGGGACTCCCCACTGAGCACGGAGCCCGAAATGGGTTTGATCTCAGGACTCTGGGATCATGACCTGGGATGAAGGCAGACGCTTAACCAACTGAGCCACCCAGGCGCCCCTCTTCCACCACAACACTTTTAACTTTCTATCCCACCAGCTTCCCACAAATGCAAGTTTCCTATGGACAAGAATTTTTTTTGTCTATTTGTCTCACACCTACTACATCTCCAGCCTCTAGAACAATACCTATTACATAGTGTGAATCTAAAAGAATTATTAGCTGATGAATAAATCAACTATGTCTCCAAAGTCTACAATGGATAGCCATCTCTGCCTACAAAAGGTGGGCTTGGTCACCTTAAAAAACGGACTATAAAGCCATGTGGTCAGTGCAGCTCTATTAAAAGCATCTGTAGAGTTCAGGGACCTCATGACACCTGCAACTAAGCAGCAGCATTTTCTGAATATTTTATCTGTATTACAACTGTGTATAGTCAATTCTCACAATAACCTAGTGGCACACAAGTCTATTTACATTTTACAAGTTAAGAAAAAGGAAGCAAATGAGAAAGGAGTTTCCTCAAGAGACTAGTTATTTAATAAATGAAACCAGAAGCCAGCTCTCTTGCCCAAAGCTAATGTTTTGCCCACTAATCGGTTTCCTTCCCCCCTTTTTTTCCCAAAGTAAGCTCTATGCCCAACGTGGGGTTTGAACTCATAACCCCGAGATCAACAGCTGCATGCTCTACCAACTGAGTCACCCAGGGGCCCCAAATGTTTCCTTCTTGATAGTATTCTTAGGAATATGAATATTGACTTCAACATTCTGATTCATTAATGAGTTCATTCACTTACCAAACATTTATCAAGTGCTTAACAGGTAACAGCGACTGTGATAGATGTTGAAGATGGGCTGATAACTCTATCATACAAATAAATAACACTTGGCAGTCTATCACTTTACCTTTCTGTGCTCATGATCAATCATGACATTATGGGGCTTCACATCTCTGTGCATAATTCCCATGCTGTGACAATAATCCAGGGCCTGTAGGAGGAACAGGTGAGAAAGAAAGAGCTTGCTGAAAAGTGATTTTCTTAAAGTCATCTTTTTCCTCCACAGTTTTCCTTCTAGCCTCACCCCTGGGAGTCAAGGTTAGGACAATCATTCCCACCCTATTCTTCAGACACCTGTTCAAGATCCCATAGTCAAGCAAACTCACAGCCTCTGAACTTCAAGTTCTGTTCCTACACTGTTGTTTCAACTTCCTTTCTGTTCAAAAACACCCAAGGTGTATACCAACTGCATTACTTCCAATCTCTCCCCCCTTACCCAAAGGCTGGATTATTTTCACAAACATAGGCCCCTCAGAAGAAAACTGGTCTGTCCTATAAACCTCTCATTTGAAGAACAGTAATTCTCTAGCAACTAAAAGTCCACAACAGAGGCTGGCAAACCACAGCCCATGGGCCAAATATGGCCTGCTGCCTGTTTTTGTGAATAATGTTTTATTGTTAACACAGCCATACCTATTTGTTTACATATCATCTCTGGCTGCTTCTCTGTTACCACAGCAGATATGAGTAGTGTGAGAAAGACCCTATGGCCCACAAAGACAAAAATTTTACTGTTTGTCCCCTGTACCTTATTTATGACATCAAATCTGATTTGAAAACCATGTCCAATCTGAAACTAGGGTGAACTGAGCGGCATAACCTTTGGGGTTTGCTAATCCCAGCCTTCAAGCCAGCTGATGTCACTGGCCAAGTTCTTGTCCTTCCTGAAGGGCAACTTGGGTTCTTATGGTTCCCAGGGTTAGACAAGTGTATCCTTAACTTTGTGAGGTCCTACTTGCCACAATACTGCATGAGCCAACGGAAAGATCAAATATCTCTGCTGGCATGGTCTCTTTAGGGCACTACTAAGGTTCAAATGCAGGCTTTATGGCAACCGTCATTTGGTAAGAAACTTTAGCCACCTCGTAGCAATTTTCTCATCTATAAAGCTGATCTTAATGCTTATTAGGAGCAAGATAATTGGTGATCCCACTTTAGAAATCAAAGTCCACTCTCAGTCAGCAATCTCTTAAGAAGAGATTTACATAATCCTTAGGATAATGACCCTTTGAGGGTTGAGTTAGTTTACTGTTTCACTTGTTGAATTTTAAGTATACAAGAAGCTAGCATATCAGAAGTTATTTTTGTAAGTTTTGACAATTTAATTGTTAACTTTCAAAGGAGGATGACAGAGAGAACAAATATTTTTTAAAGGGGTCCCAGATCACTTCTAAATGCCGTTTCCAAAGCATTCTAAATTACATTCCTATTGGACCCTATTCCATAATGTTTACATTACCACACGGGCTCTGATGCTATTAACTTACTAAAACCTTTTATGAGGAGGCCCCCTTCTTTCAACATACTTTTCAAAGGTAACTCACTGGCTTTTCCACAGTTAATTGGACTATTTAAAAGAAGGAAGATCAAACTAAAGATATTTAGTATTCCAGGTTCCCTTACCTTCAGAATCTCATACATGTAAAATCGAATATCATAGTCTGTTAACGTCTGGTACAATTGCTGTTAAAGACAAATGCAACATTTGAGCCATGAAAATAATGCTGATAGGAAGGCAATTTCTCATCTTTGTAGTAATTCAAACCAAGGCTTGGCTCATTTGCCACTGTTCCAAGATCTGTCTGTTCACTGGTCTCTACTTCTCCAACAGAAAATTTGCTTTTTAAAGGAGATACTCTGGGTCTTTATATGTAGAAATGAAGACTTACTTAGACTTGTATCGCTCAAGCTATAATTCACTTCTGGATTTCAATTTATATATGCAACATGCATTGGTGTTATACACTTGCTACAGTCTGCTTTTCACTTATCTCCAGACCTTCTCATACAAGGCATTTTGGCAAATATACAACCTCCTCCTTAGTAGGGAACTAACCCATTTTTGGCTTACATAGTTATAGGCACTGTGGAACAGCAGTGGGTATGCAAGATGGCTTGCTGACAAATCAGTCAATTTAACAGAACTATTCCTGTCCCAATTTGAAAGTAAACTCCAAACAACTGTCACGTATCCTTTCCTGGTTCCAAAAAGTTGCAGATTTTTTTTACATCTATGTGTCATTAAATGGTTAGTGATATCCTCTGACAGTTTTCCTTGAAGTTATTGTTCTGATTCTAAAATAGTTCTTTTTCCTTCTCTCAGTAAAGGATTCACCCATTTATTGATATGTAACATTCTTAATACTGGACTGGTGCAGAGGCCAAGTTAAATACCTTTACAGCTTGTAACACAAGAAAGTGTCCATATTCCTGTGCTGTATACCTGTTTGGTGTTAAGAACTATTTGAAATAAGTAGGCCACTGGATGGGATGGATGTCAGAGATCTATTGTAGAGGTTTGTATTATACCAGAATTTACACCACCCTTCTCTACCCACCCCCTTTTAAGATCTATAGCCCAGAGTTTCTGAGGAATCCCAAGGTATAAGCAGTCCTTGTTTGTACATACAAAATACCTTCCTTCTTGAATAGTTGTTTTAAAGTGAAATGCCCTACAGCCAGATCCTGACTGAACATGTGCTGTGGCCTTTTATTAGGTTTGATGTCTGTAGAAACTGTCAAACGAATGGTAAAGGTGGTGAGAAGTAAATGTATTGGTAATTAAAAAGAGCACAAAAACAAACGAAAGAGCAAAATATATCAAGATGTGGGAAGTGGACACTGCTTGTACAGGAGTTTCTCTACCTTAAAATTTAGCACTGTAAGGATGAAAAGCTCTTTTTAAGCAAGTCAGAAGGAAGCTCTTCTAACAGTAACATCACTAAAAGGCTTTCTATGTGGTCTAAAAACCCAACACCTTGAAATGGTTATGTATTATACCTTGAAGTCTGTGTTGTTTACGTGTTCAAAAACCAAGGCAGGGGTTCGTGACTAGGGGAAAGAAAAAGAAAACACACATTAGCAACAACCCTGGCAGCTTTAGTGGGCACAATGTTTGCGGATACTACGTGGTGAATTTGGTAGTCCTTGCCTCAGTAGTAGGAAACCCTCTACTGCTACAAGCCCTCCCCACTCTGATCATCACCACACTTAGGTCATTTTTGGGATGGATTTCAAACAGAAGACATGGAGCTGAAGTCTCACCAGGCTGTAGGCAGCCCGACAATGCGCCCATCGCCCATCGGCATCGGACCTGAGTTTGCAAAATGGATTAACACATTTCAGTTTCCAGTGCTATCAGTCTCTTAGCCTAGAAGAATAAGAAATAGTCTGTGGGTGGAGGTCTCTTTGAAAGAAAGACCCAAGCTAGTTAAATGGTATAACTGATTAAGCACTTTTAAAGCAGGACTTAACGGTCGAGGGGGGAAAATAAAGAGGGCAGTTGTGCTCTGGGTCAAACACCAGCTCAGCCCTGGTGGGCCTTGCCAGCGCCTACTATACTCACCACAGGGTCTTTTACAATGTCTGCCAGTGTGATGATATTGGGACCGCCTCGTAAATTCTCCAAAATCTTTATTTCACGCTTGATTTTCTTCTTCTTTACTGGCTAAAAGGATAAAAGTATATTAGTGAAATTATTTCAGAGTATTTCAATACGTAATGTAATACATAAATGGCTTACTTATGAACTCTCTGAAGGAAGGACATGTGTCAGTCTCATCTCTGAATCCCCTTCTCCTAGCCCTGTGCCAGCTATTCTGCGGTACTTAGCACATGTAGAATTGAAAGGAAAATCTTCACCCCAAAGACCAGACCTCTGCAGAACTAGCATTTAATTCCAGTTGTCAATCTTAGCACGTTAACTTTTTAAAACTATACAAACTAGGAATGTAAATGGTAACACTAAGATCTAGCTTATAAAAATCTCTTTGTCAATCAGGATGAAGAATGGGCTCTTCCCATTCCTTCCTCTAAGTCTATAAACACCCTAGGGGCGCCTGGGTGGCTCAGCTGGTTGAACCTCTGACTCTTGGTTTTGACTCAGGTCATGATCTGAGCTGTGAGACTGAGCCCCACGTTGGGCTCCGTGCAAACCGTAGAGTCTGCTGGGATTCTCTCTCTCCCCCTCCAAAATATAATAAATAAATAAAATCTTAAAAGAAGTCAGGACCAACAGCAAGGATGGCCAAACCATCTTTGTGCAGCATAACTTTGTGGGTTAAATGCTGGCTGTGGAGTCAGACTGTGTAAGGTGAATCACACTGTCACTACATGCTGGCTGTGTGCCAACAGCAAATTACATAAGTTCCCTAAGCCTTTCATTATGGGTAAAAATGATCAACAGGAGTACATATATCTGAATATGGCTGGGATATACCCCATAATATCTGTCTAGCTTTATTGCCAATATTCCTATAAATGAACCCCCCTCCCTCCATTTTAAAAAGACCACTCTGCAGAGCCCCTTGAGTATATTTTCCATGTGCCTTTGTCCTCATCCATCATTTTTACATCTATTCGCATACAGACATCCTTTTCATTTTTCTGAGGAGGGCTTTGGTCCAACTGCACTTCCTCCACAAAGCCTTCCTTCTAAGTAGCTAGGGTACTGCTAGTCTAAAAGAGATACAATGCAAGCCACATGTGTATTTTAAATGTTCTAGTAACCACATTAAAAAAAGTGAAAAGAAACAGACAAATTTCAATATATTTAACAAAAACGTATCCCAAATCTTACCATTTCAACATGTAAATATAAAAAAATTACTAATAAGCAATTTTGTACTAAGCCTTTGAAATTGAGTATATTTTATCCTCAGCATGTCAATTTGCACTAGCCACATTTCAAATGCTCAGTAGCCCCATGTGGCCCATGTATGTAGGTCTTTCCTAGGGTGTCAGTCACCTCAGACTACTGATACACTGCGTATGATTCTTAGAAATTGTTTTAAGTATGTATCATCTCTTCATCAACATTAGTGGTTACTAAACTTCATGATCAACAGTCACTTGGATTTTTAAATAGACAGTTTCCTAGGTCCCACCTAGAACTGCTGAATCAGAATCTTGAGATTGGAGCTAGAGAGCAATTCTTAGATACTTCCTAGGTTGATACTCCAGGTCTAGGAACTACCAAAACGAATTGTAAACTCTTGTAACCTCGTCTTAAGTCCTAAGCACGTGGTACAGACACAAGCAAGCAAGTCTTGGATACAGACCATCCTCAAAATCTGGCTTTGTAGCTATGCAGCTTTGGGAAAAGCACTTAAATGTTTCTGAATTTACACTTGCCTTGAAGAACTGTTGTAAACACCACAGTCAGAACAGGGGCCAATTCAAATTAGACAATAAATAGAAACTGTTACTAATAGAGACTCCCACAGTCCACATTTGATTCAATCCACAGCTCTTAGCCTTGCTATCAGAACTCAATACACTCTGACTGGGAAGCAGGCTAATTGGAAGTTTTCTCTTTTTGCTTCAACTATCAGATCTTTAACATCTGCTAGAGTATCTGGGAGATCTTTCTACCTTCCAGGGACTAACCCATCAATCTAGCCTGTTTTCTACTAAATCACTATTTCCCAACTGCCAGTTTTTTGGTGAAAAGCTACTGGTTTATGAAACTTTCCTCCTTAAAATCTATAAACTTACAAAGCTGGTTTGTGATAGACCAGACAGGTGACTTAAACCCTAATTTAATGTGATCAACACAACTATTCTGTTTTAATACATAGGTGGGAGAGATTAAGAACTTTAAATACAGTTTATGAATGAACTTCATCTATACTTATAACCATCTATAAAATTACAGTACAGTTAGGAAAAGACTGAGCTGAAAAAAGTCTTTTCAACTCCCAGCCCCCACTCAAAATACAATTACTCCCAACAACCTAGAAGAGATAAAAATCACGTAACTTTTAAGACTGGAAGGAAGTGCAGAGATATTTTCTAGGTGACCACCAATTTAATCTCCCTTTCCAAGTTCACCTCCCCTGTATGGTCACTTGACATCTTCCACATGAAACAGTTCTCACTTGTTTCTTCCTCTTTTCTTATCTTGTGCATTCTAAATCACACTCCCCTCTTCTCCACTCCCACCCACACCTATTCACATCCTCCTTCCCTTCAGGGACTGAAAACAGCTCCTGGGACCTTTTCCTGACCACCACCTTCTTCCGAACTGTGAAACCTACTGTTTGTGCCTTTTATGACTCTAGATAACCTATCACTTTATCATATCCCTTTCCATGTAAGTATCATCCTACAGTTACACAGAAGTTCAGCCTCCAAAGTGTTATTTCTATATATAATTTTTTATTTGATCCTCATATCAACTCTGAGAAAGACAGGGAAGGCAAGATTATCTCATTTGCACAAATGAGCAAACATCTTAGATAGTTAAAAGGACTACCAAGGTTAATTACTTTTAGAGTTTGGATTAGAATCCACATGTTGTGATATCCAGCCTACTTCTCTTTCTACGTGTGATAAGACAGATAGAAATACTTAAACTTTCTGTTTCCCATACAGGTGTGCCATGGCACCACAGCAAATTCACGGGGGCTCTGTGAAATTTTTAATTTTTGAGGGAAAAATCGATCAATACCCAGTATCTGCCAGATACAGAGTATACTACCAACTTGAGATAGTTCATAGTTTCAACATTAGATTGCACTACATTCCTTTTGATGACGTATTTTTGTGAAGCTGGGTTTTTAGCCGCTGCTGTGATAAAAAGCAAACACTGTACAAAAATCAATGTTGAAAAGGAAATGAAGCTTTGGTGTCCAACTTATTCCAACATTTGAGAAACTGTGCAGTGATTGACAGGTGTATGTACATATCCCAATACTAATTAATTATGGTTATATAAGAATAAAATTATATCTTTCTTTCAATCTATGTATGTAACATTTTAAATGGCACCCAAGCTAAAATAAACACTTTGTTATTTGGACTTAGCTACTTAAAAGTTACTTAAACAAGGCGCCTGGGTGGCTCAGATGGTTAAGCGTCTGCCTTCCGCTCAGGTCATGATCCCAGAGTCCTGGGATCGGGTCCCACATCGGGCTCCCTGCTCCTTGGGAGCCTGCTTCTCCCTCTGTCTCTCTGTCTCTCATGAATAAATAAAATCTTTTAAAAAAAAAAGTTACTGAAACAATATGGGTGGCTATCAATTGAGGAAGTCTGGGAACCTCTACTTCTCAGTGTCAAATGTATAAAAGTTCCCATGGCAAGGAACTATATGCTAAGTTCCTAGCATCTGATATTGCACAGTACAGTTATAACTAACTTACAAGTTGCATATTGGTAGCCTTTTGGGCAAACCTGGCCTGTGGAGCATTTTTAAAAACTCTTGAGGCAACATTTAACAATCAGAGTAATTTATATATAAATATAAATTTCTACTTTCTTTTTGCAAAGAGTATCAAGTAACACTAGACTTCACTACTGCAAAGCAATTAGCCGGAGCACACACCGCAATACCCATCACTCACATCCCCCAATATGGGCACTTACATCAGACTAGCTGCATTGACGGCATCTGCCTGCCATTTAAAGGCTTTCATTTCTGACTCCTTATCCTTACACAGAAGAAGTAACAACTTCTTGAAAACAAAAGGATGGACTGTAACTAAAAATCTAGGAAATCAGTATTAGGCAAGACCTAGAAGAGAGAAGATTGAACCTTTACTCCCTTCCTCTATCACAATCTAGCTGTATGACTTGAGTCAAATCACTTATCTTGCTTCAGTTTCCTGATGTGTCAAATAAAGAGAACCTCTTCTAACAATTTCACAGGATACAATAAAGATGTTAAAGCACTCCAAAAACCCTTTCAAATGCTACTTTTAAAAAGGTATTTTAAAAAAATTTTTAAGTACTATTACTTAAAAAAATCTGAATTCCAAATATCTCTGAAATTATACTCTCTTATACTCACCTTGAGAATTTTAACAACAACTTTTTCATTATTTGTGATGTTGATAGCTTCAAACACTTCACTGTATTTACCCCGGCCTAATTTTCGCACCAGCTGGTAGTCATCTTGATTACTGTAAACAGAAAGACTCAAAGTCACAATGATTTTAAAAGTTCAAACTATAGGGCACTAATTAACTTTAAAAACTCTACTACCAGGAGGAGTAAAAGAAATGAAAGGTACTTCAAATAATCTCTGTACTTTAAAAATTGGGCCATTGATTAAAAATGTGTGTTCCAAGTCCTAGAATTACAAAAACTTAAGCCTTTCATTTATTCTTTCAAATACCAAATTGTTTATATTTCTACTGGCATAGCACACATACCTAGCTTATATTAGGGTTTGTTGTGTTTGTGTCCAACAACAAACAGCTTTCCCTTAGAGAATAATTTTTATATATTCCTGTCCTCTCATGCCTGGCCCAGCAGAAAGTCAATATGTATTGTAAGAATATTTCAATTCGGGCGCACTTTGGAAGCAGCTAATTTTTAATGGGCCTTTTTGCAGATAAGTGGCTTTCAACATATAGGCTTAACCTCCCACTTGCCCTCCAAGGCAAGCCCTGAGAACAGTCCATGTAGTGGAGTTTGCAAATCACACCACAGATCATGAACCATAATAAGGTGTCCCTTCCTCACTTTTACCCATATTCCAGGACTACTAGCATCATCAGAGGTAAAAAATAAGGGAAATGTCAACATTTTCTCCCTGCCTCTGATTACAACTTAGATAATGTTGCTTTAAAGAATGACAAACATGGTCCTTTTCATAAGGTCTAAATTCTATTTACTCCTGCTGGAGACACTGAAAATCCAAATAACAAATTAGCCATCCATTTTCCTCAAGCAGCTAAAAAGAAAGTGAATGAACAGATAAGGCAAAAGGTGGTAAGGACAATGGACAATGTATTAAGGCAGGTCAAGGGGAAGGAAGCTCTTAGTTGTGGTTGAATTCTCCTGTGGGGTGGGCACAGAAAACAAATGCAAGCAAGCAAATTGCACCATGCCAAAAACTCAAAAGGGTTGTTGAGTGTTATTTAAGCACAACTAAGTGCAAAGCACTCAATCTGAAGAGAGTGGTTGAAATTTCCTTAGCAAAACACAGGTATTCCTAGAGTCCAAAGCCTGTGATATGAGGGGAATTGTTAGAATATCAATTATGACATTTATTGATACCAATGGTTCTTGATGGTATCTTTGAAGCAAACTGCCTCTCTGTGCAGAGGCAATGCACTTACTGTTAAAAATCCTGGTCCCATCAAGCTGACAATACATCCTTATGCCAATTTTGGGAGACTACCTTTAACCACTTACAGGTTATGTACATGTGAACAGACATAAAACATAGCATATGGGAGCTGTAGCTTTATGTGTTTTCAAATGCTTTCTTTGTATTTCATGTCAAAAGGCTTTTATCACAATAAGTATGACCTGATCAATTAACTACATACATGCTGGGACAACAGATGCAAACATCCAAAAGAGACTGCACAGAGAATGAGGGGCAAACACAGTTGTTCAGGTAGACTGCAACTGTTCAAAATGGAATTTGGGCTGAATTCCATGTTACACATGGCTAGCCTCGTGATAAGGGCAAATGCTGATAAGGGTTTAATTTTCCTTCTATCATAAAGAGGACGTCTTTGTGAGATCTGTTTCATCCTTCAGTATCATCATGGGACAACATTCTCTGACCTCAAAAATATTTTATGGAAGAGTTTGGTGTTTTTAAAGTCTCTCAAGTATTAATTCTCACCTAACTGTGAAGCCCTTAGCTGAGATGAGCTGACAGGTAACTCTTTGTTATCAGCCTTTTATCCAGAATATGTAAGTCCAAGGAAAGAATAAGAGACGGAAATAATTTTTACATGGTAAACCCATCAAAACTCTTAATTTGCCAAAGCAATACCTTGCTTCTCCACTGCAGAAGTAAACACAAATCAGGTTTCAATCTTGAAGTTTATAAATGCACAGTCAGGAAGGATTCCTGATACAAATTACTCAACAAATCCACAAGAGTCAGCCCTTTGAGTGAGGACAGTGAAGTAAAAGGAAACAATTACCCCCACTCCACCACGTGTGACTCATAATCCCAGTACTCTCGGGGTCTGTGTGTATTAACATCTGTGTAAACTCTGGCCCTGCTTGGCACGGGTCCCGACATGTCAGACAGGTTGGCGAACGAAGGTGGACTTGATGTTTGGAGATCTGGTGGTCACTGTGTTCAGAAGCAGCTGGGGGTAAGACCTTGTTTCAGACCTCTTTTCTTTAAACTGCGAACACAAAGTGCATAAAGGCCAAGGAATTATTTTTTAAAAGCATATGAGAAGAAGAAAAAACCATCTTACAATAATGGCCTCAAATATACCTCTGGCTCTTCTACCTGTTAACCAATGACTAGGTCCCAAATGTGTTAACCACAGTGTTTCCTATAACTTGGAAAGAATATAATAATAATAATAAACCCAAGACACTTACTTAAAATTAAATTGGCCCTAATTGTACTCTGCAAAGTAGCTTGTTACCTCCCCATCTAAAGTCTGGATGTTCTTTATAAGATAGCCTGGAAGGGAAAAATGGCATCAAGGATAGACCCATCAACATTACTACCATTTACACAATCTACACAAATTACTGGCAAGAACAGCTTTCTACAGCTCAAGTAGGAGTGTTAAAAGGTTCTAGAATAGCGGCAAACCATCAGGCTGACTCTAATGGTTGATGAAACCAGGAAGGGAATAAAGACTTGTTCTCATACATCAAAGTTCACTGTCTTTTTATATTGATCCAAATCATTTGGGGAAGCTTGCATAATAATCAGCAGATCCTTAATTACCATTTGAAAGACAATTTCATTAAATTTAAAAACAAATAATTTCCTCTTGAATGAATACAGGAGTAAGCTTAATAAAAACTGGTAGAAGACAGTAATACATATTGCCTGACCTAATGCAAAATTTGACATAGAAGGAAAAGTGATGAATTTTAGAAACAATTCTACCAAATCGGTAAACTAAGTCTACCTAATTGGTAAACTGTGATGTCTTCCTGACCATTCCAATCTATTTATCTCCTTTCAACGATTCCTATAGCATTTGTTGATTCCCTTTACTCTGCATTTAATTAAAAATGTATTGAGTCTCCAGATTTCATAACCTGAGAACACATCACCTATGCAGTTTTCTGGCCTAGATTGTGTAACCTCAACTTAATTACAAGGAAACACTGGACAAACAGAAAACGAGGACGCCTCTATAAAAAAAAGGGGAGGAGGGATACACTGTACTCAAAAATGTCAATATTAGAAAACAAAAAAGGAAAGCAGGACAGAAGACACACGACTATATACCCTGTCCTATTCGTAGGCTATACCCTGTACTGGAGCGGGGTAAAGGACATAAGCAGCAGGGCGCCTGGGTGGCTCAGTTGGTTAAGCGACTGCCTTCGGCTCAGGTCCTGAGGGATTGAGTCCCGCATCAGGTTCCCTGCTGAGCGGGGAGTCTGCTTCTCCCTCTGACCCTCCCCCCTCTCATGCTCTATCTCATTCTCTCCAATAAATAAATAAAATATTAAAAAAAAAAAGGATATAAGCAGCAGCACTACCACACCCACTGCTCTGCGGCAGACAGCCTCTCCTCTGCTGTCCTGCCTGCTGCTACTTTGCAGTGTATTCAATCAACTTCTACCTCCTTTAGGGGGCGCCTGGGGGGTCCAGGGGGTCGAGCGGCTGCCTTCGGCTCAGGTCACGGTCCCACCATCCTGGGATCGAGCCCCGTGTCCCCGTGTCGGGAATCCCTGCTCAGCGGGGAGCGTGCTTCTCCCTCTCCCTCTGCTGCCCCCACCAGCTGGTGCATGAGCACGCACACGCTCTCGCAAATAAAATCTTTAAAAAACAACAAAACAAAAAAACCTTCTATTGCCTTTAAAAACCAAAACACAAAACACCATGCACACCCACACACAAATACTATCAGATCAAATGACAGGACATTTAGATGGTAGATTAGGTGTACACAAGAGTACACTCACAAGCAAATGGGGTAAAATATAAAATATTAAAATAGTTGGGGCGCCTGGGTGGCTCAGTCGGTTAAGCATCTGCCCTCTGCTCAGGTCATGATTTCAGGGATCCTGAGACTGAGCCCCATTGGGATCCCGGCTCATTGGGGACTCTGCTTCTCCCTCTCCCCTGTCCCTCCCCCCAGTTCCTGCTCTCTGTCTCAAATGAATGAATAAAATCTTAAAAAAAAATCATAATAGGTAAATCTGAGTAAAGGGGATACAGATGTTCTTTGTACCACTCTCATTTTTGCTGAAACGTGTTATTCTTAAAAACTGTGGTAAAACATAAAATTTACCAATTTAACCATATTTTCTTTAAACAAATACAAAAAATTAAAGGAGATGTAACACCCAGCCTTGGAGGGCCAAATCATGGGTGGATATGACATCATAAACTGAGACCTCATTTTTTCCTGGAAATCACCAGAGTCAATGGAAAACATTCCCCAACTCCTATTTACCAGTTTGTGTATCTATCAAGCTATCACCCAACGTGCTTTCTTAAGGCCTTGGCATTCTCTGTGAAGAGCAGAGCAAGACTATTCACTAATGAAACTCCTGAGATTCTCAAGTACTTGTTTGACTGACCCTTGCAGCTTTGTGCCTCATCAGCTGGGACCTAATTTATGAACTGGTGGACTTGATTCCCCACTGGGAGGACTACTAGCAGTTTTGCAGCACCTGAAGAGGTGCTTCACTTTACTAACATGCATATCAAACAATCTGTTTATAGTAAGAGAGTTGTTGACATGAATGTCAAATGGCTGGCCTTCAGTACATAGGGAGAAGAAATGGGAGAGTTCTTTAAACTGTACTTCAGTAATCTCAGATAAGTAAAATGGGGCAAAGAGGGATGGGGGAGAGTGATAGGCTGGGGATAAAGAGGGGGATGCAAAAAGACAAGAAAGGGAAATCATCATAAACATTATTTTATTCAGAAATAGAATTTCACTTGCAACCTCTGTAAATGTGTATGTATATTCATATACAGCCTAACATGAAAGAAAGGAATGGTCTAGATTTCTCAATTATTGGCTGGTTCTCTCATACATTACTTCCTTTGTCCATCCCTTAAATACATGAGCATCTACTATGAAAAAATACTATGCTAGGTCTTGGGAATAAAAGGCAGAACAAACGTGAGACAAATATGCCTTTAAGGTTTTATCTGCAGTTAAGGATAATGGAAACTCAATGAGGAGTTTTAAGCAGGAAAGTTCACTCTGGCTGGGTGTGGGACAAGCAGAAGAATAGATTTAGGGAGGAAGAAGGCTGTTAACAGTAGCATATGCAAGAGCGATGATGAAAGCCTGACCTACGGTGGTAGCAATGGAGATAAGTGCACAAATTTGAGGAACAAAATTTATGGTATAAAATCAATAGCTCCAGGTGGACTGGATAATGGGGTAAGAAGTGGGAGATGACTTTCAGATTTCTGACTAGAGAGATTAAAAAAAAAATATTTATTTTATTTTAGAGAGCGCATGCATGCGAGAGCGTGCGAACATGAAAGCGGGGGTGGGCGGGTAGAGGGAGGAGAGAAGCAGACTGCCCCATTCAGGGCTCGATCCCATGTCCCTGAGATCATGACTTGAACCAAAATCAAGAGTTGGACACTTAACCAACTGAGACACCCAGGGTGCCCCAGAAGGGCTTTTGATACCACTCATGGGGATAGAAAACTTCTGGAAGAGAGCTCATAGGTCAGGTTTTGGACTTAGGTTAAAATGGATGAGACATTAAAATGGATACTGAATAAGCAATTAGATATTGCAAGTCTGGAGCTAAAAGAGGCTCTCAGCTTTAAATGTCTAACCTTCCAGTTCTATGAGGTAGACATTTCTTTCCTTCATCTACAAATAAGAAAAACCCTAAATAAGTTCAGTAGCTTGGCCATGAATATCCAGGAGAGATTTGGGATTCAAAGCCAAGGTGGATGGCCTACAAGGTTCAAGTGTTTTCACTGCTATTGAACTTATCACTTTGTATCTCATATACAGCAGTCTTCAAATCTTAATTTCCTTATTTCTTAGCTCTCTGAGGTCACGATGCATGTCTGATTTATCTTTTGCCTTTACAGTACCCAGTTCAAGGCTCTGCATCTTGCAGAGTGTTCACTAAATATTATTTGTTGATCAAATCAAGGTTTGTTTATTTTCAAAAAATAAAATGAAAATCAAGTTTGCCTCCAAAAGGTAAGGGCTCCTATTCTGGCCATGTGGTACGCAGCTAGGAAAACCAGAAGACCAACTGAAGGGTTCTGGAGTAGCTGTCCCCTTTGCACACACATTCTCTCCCAGCATTATAGCTTCCTCTGTTAAATAACAGGGCCACAGTTAAGATTTGTCTTTTTCTCCCCACAAGAGTTAAAACTAAGAGAATACTGGAGAAACCTTATTTTAGCAATTTTTATAAACAGCTTATTTAGAAATTAGGTAAAGTGTCTGAGTCCTAGATATCCTGAAGGTCAATTTTCCTATCCAGTGTTTATAATACAAGGATACCTTAAGAAAATCTGACTTACAGAAAAAGTATTAACTTTCCCAATAATTCCCACTTTAAGTGACCTAACTTCATCCTTACTGCTCTCATGTAATTGCATAAAAGGAGGTTAATGATTTCATATGACTACCTCTACCTAAAAAGCCTTCAGACTGACTCTGAAGACATGGCTATATTTTGTTTCTTCAATGCTCAGCCTAACAGAAGCCAATTAATCAAAAATTTTGTCAATAAAATTTTCCCTACTAAAGTCAGACCACACCTACAACTAAAGCCAGTTATACAGGTCTGTTTGACCTATTCTTTAATAAAATGCAAGGGAATGAAAACTCCATCTAACCATAAGGTTAAAATGTATACTGCCAAAATCATATTTATCAACATAAATGGAATACAGAACTAATTAATTTCAATAAAAACTCCTCTTGCCCTCAACAAATCTCCCCCTCTAATCTCTTCTACTCCGTATTTCTGTTTTTCAATCTAGCAACTCAAAAGAAAATTAGAGGCTTAGTAAATGGTCCAATACCAGAAAACCGCATGTCCGATTAATCATTTGTGCCAATGTATTTTTATAGATGAATTCCCTAGTGGAACCAGAAAAGATTATTCTCAAACTTTAAATTTAAAAAGTTAAGTCCAATTTCAAACATTAATACGGTTATATTAGTTCTTTTCACCCTAATGTTTATTAGGGTCTCTATCTTAAAAAAAAAAAAAAACCCACAAAACTCTCCCATCCCTCGATCAACCACAGTGAATGAACAGCATCTCATAATCATCCAGAGAGGGCAAAGATTTCTAAAGAATGAGGAATTTGCTTACATTGCATGGACTGCATGATTTAAGACTGCTTGTTCAGAGGAAAAGCAGTTGTATAAGGAAAACAACACCTTCTCAGCACTGCTGCAGAGAATGAATTCTTCCTCCTCTAGCAATCAGGCAGCATAAACTGGCAAGAGAAACAGGATTTATCGAACAAACTCAGAGAGAACGTAGCGATACTTGCACCTTGTGAAAGCAAAGACAAATCATAGAAACTTGCCTTTTCCCCTTTCTTTCTCTTTTAAAACTCTACACCCAATGTGGGGCTTGAAGCCACAGCCCCGAGACCGAGACCGAGACTCACACGCTCCACAGACTGAGCCAGCCAGGTGCCCCACCTTTCCCCCTTTCAAAGTGGCACTGCCTAGAAGGCCAAATGAACACAAAAAAACAGTAATAAATACTATCTGAATTACTTGTTTCATGTGTCCATAGTTGCCCTTAATCCCTCATTCTTTCTTCCTTTCAAATCAAAAGCAGAATGTTCACTCAGTAAGCATTTACTAAACAATTATTATGTACCAGGAAATGTGTGCCGATTGCCAGGAAGAGATTCTTTCTCTAGGCCCTGGAGAATAAAGAGAAACCATCTCTGCCCTTGACAAAGAAAACAGTCCATCACAATCTCAAGTGATCAGTGCTTGAAAGAATTAAGTCAGGGTGCTCTGCAGGCACTGAAGGGTATTTAAGTCACCCACCCACCATCATTCATTCAATAAATATTAATGGAGTACCCCAATGTTTGGGGAAAGCTGCCAGGAAAAAAATAACATCAAAGCTTAATTTTGAAGGATGCATAGGAACTATTCAGATGAAAAACAGTAAAACAAGAAATTGTAAAGCACAAGGCTTTAAACCAGTTAAGAATTTTAAAGACCTGTAACATTATACCCTAAAATTACCAAAGGCTGGCACAACTCGTCATCCTCTTTAAGAAGTACATCAGATCAGCAAAACCCTTTTATATCGGATTTGGATAATACTAGTACACTCTACTCGACTGTTACTAATGTGTGCCTTAAAAAAAATTATTAACTCATAACCATTGCAATTTAGATCTCCTTCTCTTCCTTTCTCCACTCATACAGACAAGTTCTACTACAGAGGTCACAAAGCAAAATGCCTAGAAAGGACAAAGAGCTAGGGGGTGTAGATCCATGAAAGTGTACTGGAGCTTCTCAGTTTTCAAAGTAAGAAACCAAGATTTTAGCAGGTAATTTTCCTGTTTTCAGTAATGGTGGGCTAGGGTCAATCTTATTTGGGTCAATCTTCCCACCAAGAACAGCTACAGAACATATTAAACACACATACACTCACTCACTCTCACACACATATACACATTCTCATTTTCTGTCTTAAAACAGATAAACAATTATAGCCTACAGCAAAGAGAAAATGAGAACCCAAAGAAGGAAGGAAGCAAAGAAGGAAGCCCAAAGGGTATTTGTTGATCCCTGAAAATTAGAATTTTGTCCTGATGGAAATCAAAGCACAGGGCCCTCACAAGGGGAGAAGCCTAAAAGGAGACCTTCATAATAAGCTGACTTCAGAGGGTTACAACCTTAGGGTGAGAGTGAATAGGAAGTGGAAGAGCCAGGAAAGAATTACATCCCTATGGAGGGAGTATCAGATATGAAGCTTGTTTTAATGTGGTCCCTGGACCTGTAATGTCCAGATAACGAACATGAGTAAGCTCTCTGTGGAAAAAAAGTACCTTGTTATTATGGGCCTCAAATGATTCCTACAAATAATTTTTCAAATATAATACGCAACCTGTAATCAAAGACAACTAGGTACTGCAGGAAAAGACTACAAGACTGAGAACTGGCAGGAAAAGAAAAGTCCTACAGAGACTTCTGATCTTATCAAACTCAAAACTCCAAACAACCATGCTGACTGTGCTTATAGAAGTGAGAGATAAGCTTTAGAACATATGTAGGTACAGGATACTCTAGATTTCAAAAAGTAAAAAGAACAAAATAGAACTTTTAAAAAGAAATTGTGAAATGGTTTGATATACTTTTGACCAGGACTACAAGAAAAGGAGAAAATGGGACAGGGCAAAGGCAGTATTTGAAAGAGGTATAACAGCTGAAAATTTCCCAGAAGCAATCAAACACAACCAGATTCCAGAAGCCCAACAAATTCCAAAGAAGATAAATAAAAAGAAATCCACAACATGCAATAATAAAACAGCAGAAAAATCAAAGCAGAGAAAAGTCAGACTACATTCAAAGAAGCAACTCAGAACAGCTGATTTTCCAAAAGCAACAATGAAGCTTGAAGACAGCTTAATACCTGCAGTGTGCTAAGGAAAAAAATTTGCCAAATTATAATTCTACATCTAGCAAATATCTCTAAATAAAGATGATAAAGAACAATAATCCCATTTGGAAGGTTTGTGTTGAAAGAGGAAAAAAAGAGCAAAATAAGAAAAATGTATGGAAAAGTTTAAGCAAACATTGACCATTAATATTAGACTTTGGTAAAATTGTGGCTCCAACTTATATCATCTATGATGGTATCTACTTATAAAGCAAAAATACCATGTATTTCAAAACTAGAAAGAGGGGGAAAATGGAATGATAAAAAGAACCCCAAAAAAGGTAAGAAAAAAGAAAAAAGAAAAAAACCCCAGAACATAAGAATATAATGGCTAGGGGCACATGGGTGGCTCAGTCAGGTCATGATCCCGGGCTCCTGGGATCGAGCCCCACATGGGGCTCCCTGCTCAGCAGGAAGCCTGCTTCTCCCTCTCCTACTCCCCCTGCTTGTGTTCCTGCTCTTGCTGTGTCAAATAAATAAACTCTTTAAAAAAAAAAAAAAAAAAACATAATGGCTAACCATATTCAATATCAATGAAATAAATTATCTAGGTAAAGATAAAGTCTGTCAGACTAAATTTAAAAAAAGATCCAAATGAACTAGAATAATCAAAACAGTTTTGAAAAAGAAAAATAAAGCTGGAGGAATCACACTAATTTTAAGTTATTTATTACAAAGCCACAGTTATTAAAACAGTGTGGTACTGGCAAAGGGATAAAACATAGATCAGTGGAACAAAATGGGGAATAAAGAGATCCTTAGAAACATGGCCTATTGATTTCTGACAACAGTACAAAGGCAGTTCAATGGAGAAAGGGTAATCTTTTCTGAAAAAGGTTGTGGAACATTTGCACATCCATATGCAAAATCATGTACTTCACCCTAAACCTCACACACCTAAAAAAGAAACAATAATGGACGAATGGTGGATCTAAATATAAAATATAACATTTTCAAACCTTTAGAAGAAAATCTTGTGATCTGGGGACCTGGAATTAGGATTAGGCAGAGGTCGTAAAACATAATGCCAAAAGCATAATAAATAAAATAGAATAAAAATAAAAATTGATAAACTGGACTTCATCATAAAGTGTTAAAGTATTTCTTCTCTGTGAAAAACAGTTAAGAGAATGAAAAATAAACCACAGATAGGGAAAATATATTTGTAAATCACATATATGATAAAAGACTTAAATGTGTAAGAAAGAACTCAACAATAAGAAAACCCAATTAATTAACAGGCAAGAGATCTGAACAGACACTTTGCAAAAGAAGATCTATGGAGAAGCCTATGAAAAGATGCACAACATTGTTAGTCATTAGGGAAAGTCAAATTAAAACAAACATGATGGGATGCCTGGGTGGCTCAGTTGGTTAAGCATCTGCTTTCGGCTCAGGTCATGATCCCAGGGTCCTGGGATTGAGCCCTGGGCTCCTTGCTCAGCGGGGAGCCTGCTTCTCCCTCTGCCTGCCGCCCCCACTGCTTGTGTGTGTATGCGCGCGCGTGCACGCTGGCTCTTTCTCATAAATAAATAAAATCTTAAAATAAAAATGAGATACACTACAGATCTACTAAAATGGTTAAAATTAAAAAATAAAAACTCAGAATACCGAGGATGCAGAGTAACAGAAACTCAATCCTGATGGGAATGCAACATGATGTATATATAGCCATCTTGGAAGAGTGTGGCTGTTTCTTATAAAGTTAAACATACACTTACCAATCAAACCAGCATCGCACTCTTAGGTATTTTTTTCAAGTGAACTGAAAACCAATGTTCACACAAAAACCTGTATGTGAATGTTGATAGCAGCTTTATTCGTAATTGCAGAAAAAATTGATACAACCAAGATGTACAACAGGTGAATGGATACACAAATGGTGGTACAAGCACACAATGGAAAACAAACAACTGATTTGAACAACATGGATCAATCTTAAATATATTTCTTTTGAGTGAAGAAGACAGATCCAAAAAGCTACATACTGGGCTGTATGTGTGTATGGCTGGCTCAGTTGGTAACCCATGACTCTTGATCTTGGGGTTTTAAGTTCAAGCCCCACATTGGATGTAGAGATTTCTTAAAAATAAAACCTTTAAAAACAACGACAAGCTACGTATTGTATACTTCCATTTATAGGACATTCTAGAAAAGGCAAACCATAAAGACAGAGAACAGATGAGTGATTGCCCCATGGCAATGAAATGTTCTGTGTAATACTGTAGAGGTGGATTTGTTACTCTAAGCATTGTCAAAACCCATAGAACTGTACACAACGAAGAGTGAATATTACTGAATGAAAATTCCTAGCTCTGTCCACTGACAGCACCCAGAAACGGTGTCAAAGAGTAGCAACGACAATAACCAGTGCCCACATCCTGGCTTCTCAGTAATTTTCTCCAATAAAAGGAATGACAGCTCCTTGGAGAAATGGCTGATTCTAGAATGGGGCAGGAAAAATACAAGATAGCCTGGCAAATCTTGTAGTCAAAAGGACATGGGAGCCAACTGGAAAGAGCATCAACTGCCAAAGCTTGAACAATCCGAGTAATAACGATGGAATGAGATTGTGACCCTAAAGGTAAAATAAATATCAGTGAGTCCACACTAAATAATTCTGAAAATCTTCCCTACATAAGAATTCCAACTTACACTAATACATGCAAAAAGAAATAGAAAATTTCCATTAGACCAGCAACAGTAATTGCTATAGCCAAGATCCACTGACAGATGCTAAACTTGGTGAGTAAAACTTTTAGGAGAAACAGGATTATCTGCATAGCCTCTAAGAATCTCCTCCAATCCTCATTAATTACTCTGGTGGTTTAACATAGTCCACAAATGGGGCACCTGGGTGGCTCAGTCTTTGGGTGTCTGCCTTCGGCTCGGGTCGTGATCCCAGAGTCCTGGGATCGAGCCCCGCATCGAGCTCCCTGCTCCGCAGGAAGCCTGCTTCTCTCTCTCCCACTCCCCCTGCTTGTGTTTCCTCTCTCGCTGTGTCTCTCTCTGTCAAATGAATAAACAAAAAATCTTAAAAAAAAAAAAAAACACAGTCCACAAATTATTTGGTATGCCTCCCTCGAGGAGGTGGAACTTAATGTTCTTCCCCTTGAAATCGGGTTGGACTTAGGAAAGCCCTTCTAATGAATAAGTATGTAAAGGGAGAAATAATAATTTTAGAGTGGAGAAACCTGGCAAACACAACCTAAACATCACTAAAGATAAATTACATTGACATCATATACCCTTGATGCAATCTGATGAGAAAGACATGCCACCTGTGGTATTCTCAAAAATTCATAACCACAATCTAGTCATGAGAAAACATCAGTCAAATCTAAATTGAAGGGCATTCGATAATCTCACCAGTCTTCTCCAAAAGTGTCAGTCTTTCTTGAAAATCAAGGAAAGACTGAAAAATTATCACAGACTGGAGGAGACTAAGGAGACATGGTGGCTAATGTAATGTGGTATATTTCCTGGATTGGATCCTGGAACAGAAAAAGCACGTAACTGGTGAAATCCAAATAAAGTCCATTTTAGTTTAGTTAACAGTATTGTATTAGTGTTTATTTCTTAGTTTTAATCAAGTGTCATGGTTATGTGAAGTGTTAACACTAGGGGAAACTGGGTGAAGAGCATATGAGGACTCTACACAACTCTTCTGTAAATCTAAAATTACTTAAAAATTAAAAGTTAAATACTGAAAATACTTGGTGCTAGAGAGGATGTGGAACAACTGAACACTCTCACACATGCTGATGGGAATGCAACATGGTATAGCTGTTCTGGAAAACAATTCGGCAGTTTCTTACAAAGTTACATTTTTCACATGAACGAGCAATCCCACTCATAGATGTTCATAAAAGCCCATACATGTATATTTACAGCAGCTCTATTCATAATCACCAAAGAATGTTATTAAGTAAATGGATAAACTGTGGTCCATCCATACTACTCAGCAATAAAAAGGAACTAACCATTGATTCAATTTCAATGAATCTCAAAAGCAACATGCTGTTTAAAAAAAGCCAGTTTCAAAATAATATATATTGTTTGATTCCACTTATATAACATTTCTGAAAAGATAAAACTATAGTAACTGAGAACAGAACAGTGGCTGCCAGAGAATAGGGGTGGGAGGCTGGGTGTGACTACTGAGGGTACATGAAGGAGATGATACAATTGCTCTGTCTTGGTTGTGATGGTGGCTACCTGAATCTCTTGTGTGTGTTAAAATCCACTGAACTGTGCACACAAAAAGGAACCAATATTACTTACATTAATTTTAAAAATAAAAATTTTAAGGGGGAAATTATCATATGCTCTATCCTAAAACATAGGATAATTAAACATAGGATAACACAATTAACTTCATGCCAGTAAATCTGACATTCCTAGAGGAAAAACTTAACCAAAACTAACATAAGAAGAAATGAAAACCTGAGTAGTCCCATAACCAGTTCAATCAGTACTATAACTGGGTATCAGTGTACAACCTCTGCTCTATTCTAATGTCTTTCTACTGTACAGATTAACATTTCTAACACTTTTAAAAAGTTTTAAACTTTTAAAACATTAAGCAAATGAGTATTGACCATGCCTTTCCTTCTCTGTGACTTTAATTTTATGACCTCCAATAATGCTTGCTAGGGGAAACTTTACTCACCCTTCAAGAATTAGCCCAGTTTTGCATCCATGATAAAGCCTTTCTATACCTCTCCAAGATGAGCCAAGTGCTCCTCTATGGGACCAAAGCACTCCCATATACTCATTACATTATCAATTGTTTTGTTTATGCCATTCTCTCTCCTCAATAGATTATAAACCCAAGGACCTAAACTGTAATTTATTTCTCTTGGTATATGCCCTGTATTTATCACAGTGCCTAGCACAGGGATGTGTTCCATAAATGTTTGACAGACTCTTAAGGTAATAATATACAATATTTTGGTAAAAATCAATCTGGCTTGCATATGGACCTGCTCATGTTCAAAATCGAGAAAAGCACTTTGGCTGTATGATGGATATTTTTGATCTGCAGCTAATTTTAAAGATGTTCTTTGGTCTTACATGTAAAGCGCATCCATCACCAACACAAGAGGTAAAACAGTCATACTATTATTTCCCAATGAGATATGAAACCAGTCAATATGTGTGAGAGATATTTCTTTGGAGCCACAAGCTTTTTATTTTTATTTTTTTATTTGAGAGAGAGACGAAGAGCATGAGTGGGAGTGCAGAGGGAAAGGGAGAAGCAGACTCCCCACTGAGCAGGGAGCCCAACATGGGGCTCCATCCATGACCCAGAGACCATGAACCTGAGCTGAAGGCAGACACTTACCTGACTGAGCCACCCAGGTGCCCCCTGGAGCTACAAGCTTTTATGAGGCTATGTGATTTACCCATGTGTACAGCACAGGGCCTGACAATCCATGATAGAGCCACAGAAAGTTATTACTGAAAGACATAAAGTCTGGATTTATAATGCACCATGAGGTTATAGAAAGAATGGGAACACTGGAACCCCTGAGACAAAATATGACCTTGGCTCTGTCATTTAACTTACTAGATTATAGTGAGGAAACTGCAGAATATAAGGATTAATACCCACTCCTACTCTTTACTATCATGGAGGTTACACAGGGGACAACCATACTTCCTGTAGGTGACCAATAAGCAGTAAACAAAAGGGTAGGTTGTTCTAAACTTGCCAACAATAGAAAACAGGCTGGAACTTAGGGCAGCAAACACTGGCTGGATTCCAACTCTAATGATATGTGAAAGTCCATGGAGGGTCAATGACTGCTTCTTAGGATTTATATTTACCACTTTTAAACCTAACAAGTCCAAGACATAGGTATTATCTTCCCCATTTTACAGAAGGCAAATTGGAGTAATCTCTATAAGGTCACAGAGATGTGGTGATTTACTGTCTAGATTCACAGCCTACTCATTCTGTTCTATAGCAAACACTGTCCCATTTGGCTCACAACAGTATTTTTTTTTTCAATTTTAAAAACTCATATAAAATCCATATGACCTAAAACTCACTCTTTTCAAGAGCACAACTCAGTGGTTTTTAGTATATTCCCAACGTGCAACCATCACCACTGATTCTAGAACATTTCTATCACATCGAAAAGAAACCCAATACTCCATAGCAGCCATTCCTAATGCTCCACGTCTCCCTGCCAATGTGTTTTCTATCTATGGATTTGCCTATCCTGGACATTTCATATAAATGGAATCAATCACACAGTGTGACCTTGTGTGTCTGGTTTCCTTCATTTAGTATGTTTTCAAGGTTCATCCATGTTGTGGTTTCTGTCATAGCAGTTCATGCCTTTATACAGCTAAATCCACTGGATGGTTGTACTACATTTTGTTTATCCATCAGCTGATAAAACATTTTCGCTGTTTCCTCTCTTTGGCCACTATGAACAATGCTGCTATGAACATTCATGTACAAGTTTTTCACACAGTGTTTTTAAAAAGTGAATCAGCTATGGGGCCTCTGAGTTGCACAGTCGGTTCAGTATCTAACTCTTGGTTTTGGCTCAGGTCACAATCTCAGGGCTGTAAGATCAAGCCCGAGCTGGACTCCCCACTCAGCATGGAGTCCGCTTCCCCTTCTCCCTCTCCCCCAACTCACACGTTGCACACTTGCTCTTGCTCTAAAATAAGTAAATAAAGCTTAAAGTGAATCAGCTATCAAGCTGAATTATATATTAAAATTTTTCATTATAAATATTTAAGTGTGACTTAGCTGCCAACACTAAAAACAAAAAAAATTAACCTTCAATTTCTCAAAAGAAGAAAAAGTAGGTAGGTCTGTCAGATAACAATTCTGTATTCCTACACTGATAAAAATCATTTGAATCGGCTAACCTGTGTTATCCAACAATGGGGCTCTAGAACCCACCCACTGGAGATGCCATAGGTAAACCTGGCTATTCATTTATCTTACTGGTCTGACTCCTGTAGGTATTTGGGTTAGCATCCCTGCTCTATACTAAATACATATGTAAGATTAGAAAGTAAATTAATTAATACTACCTATCTTACAAAGGTAAATGGGGGAAATGTGGGCAAAGAAAATATCCAGCATTACATGCAGTGGCAAGCACATTTAAGTTCTCAATTTAAGACCATTTAGAATTCACAATATACCTTTTGCCAGTTAAGAAATGCAGAATCAAACATGGATTTACAGAAAAATTCTAATGGTCAAGACCCTTCCTCTGCACTCCAACAGCACTCTTTGTTTACTCCTTCCATCTAGCATGGTCACTGTACTGTCACACATCCGTCTCTCTAGCTAGACAAAATTCCAAGGGTAGAGAACAGTGCCTCTGTACCCTCAGGAGTCTATCACAGAAGATGCATATGGTCCAGAATTGTTTGTTGAAAGAATAATACTGTGACAAACGATAAATCAGGCAAATGTTTACAGCGCTAAAAATAATGAAAAGGGGAAATTATTATTTGGTGTACATAAATTATAGCATTAAAAATGGAGTCCATCAAAGAGATCAGATGTCTATGAAATGTCCCTGTAAATATATACAGAATGGCCTGTGCAGGTACATTTTTCGAAGAAAAGGTCTGTAGCTTCTGCTACAGACCCAGAGGAATCTGTAAACCCCAGCTGAATTAAAAATTCCATTTTTAACATTGTAAAATATCCATCTTAAAAGGTTAACTTGATAATTTACATAAATATTAAACAATTAAATTTCTCAAACGATATTTTTTTTAAAAGATTTTATTTGTTGGGGTACCTGGGTGGCTCAGTTGTTGGGCGTCTACCTTTGGCTCAGGTCCTGATCCTAGGGTCTTGGGATCAAACCCCGCATCAGGCTCCCTGCTTGGTGGGAAGCCTGCTTCTCCCTCTCCCACTCCCCCTGGCTTGTGTTCCCTCTCTCGCTGTCTCTCTCTGTCAAATAAATAAATAAAATCTTAAAAAAATTTTTTTTTGTTTATTTGAGAGAGAGAGAGCACAAGAGGGGGTAGGGTCAGAGGGAGAAGCAGGCTTCCCACGAAGCAGGGAGCCCGATGTGGGACTTGATCCCAGGACTCTGGGATCATGACCTGAGCTGAAGGCAGTTGCTTAACCAACTGAGCCACCCAGGCACGCTCTCAAACAATATTAAACAATTTGTTTCTCAAACAAATATTAAACAGTTAAATTTCTCTTTCCTGAAGGGATAGAGGAAGACAATGTATCCTAGGCTTCAATTTATGTTCTAGCATGAGAAGGAAGCTTGACATATGATTAACAAAATGTCAGCTTCAGAAAAGATACAGTGGCATTCAGAGTCACTCAGGTGAAGACAACTGTTTTAAGCATGGGTACTTTAGTTTTTGCTTCACTGTATAAAAAAATAACCTGAATTTCTTCACAAGTGTCTAAACTTGAATCATTCATAGTCTTATTTTTTTTTAAGATTTTATTTATTGAAAGAGAGTGAGCGTGTGCAAGTGGGCAGGGAGATGGGGGAAGGAGAGATAATCTTAAGCGGACTCCACGCTGAGCCCAGAGCTCCATCTCACGACCCTGAGATCATGACCTGAGTTGAAATCAAGAGCTAGACACTTAAAGGACCGAGCCACCCACATGCCCCTATAGTCTTACTTTTTAAAGTATCTCTCTCTTTTTCTTAAAGGATTTTATTTTCAAGCAATCTCCATATCCAACATGGGACTCAAACTTATAATCCTAAGAGTCACATGCTCTACCGACTAAGCCAGCCACACACCCCTAAAATATATCTCTCAAATTATATGGGGAAAGAGAATTACTTGAGGGTCTGAGAGAGACTTTAAAATGGTCTTTTCTAAATTTAAAGCCAAGATTATTTTAAGATTTGTGGCCTTTTGCATCTTAAAACTGTTAAAAAAAAAAAGTTACCAAACTTTCTAAATCAGTGCTTACTGCCTTTTTAAAAGTCAAAACACCAAGAGAAAATAGTATTTGTATGGTATACTGGGATGAGTGATCAAGACTTTTGGACCCAAGGTCATTGGCTTGGATGCCCTGTAGCCTGCACAAACGGCTAGAGGGTTGAGGGGACCAGTACCTTAGCCCATCTGTAACTCCCGCTGATGTAGTACATTGGCTGAAAAATCCTGGTTTAAATATACAGAAATCACAAGCTGAAATTGCTAAAATCCGTGCAGATTGAAAAACCTATTTCATAACTCCCCTTGTTTCAAGGGATATGCATGTAATCATCTTTTGAGCTTTCTAGTCCAGATACACCATTAATGAACAATGATTTCTTCTGAGAGACCATCTATTTGGATGGAGGTAATTGGCACAAAAAAACAAAACACAAAACAACAAATACAAACTAAACCTCGCAACCCTAACGTGGAAGAATAAGCCAAAAGAAAACAGGTTAATGGAAAAACATGAATGTAATATTAAATGAGATTACCTTTCTCCCTCCACTCTATAATGATTCTACTTTCTTGTCTCAAGGTCATGAACAATATTCTCTCTCACCTATCAAACTAATGCCATGTAAGTCGTGGTGTTTTATTTTTAAATTGGGGAAAAAATATACAGGTTAAAAGGTTAACAATTAGCTCCTTGACCCCTTAACCAACTCTGACCTTCCAATCCCAAGACTCCAAGTACACTCTGAATAAGCAAGAAAACTACCCGTTTAAAGCCAACAGTGTTCAGTTTCTTCTGGTCCTGTTAAGGGTCCAAATTTGCAATATACATATTCACAATAAACCTGATTAACTCACAAAGTTATTGCTTACATAAACCTGCAGAATATTTAAGACATTACAACCCAAACACATTACTGGGCCTCCTGTCTTTACTGCCATCTACAAAATTTACAACAGTCCTGTTTTAAAAGGCAATACACTCAAGCTTTACCATAAAACAAAGGAATATGGAATAACAAAAAACATTAGCATTTGGGCTCTTTGTGTGAATTTCATTTCTCTACCTTTAAGCCAGAAAAGGAATCAAAGTGTCAATGTTATGTAAATAACGGCAACAGTTGGAGATCTTCCAATGAAGGGAAGTATGATAAGGAAAGCCAAGCAGTTTGACCTGAAATAACACAGCTCTACCTCAAACACCTGACAGAAGATTGAAGTCTAGTACTGTCTCCAATAATACAGAATATAATAAATCATGGGTCTTCATCTGTGTATCATTTTATCAGGCAACACAATCAAAATAAAGTCATAATCTAAAACTTAATTCCAATGGCCACGACCCTCTGGAACACAAAGACAGAAAACTTCATTTGAGATCTAGAGTAATCTAAAGTGTAATCTAGCATTTATGTATGTAATAACTACTGCTTTCCATTTGAATGCCTCTTATAAACCAGGCATGGGAGGAAATGTAAACTCCCATTTTATTTATTTATTTTTTATTGTAAAAAAGTTTTTATTTACTTATTTGACAGAGAGACACAGCAAGAGAGGGAACACAAGCAGAGGGAGTGGGAGAGGGAGAAGCAGGCTTCCCGCTGAGCAGATAACCAGATACGGGGCTCGATCCCAGGACCCTGGGATCATCACCTGAGCTGAAGGCAGACACTTAACGACTGAGCCACCTAGGCGCCCCATAAACTCCCATTTTGGAAATAAACAGGTGCAGGGGCGCCTGGGTGGCTCAGTCCATTCAGCCTTGGACTCTTGATTTCAGCTCAGGTTGTGAGATCGAGCCCTGCATCCAGCTGCTTGAGATTCTCTCCTTCTCCCTCTGCCCCTCCCCCACATGCATAGACACACTCTCTCTTTCTCCCTCTCTAAAATAAGTCTTTATAAAAAATAATAATAAACAGGTTCAGAGGTACCTGGGTGACTCAGCTGGTTAAGTGCCCGACTCTTGATTTCGATTCAGGTCATGATCTCAGGGTTGTGAAACTGAGCCCCACGTTGGGCATGGAACCTGCTTAACATTCTCCCTCTCCCCCTCCCACCACCCCACACCTAGCACTGTGTGTGTGAGAGAGAGGGGGAGAGAGAGAAAGAACGAACGAACGAACGGACAAGAAAGGGAGGAAGAGAAAGAAAGAGGTCCAGAGGTTAAATGACCTGCCAAAGATCAAAGGATTACTAAATGATGGAGGCCAGACTTGAATACTAGTCTGTTTAGGATTCAAAGCCTAAACAGGTTATTTTCACTATTTCAACAGTATTTCCCTAATTCTGCACACTAATTCAATTAACAGCCTACCATTAATATTACAACGAAATGGGTTGCTTTAAATGTGGAGGCAAGATGAAGGGTGGGGATGTGAGTTTCAACAATCAGGAGTCTTCATCAGTCTCTTATCTGAATGGGCTGGCTACAGGCCACAATGATATAAAAATTGGGTTTTAAAAGATGGAAGACCAGGGCAACTGGGTGGCTCAGTTGCATAAGCATCTGCCTTCAGCTCTAGGTCATGATCTCAGGGTCTGGAGATAGAGCCCCGTGTGGGCTCCCTGCTCAGCGGGGAGTCTGCTTCTACCTCTCCCTCAGCACCACCCCCCAAACCGGCTTGTGCTCTCTCTCCCTCAAACAAGTAAATAAGATTAAAAAAAAAAAAAAAGACCGATTTCAAAGCAGATGATTATTTGTATTCAGTCTATATAGTCACAAATACACAGAATGCTTTATCATTTTAAAGTACTGATAGGGTGCCTGGGTGGCTCAGATGGTTAAGCGTCTGCCTTCGGCTCAGGTCATGAGCCCAGGGTCCTCGGATCGAGTCCCGCATCAGGCTCCCTGCTCCTTGGGAGCCTGCTTCTCCCTCTGCCTCTCTCTCTCTCTCTCTGTCTCTCATGAATAAATAAATAAAATCTTTAAAAAAAAATAAAGTACTGATAAAGATAGGTTCATGCTCCACCTACAGGGTGTCTGATTTAAGAATACAGAGCAAACAAGAAAGTTAGTGGATTACCTGAGAAAACAGGACATAAAGATGTTAATACAGGAAAAACTTCTTCAAACATATTCCTAACACATAATAACCAAGCACCAGTAAACTATGATCAAAGAACCACTGGGAATAAGACCTCTAATCCAGGTCCACACAGCTCTAGGTGAGCAAACGAACTTTCCCTGTGTCTGAGACGGGAAGATTCACTTCTCTATCTAGAAGAGAACCTTAGATTCACCAAGACTAGATAACCACTCTGGCAAGGTACACTGTACTTGAGCAACTGAGGCAATCTACATTGGGTGTAACTTATACTGACCCACCCCTAACGAGCACCAATTCAGTAGCTCACACTCACCCAGCAGGACACACCAGAAACAGGAAGTACAGGTCAAAAGGCCTCATTAAAAAATAAGAACTCCTGGCAGCAGAAAATGAAAATAAAGAGTAGCAGCACTGCAAAGAACACATTGTCTCCACTACAGCAAAGAGAAAGAATTCATGTTAGTCAGGTACCCAGCATTTTATAAAATGAAATTTTCATCCTCACAGTAACCCTGAGAAAACATTAGCTGGTGCTTTAGTTATTAATCCTCACAAGAACACTCTGAGGCAAGTACTACTACTATTCTCATTTTACAGATGAAGAAACTGAAGGTTAATAAACTGTCCATGGGGGGCACCTGGGTGGCTCAGTCGTTAAGTGTCTGCCTTCGGCTCAGGTCATGATCCCAGCCAGGGTCCTGGGACGGAGCTCGGTCCCTGCTCAGCAGGAAGCCTGCTTCTCCCTCTCCCACTCCCCCTGCTTGTGTTCCCTCTCTTGCTGTGTCTCTCTCTGTCAAATAAATAAATAAAATAAAAATAAATTGTCCGTGGTAGCTGCTATCCCAATTGGAAAGATGGCAAAATCCAGGCTTAAGAGGGTTAAGTAACCTCCATATTTGGTCACTTCGCTCCAAAGCCGGAGTTCTTTCCAACTATCCTGTTTGCCCACCCCCTGCAATCTCAGTTAAAGAATTCCATTAAAAATGAGAAATTCCCAGTCCCTCCCCTACAGATTTCTGAGCTGTTTCAGAAACCATACCTAAGATACAAAGCCTCCCTGCCCCCAAAAGATACAAAGCCAATAGGAGTTTTCATAAGAAAACATCTCAGAAAGCTACTAAGTTGTGGAATGATACATGATTATAAAATGTCATTTAATTATAAGCTTGGGGACAGGGACTATCTAAGAGATCCTTAGCACAGCACCTACCAGGTATGTAGTAGGCACTCAGGGTCTGTTGAACAAGTAACATCTTTTGATTGGTTAGAAATTCAATTTTTAAAGGAAAATAATTTATCCATTCATTTTTAACAGGGTTGCTTTCTTAAAATTTACAGCACATTAATGAGATAGCTAAATTGAGAAATGGCCATTAGCGCATTAGTCATAACTTCAGAAAAATTCCAAGTGTTCACTTTTCCAAGCAGATTAAAATGTTTCAGCTAATAAAAACCTGTCAGAAAAATCCATGAGACCAAAAAGTATAAAAAGAAAAAAGTGGCCAAAATAAAGGCATTTAAAATGTGACACATATAAATTATAAAAGATTATTTTAAACGTACCCTGGTATTTAACCCTAAAACCCTCACATCAGATAACCCAATATTTTCTATGCAAGAAAACATTATCACCACTGGGCGCCTGGGTGGCTCAGATGGTTAAGCGTCTGCCTTCGGCTCAGGTCATGATCCCGGAGTCCTGGGATCAAGTCCCGCATCGGGCTCCCTGCTCCTTGGGAGCCTGCTTCTCCCTCTGCCTCTCTCTCTCTCTCTCTCTCTCTCTCTCTCTCTCTCTCTGTCTCTCATGAATAAATAAATAAAATCTTTAAAAAAAAATAAAAAAAAAAGAAAACATTATCACCACTAATGTAAAAAAAGCCTGCCCACCATAGCAACTGTTGCTAAGGAGGCTTCTCATATCTAAAGCTGAAAGACACAGGATTTGTAGAAACCAATGAAATACCACTCCTAGCATGATACTGTGAATTCTTTCACCTTAAACTTTTGAAAAGACTCAATATTTCTATGTGGGGGGAAAAATGTGTGTTGGTCAACAACTAGGTCTGCTGAAATCTACCCCAGAGAATACTAAATATTTAAGAAAAACTACCAATTATCTATAACCCAATGTAAATATATCCTTTGTTAAAATGACAGCAGTTCCTTTTCCTTAATCCTGGAGGAATTTCTTTATTTGAAAAGCTAGCTGGCCCAGATTTCTATTAAGAAACAACTAAA
This sequence comes from Callorhinus ursinus, assembly GCF_003265705.2. Taxonomy (NCBI): domain Eukaryota; kingdom Metazoa; phylum Chordata; class Mammalia; order Carnivora; family Otariidae; genus Callorhinus; species Callorhinus ursinus. The sequence continues at coordinate 14,554,737 of NW_027397100.1, forward strand.
TGATCTACTACTTTTGAAATTACTCATTTTAGGAGTTCAAAGACATGTAGGTGTACACATACACTAATTCTCTTGGGAAACAAACTTGGCCCAGGTCATCCAATGAATTGTGATAGACCAAGGATCAAATCCATTTCTCATTTTTTTAAAAATATTTTATTTTTAAGCAATCTCTATACCCAACCTGGGGCTCGAACTCACAACCCCGAGATTAAGAGTTGCATGCTCCACTGACTAAGCCAGCCAGGCGCCCCAATCAGTTTTTCATTCTAAATCAAGTATCACAGGGCGCCTGGGTGGCTCAGTAGTTGGGCATCTGCCTTTGGCTCAGGTCATGATCCCAGGGTCCTGGGATTAAGCCCCGCATTGGGCTCCCTGCTCAGCAGGAAGCCTGCTTCTCCCTCTCCCACTCCCCCTCCCACTCCCAGAGAGTGTTCCCTCTCTCGCTGTCAAATAAATAAATAAATAAATAAATAAATAAAATCTTTACAAAAATCAATCAAATATCACAAACATTATTACCTTAAAGTGCTAAGACCTTACCTTACACCTAATCCAACAAGTCATATCATTTGTCAGTTTCTAAACTTACACAAATTGACTGTATTATGCAGAGGTTGTCATACAGTTGCCAAAACAACTATCGTAAATGTTGTAACAGTTAACATCTATCTCTGGGGCCCTTCATATGGTAGGTACTGTGCTAAATCTGTTACATCCACTATGGCGATCCTCACAATGACTCCATGAGGAAAGTGAGGCACAGAGAGAGAATCCGTCCAAGGTAAAACCTAGAAAAAGGGCAAGGCAAGGGTGCACAGGGAATATGGTTCACAGGCCATGAATCTCCATTGCCTGGACCAGCATTCTAGGCCAGCTCTAGGGCTGATTCTTGGTTGAGCCACTTAACCTTCGTGTGGCCCAATTTCCTTTATTCTAAACCCTAAAGTCAAAAATACAGTCTTGAAGTCCTTCATACCCTGAAATGTTCTAATTTTATAATCATCTTTCTATTCAGGTAACTAACTCAAAAAGAATTGGACTTCTTTCCTCCAACCTCTGAAGTCCTCACTAAAGTTGAGAGTCCACATTTTATTAATCTAATCAATAGGATACTATTGCAGAACAAAAACAAACAGCATTTCTTAAAAGCTAGAACTCCATTCCGCAATTATAATTCCCAAATCTGACTCTTAACCTCAAATGATAATGACAGGGAGAAAAGACCTTACAACTCTGGATTGGGGTAGGAGGTGTAAAAAGAACAGACTACTGTACACAGGTGGTTATCAATTCACAAAAAAAGAGCACCCATTTCCATCTCCTCTAAAAAGTTGGAAATAAGTCTTTAAAGGGCTCTCATATAAACTCACTGCTTCATTCAACCAATAAAAAGTAATGAAGAAATTATGTCATTAATCCAAGACATTTATTATAGGCATGGGAAAATCACCAATTTATAGGATAAATCCTACCAAAATGGCTTAGAACTCTAGAATCTACATTTTACCAAGCTAGTCATCTAGCCAATTCAAATTGCACTTAAGTCCATTGCATGGACTTACCATAAATTTCACAGGGGTTCACTCCATTAGTCAGATTCATATCCACAACTGACAGTAACAGGATATTTAAACTCCAAGGAAAAAAGGCATAGGTTCCACTCAACACAATTACTCTGTGAAGTCTTCTAGGACCAAATCACTTTGCAAAATAATCTTTGCTACTTTTGTTCTCTAGAAAATAATCTCCCCAAATTTCGTAAATAAAATCACCCAAACCCCCTCTATTAGTTGCTATAACAAACTACCACAAATATAAAACAACACAAACTTATTATCTCACAGTTTCTATAGGCCAGAATTCAGGTGGGCTTGGCTGGGTCTTCTGCTTAGGGTCCTGCAAGACCAAAAATCAAGGTGTCCACCCTGCTCTCTTCCTTGTTGGAAACTCCAGGGAGAAATCTGCTTCCAGGCTCATTTAGATCATTGGCCAAGTTTAGTTTCTTGGGTTGTATGACTGATGCCTCCATTTCCTTGCTGGCTGTCAGGCAGGGCTGCCCACATGCTTTCCATGAAGCCCCCCTCCAGCAATGGCAGGTTGAGTGCCTCTCATGTTTCAAATCTGACTTGTTCTGCCCATCTCTCTGACTCCAGCTGGAGAAAGTTCTCTGCCTTCATGTTAGATTGGACCCATTCAGAAAATCCAGGATAATCTTCCTATCTTAAAATACTTAAACCATAATTACATTTGCAAAGTCCCTTTTGCCACATAGTGTTAATATTCGGATTCCAGAGATGGGGGGGGCAGGGTATCATTTTATCTACCACAGCCCACCGTCTGACCTCCAGAGATTCATATCTCTCCCAAATGCAAAATGCATCCATCCCACATCCTAAGGTCTCATTCCATTATAGCATCAACTCAAGTCCAAAAATCTCACCTAAAGCTCATCAATTAAAAAGTCCCAGATCTCATCTTCTAAATCAGGTGTAGATGAGGCTCTCAGCATAATACAGTAAGTACAACTCATGGGGCACAATTCCTGAAAACAAAAGTTATCTGCTCCTAATGCACAATGGTGGGATAGGCACAGGGCAGCAGTTAAAGACATTCCAGTTCCAACAAAAAAAAATGGAAAAGAAAACAGATCCATTGGTCCAAAGCAGTTTCAAAATCTGGGCAAACTCTGTTCCATTTCAAAGTAAGGGCAAAATCCTCTGTAGCTTTCAGGCCCACCTCTCTGTGCTCTTGGTTCCACCCTCTGAGTCACCCACCTTTTTTTAATGAAAAGCAGCATACTCACACCTGAGTTTTACCAGCCTGTTTCCTGCCTAGAATTTGGGGGTATTTTAATAGCCCTCTTTAACTTTCTACTGTCTTTTTCAATCCAAGCTAGCATTGTTTCTGATAGTATAAAATCCTCAAGGACCTCATGGACTTACCATAAATCTCACAGGGGTTCACTCCATTAGTCAGATTCATATCCACAAATACACCAGACTGCACCTTCAACACTTTGCTTGGAAATCACCTCTGTTGGATAGCCAGGTTCATCACTTACCAGTTCTCTTTTCCACATAACCACAGGATACAATTCTAAACTTATTTGCCACTATGTAACGAAGATTCTCTTTCCTCCAGTTTCCAGTGCCTATGTCATTGCCACCTGGCCCTAACTTGCAGTCAACATCCGTATTTCTCCAAACTGTTCCAGGCCTTTTCTATCATACTCCTCAATTTTTTTCTGGCTTTCATCCACTTCCACGTTTTTTGGGTAACAGTATCCCACTCCAGGTACCAAAAATCTATACTAGTGTTTTACGGCTGCCGTAACAAATTACAACAAACAGGAGTGCTTTAAACAACAGAAATTCATTATCTCAGTTTCTGTGGGTCAGATGATGTTAGGTGGGCGTGGCTATGTCTTCTGCTTAGGGTCTCACAAGGCCAAAATAAAGGAATATTCCTTGCTGGAAACTCTGGGGGAAGAATCCACTTCCAAGCTCATTCAGGTTGTTGGTCAAACTCAGTTTCTTGTGGTTGTAGGACTGAGGTCTCCATTTCCTTGCTGGTTGTCAGCTGGGACTGGTCTCTGCTACTAGAGGCTGCCCGTATTCCTTCTCATGCTTTCTATGTGGCCCCTTTAGCAACAGCAAATGGAGTCCCTCTCATGACTGGAATCTCTGATTTCACCCTTCTCCCCTTCTCTTGACTCCAAAGTGGAGAAAGCTCTCTGCTTTCAAGGGCACGTGTGATTAGGTTGGGCCTACCCACCAAATGCAGAATAGTCTTCCTATTTTAAGATTCTTAACCCTAACAAGATCTGTAAAGTGCCTTTTACCATGTAACATATTTACAGATTCTGGGAATTAAAGTACAGACATCTTTTTTGGGAGGGGTGGCATTCGGTCGACTACAAACCCAAACCCTATGTAGGGCTTTAAACTCAGTTCCTAAAGAAAATTTCCCCTTTCTCCAAAGGAGTATGTGAAGTAAAGGTGTCTGTTCATAGTAAAATCAAAGACTCACCCTGTAACAGTGGCTAGGCAACAAGATAACTAAAAATACACTGTGGGAAAGAAGCTGCCACTTATTTTATCCCCAAACAGCAAGGCAATAAACCCATTACATAGAAGTAACCCAATTTCCCCTTAAATGTGTGCTTCTCTTCTCTGTTTTATTCCATACAAGAGAACATAACTGGGCATGTCTGTTTTTTTTTTCTTTTTTTTTTTTTAAAACAAAAGTCACCCCAGGGTGACCTAACTTTGTAAGCAGTTGACAAGTCAATCTAAACAAATTTCAAATCTTTTCATTCTTTCTTGAAGTCATGTACCCTCCCCCAATGGCACATGAAAGTCAAGTATTTCAAAGTCACACAAGGATAAACCTGCCCAGATAAAACAGCAGGTGAAGTTTTTAAAATGACTTGAGGAAGATCAAGTTATTGGTCCTGGCCTTTCAGCCAAAGGTCCACCAAGCCAATTAAGTCAATTGACTTACAACAAACAAGAAACTGCAACAATTACTACAAAGGTAATATTCTACAGTCTTGCCTACTGTTAGATTCTTGACCACAAATTCTACGGAGAACACAGGAAGCCCAAATATACCAGCTAGTCCCTTTAATCTATCAAGCGCTTACTACCTGTCAGGCACTGCGGTAAGCACTTGACACAAATTATCTTATTTACTGCTCACCATATTGTATAATCTAGGAAATACTGCCCCCACTCTACAGATAGGAAAACCAAGGTTTACAAAGATTAGGACACACAGCTAAGCAGTAATGGCATGATATTTGAGAACCCAAGCACTCTGGTTCTTTACCACTAGCCTGTATTGCCACTCCTTAGATGTAATGCAGTCTCCCAACTCCTAGAAAAATCTTCCCTTTCCAGTTTTCTTTTCATGTCCTCTCCCCACGCCCCCTTCTAATAGGACTCAGCAGCTGAAAGGTAATCAAATCTTCCCAAATTAATTTACCACCTTCTTTTCAGAACTCTTCCTTTCCCACCATGGCAACAGTCAAGAAGCAACTTCTTCCGACCCTGACTTGGCTTTCCAAAAAACAAACTACTGAAGCTCCACCCATCACCTGCCTAGACTAGAAATGTTCCAGCGCTACAAAATAACAAACAACAAAAACACCAAAACCAAAATAAAACTCGTACTCTTTCAAAAGGTCACAAACTTAACATGTATACTGTTGGCCAAGCTTTCATTCTACATACTTCTCTTCCACCCAGGCTCCCAACTAACCCTTAACTCCAACTCCACCCATTCTGCCCCACTTCGTGGTCCCCTCCCCCTTTCTCCCCAGCGACCTCGCCCGGGGTTCCCTCTCCCTTGCACCCCAGTCTGCAGGTGGGAAGCCCGCCTGGCCCAGAGGGACCCTTAGAAGGCCCCCACTCCAGCTGCTCCGCTCCGCGGGAAGGTTCACCCCACCCTACCCAGCAGGCACCACTCCCCTAGGCACCCTCCCCCAGCATCCCCTAGTGGCCCCACCCCTCAAGCTCCCTTCCCCCTCCGGCGACCCCTTCCTCCAAGTTGCCCCCTTAGTCCCCGCCCCAGTCCAGCCCTCTCCCCCGCAATAAGCGGGACGCCCGAAAGCCACTTCCCACCCTCACATCAGCCTCTGCCCACGAAGCCTCACTCCCCGTCCTGAAGGGTGGCCCCAGGCCTCCCCGATGGGCTGCAGGGGCCTCGGCTGGTGTGTGTGTGGGGGGGGGCAGGGGAAGGCGACGGGCCGCTCCGGACTCCTCTGGGAGTGCGGGGGGAGACCGCGCCCCGTTGTCCCATCCTGGGCCCACCTCCACACCCAACGACCTCGCCTGGTGGCTCCCACCGTACCTGTGGTGGAAGCGGCAGCGGCGGTGGCCGCTCTCCCCTCTCCTCACACAGACAATATGGCGGCGGCGGAGGAGGAGACACACGGCTCGGCCGCCAGCCGCAGGGACCAGAGCGAGGCTGCAGCCGCCACTGCCGGAAGCGGAAACCCCCTTCCTACCAGGAGGCGGGGCGGGACCGCTTCCGATTCCACCCCCAGCGGGATCTGGCTGAGTGCGGCCATGCTGGGATGTGCTATTGTATCCCTGCAGGTGCAGTTGCGAACTGGGGGGCAAAATGGAAGAAATTCTCAATGTAAAGCATAATAAAGAGATTTGCAATTATTAAGGGCATTTTATTTTAGTACCTGTTAAGAACTGACGAGGTAGAGAAGAACCTCCCATAGGTTTACAATTGGTTTGCCCCAAGCTAAGATGGCGGTCCCCATGTTTCCTGCACTTCACCCAGCTGACCGGTCCGGCCGGCCTTTCTTGAAGCATGCGCGACCCGCAGGGCTGTAAAGCGAAGCATTTTGGGAGATGGAGTCTCTTGCTCGAACCCCTCGACTAGGGTTAGGGTTCCAGCAGCACATTTGCTCTGCTCAAACTTTGAGTTCGCAACAAACGAACGAAAGTTGAACCCTCGGAGTGGTGTGGCGCCGGAGTCGAGGAAGTAATGATCCAAGCCCTGTAGAGACTGAGACTCAATTCTTGTCTCCTACGGGAGTCCTATTTAGAACTGCCCATCTAGAATAAAGTGTTTTCTTCCTTCGGTCTGCCCCTCCTCCCCCTCCCCCGGCCCAGACAACCTCCCCAGAGCAGCCACAGGGCACTTTATATCTTGCCAACCTGATGGTGGCGTCCTTATGGATAAAAATCTTCCAGGGCTCTCCTTTGTGCACCGAAGATAGCCTTAGTCCTTCTCTTGACATCCAAATTCTTAGATAAATTGGACAGCCCGCTCACCCCCATTTCTAGCCTCCTATTGTGCCCCTCCCCTCTCATATTTCTGATGCTTCGACCTACTAAAACTGCCAACTATTCCTGGAGCTTATTTGTGTTGCCTCCCTGCCTTCGCGCTGGCGGTTACTTCTGTTACTGTCACCCCCTGAACTGGCTAACTTCGTATGTCCATTGAATTAATTCGGGGGTCCTTTCTTCTGGGGCTCTTCCTTCCTTTGAGCTTTCCCAGACATAGGCACCGTCATTCAGCAGCCTTGACTGGCCCCTAGTCCGCCTCCCCCATCAGACTGTGAGCCCCCAGTGGACAGGGCTGGGTCTGATGATCACTGTCCTCTCCGCAGGCCCTGCTAAAAACTGGTGTGTTACTGAGAGGAATTCAAGTGTTAGCCTCACCTCTAGTGGGGCAGAGGTGTGAGGGCTGGAACAAGGGTGAGGAGGTTGGGTTATTTTGGTACCAGCTATTATCCCTGAGCTGCCTCAGAATAGCTGCCTGGCCCAGGAATGGGCCTTCCCACCCTCTCCAGCCCCCCTTTCACAGTTTGTCAGCTTACTGGCATCTCTGCTCCCAAAGGGGCAATTTCCTTCCCTATATGATGGGGGTGGCCCCGCAACTGCAGACAGACAGCAATGACCGCAAGGAGGTGGCCTTGAGTTTTCTGGGCTTATCTGCCAGACAGGTCTGCAGCATTTGACCCCAGGGGCTGGGAATCTACAGTAATGGCTTTCTGGGTGCTCGAAGGTGGGTCAACCCTCTTCTCTGGGCCTGTTTCCCCACCTGTGGACTGAGGAGGTTCGACAAGATGATCCCAAGGTTTTCATGAAGACCTTTTTAAGGAAATGACTGGCCTTTCGCTTGGCTCTTGGATCTTGTTTGTTTGTTTGTTGAGCCAGCTGTCATGGCTCCTTTGTTCACATTTATCCAGTTCACAGCTATTAATCAGTTGCTATGAGCTGGACACAGTGCTAAGTGCTGGGGTTGGGGTATGAGCAAGACCGACACCAATTCCTTGTGGAACTCACTTTCTAAAGTGAGAGACAAATAATACGTGGGTAAACAAATAAATAAACAACATAGTTTCAGGTAGCAGTAAGTGCTATGAAGGAAAAAGATAAATAGCTATGGAAAAGACTAAAAGGGGGAGCACTTTAGCTTGAGTGGTTCAGAAATTCTATAAAGAAAAAGCGTTTTTATTTATTATTTATTTATTTATTTTAAAGATTTTATTCATTCATTTGATAGAGAGAGAGAGAGAGAGAGAGACAGCGAGAGAGGGAACACAAGCAGGGGGAGTGGGAGAGGGAGAAGCAGGCTTCCCGCTGAGCAGGGAGCCTGATGTGGGGCTCGATGTGGGGCTCGATGTGAGGCTCGATGTGGGGCTCGATGTGGGGCTTGATGTGGGGCTCGATCCCAGGACCCTGGGGTCATGACCTGAGCTGAAGGCAGACGTTTAATGACTGAGCCACCCAGGCGCCCCAAGAAAAAGCGTTTTTAAAATGTCCTTCAGTTTGTCTCTCACCTCTGTCTTCTTCTATTTGGTTTTTACGTTTACTGTTTCTCACCCCTTTTCTTAACACTGCTCCAGCCGGGTCCCTTATCAGTTCTGGCCTGAAGTTTTGTAACTACCTCGGGGAGCCCCTCCCTCTCCCACATGTCCTGCACACACACACTGCCACTGAAAGAAAGTTTATTAACCACTATGTTCCTTTCTTGCTCAAGAGTTTTCAGTGGCATTTCATTGCCTTCAGGCAAAGTCCAAATCCCTTGGCCTGGCATCCATGACATTTGTAAACTTGACTCTAACTTGGTTGGATTCCAGCTCTGTCATTTACTAGTACTATAACCTTGGACAACTTATTTGATCTCTCTGAGCCCTAGTTTCCTCATCTGTTTAAAAAGAAAGAAAGAGGGGCGCCTGGGTGGCTCAGTCAGTTTAGCACCTGACTTTGTGTTTTGATGTTGAGTTTGTCTTAAACTTTAAATTGTATGTTTTCATGACCTCTATCCCTTTTGAGTGACAGCTAAACAGCTAGGAGGAGAATGTTCTGTGCTGTTTAGGGAACCTAGAGCTTCTATCCAAAGCCCCAGCATCAAACAGGCTGGTGTGGAACAGTGGAAGAAACACACAACAGAATGTAACGTGGAGCCAAGCCCCACAGAGCCCAGCCGAGATCAGCCAAACCTCAAAGACTGCAGATGAGAGAGGGAGAAATCAATATTTGTTGCTGTAAGCCACAGACTTCGGGGATGGTTTGTTATGCAACATTATTATAGTAATAGCTAACTGATAGACCCAGTTCACTGGGCTCTTGTCAGGATTAAACGACTGAATACAGTAAAGCCCTTAAAAATATGCTGACACCCTAGGGTGCAGTCAACATGAGTGGTTATGACTGGGGTGTACCTGTGAACAAAAGGAAGTCCTCGCTTTCACGACCTCATGTTCCATGGAGAGATGTATGGCACGTCAGATGGTGATGAGCTCTGCGGAGAAAATCAGGCAGGGAAGGGAGAGAGGAGTGCTGTGGTACTGCTTTGTAGAGGTGGTCAAGGGAAGCCTCACCGGGAAGGTGGTTCTTGAGCAAACAGCGGGAAGAGGTGGGGCAGGAAGGCGTAAGGGCAGAGGCAACCGGGTGGGCAAAGGCTGTGGACAGGACTGCTGTCTGATGGGTGGAAGGGATAGCCTATGGATAGGGTGGCTGAGCTGAGCAAGCAAAGGGAAGATGGTGTCAGGGAGACGCCCCTGGGGCTGGGCCATGCACAGCCTTGTGCATCATGATCAGGACTCTGGCTTTTGCTCTGAGTGAGGTGGGGGATGTTGAAGGGTTTTGACCAGAGGACAGGCCCAGCTTTGCATTTCTACAGGATTTCATGGGCAGCGGGGTATAGAATAAATGGAACGGGAGGGAGGGCTGAAGCAGGGAGATCAGGTCAGAGGCCACGGCCACAATCCAGACAAAAGATGGCTATGGTTTGAATCAAAGTTAGGCTCTGGGCTTATTCTGAAAGTAAACCCAGAAGAACAGGTTGGGGATGGGGTTTTGAGATAGAAAGGAATTGAGGGTGATTCCAAGGCTTTGGGTCAGAGGAATTGAAAGAAGGCATTTGCCACTAACTGAGGTGAGGAAGGCTATGGGAGAACTTTTTCAGGTGGGGAAAGGAGGAAGGAATTAGCAGTTCCATTTGAGGCTTGTTCAGTTTGAGGTACCCATCAGACCTCCAAGTGGGGATGCCTAGTTAGAAGTTGCCTGCATGAATCTGAGTCCAGGAGAGAAGTCTAGGCAGGAGATGTACTTTTGTCATGTTATGGACTGAATTACATCTCCCCAAAATTCCTATGTTGAAGCCCTAACCCCCAATGTACTGTATTTGTAAATAAAACCTTTAGGAAGGTAGTTAAGGTTAAATGAGGCCATAAGGGTGGGGCCCTAATCCGGTAGGACCGGTGTCCTTGTAAGGAGAGGAAGAAACCTCAGAGCGCATTCCCTCTCTCTCTCTCTCTTTCTCATTCCCTCTCTCCCTCTCCCTAGCTCTCTCTCTGTCTCTGAGTGTGCACAGAGGAAAGGCCATGTGAGGACATGAGGAGAAGGCAGCCAGCCAGCAAGAGAGTTCTCACCAGAAACCAACTCTACTGGCACCTTGAGCTTCCAGAACCAGGAGAAATACAAAATAAATTTCTATTGTTAAGCCACTCAGCCTGTGGTTTCTCGTTCTGGCAGCCCAAGTAGACTAATACAGGAGTCCTCATTGTAGAAATAGCTTTGAAAGCCATAAGACTGGGTGAGATCTCCAAGGAAGTGAACGGAGAGAAGAGAAGAAGATGGAGGACTGAACCTTGGGGCATTTGGCATTAGGGGGAAAGGAACCAACAAAGGAGCTTCAGAGGGAGCAGCCAGGGGCAGACGTCCTGAGAGCCAAGTCAGGAAAACACTTCAAGGCAGGGAGAATTGTTGGTGTGTCTCAAATGCTGCTGAGAGGTCAAGGAAGACGAGACCCGAGAACTGAGAGCAGATTTAGCAAAGTAGAGGGCATCGTGACTTTGACAGGAAAGAGTTTAGGTAGAATGGTGGGAGCCCAAGGGAGTGGGATTTAGAGAGAGCAGAAGAAAATTTAAATGCATACATACAGGAAGAGAGAAAGATAGAAAGAAAGGAAGGGAGGGAGGGAAAACTCTTAAAAAAAAAAAGATTTTATTTTTAAGTAATCTCTGCACCCAACGTGGGCCTCAAACACAACCCCAAGATCAAGAGTTGCATGCTCTACCAACTGAGCCAGCCAGGTGCCATCATGTACGTAAGGGGAGCCCAGTGCGTGGCGGCTTCTATGCTACATTGTCCAGCCACATTCCACTGCAGGGGAACAAGCACAGAGGGACAGAGCGTTGGCGTCAACCGGTGGGTATTTAGCCAGAGAGGGGCGGGGGTACCTGGGGGGCGGTGCAGTGCATGGGAATAATGATGCCCATGGCCTTTAACCGGTGAGGAGGGAAGTGGGGACATGAGGGAAAAGGTGGTAGGCTCCATGGATCAGAGGTCCCACTGGGACCGAAGGATTACAGGGTTTAGAGTACCGGAGAGAACGAGCTGGAAGGATAGGAGGCAATCGTCGTCCAGCAGATTGCTTGAAATTGAGATACTGGAAGGGGTACAGGTAACAAGCATAACAGGCCGACTGCCCTGGACCGCCATGGTGGAAAGGCCACATGTTGGTGTCCTTGGCCAACAGGCAGCCATTGGACCTTCAAATAACCACAGGCCTGGCCAACATCTGCCTGCAACAAAGCAGGAAGTGCTCAGCTGTTCCTTTCCCAAATTCCTGCCTCACAACAGCGAGGGGGAAAAAATAGTTGTGTGAAGCCGCTAAATCCTGGAGTGATTCGTGCTGCAGCAATAGAAACGGGACAGAATTGCCAGTTCCACTGGAGTTTCAACAGCGTATTGCGTCCTAATGTCCTAAGGTTTGGGTTTTCTGTAATGAGGTCACTTCTCCACCTCTCCCGTTTGGTAGCTGGGGACAGGAAGGTTCGGGGAGGTTTAGTGACTTGCCTCCACTTGCACAGCTAGGCGGTGTGGCTCAGAGCTTTGTTCTGTGCTATGCTGTCCCCAGTGCATAACACGGTGTCTGGAACATGTAGGCTCATGCTGAACAGGGAATTGAATTGTGCCTGGGATTCCCTCTGCCTTCTTGGATGTCTTCGTCCACGTGGTGGAGATGAGCCATTCCCTCTCCTGTGAGTGGCCTTTCATGCCTGCAGTCTGCCATTCAGCAGGCTTTCCTGAGCACCTCCTCTGGGGCAAGATACTTCTAGGTTCTCAGTTCACAGCAGGAAACAAGTCAGTGTCCCTGGCCAGGCGGAGCTCAATCAAGTGGGGAGAAGATAATCAGACAAATCTACCATTGCAAACTGGGATTCTTGCCAGGGGGAGACGAGAGGGAAGGCAAGGAGGGGGCATGGAAAGGAAAAGCTGTCTTGCTGGAGGGAGGGAAGAAGGGAGGAAGGGTTTGCCCAGGGAAGGCAAGGACAGGGCTATGTACGGGTTGATCACGGAGGAGGAAGTGCATGGGCGCACGTCCTAAGATAGGAACATGGCAGGTGCATTAAAGGCACGTGGAGGAGGCCACTGTGGCCTGAACATACACGAGGCCGGTGGGAAAGTGAGGGTGGGAAATGTGGGCAATGAGATGAGAGAGGTGGGCAGGGTTCTAGGCACTATGTAGAAGCATTTGGCTTAGGAACAATAGAGAGCCGTGGAAGGTTTAAGCAACGGAGTAACTTCATACGATTTTACATTTATAAAAGATCTCCTTGGCTGCTGGGCGGGGAGTGAGGAGGGGGGAGGCAGGAGGTGATTATGGCCTAGACTCGGGTGGTAGCGGTAGGAGAGACGGAGAAGAATGGATTGATCTGGGATCTGTTTCGGAGCTGCAGTCCAGCACAGGGAAACTGAGGCAGTGCTTCTGAGGACAGCATCCCCCAGCCCCGCTGGCCCACTGGGGGCTTTCAGATACTTCTGTTCTCTGGGAGTCACATGAGGGTGGATGGATTGAGGAATGGCAAGTGACGCCTAACCTTTGCCTACTGACCTGTGAGTCTCAAATTGGGCTTTGAAGGAGCCTCGGGGGACTTACTGGGCAATGGAGTGTGTCCTTACCTTAAAGGACCACCCCATACCTCTCCCCCTATTTCACATGGGGTATGTCACTTCCCTTCTATGAGCCATAGTTTCCACACTGGTAACATGGAAAGGGACAGTACCTCCCACACTTTGGTGACCCATTTTACAGAGGAGACCACCGAGCCTCAGAGAGGGGGAGTGTCTGTCCCAGGGTCACACGTGACACAGCCCAGATTGGAACCCCGGCCAGAACTTGCGCCATTGACCTCTCTGCTCCCCTTTGTTGCTCTCCACCCCTTCCTGGGGCCTTCAGGCCTGGGGATGCTCAGCGCACCCAACATGGTCTTTCCAGGAGGCCCAGGAAATCCAGGGCTGTATGCGGGGTGGTTGGGAGCATGGGTTTGGATTCAATTTCTAGCTCCATCCAGGGGACTTATTCTGTCTGAACCTCAGGTTCCCCCTCTGTAAAGTGGGGTAGCCACACACATTGGGTGGGACCCGGCAGGGAAATTGTGCAGAGATACTGACTCTCGGGCAAGTGGGTAAGTCGCTTAGCCAGCACGGTGCCTTTTGAGGGGCTGACGCTCCTCCCCCTGTGACTGTCTTGAGGAGGAACCCTGGGCTGACCCCTGTGGGAGCCAGTGATCCTCTTAACAGGTGCAATGCTTCTTTTCTTTTCTCAAATGACATTCATAAATGACATAACCTACTGACACCTAATCTTAAACAAATAAGACCCTAACTGTAATACAAAAGAAAATAAAATGAAAATAATTTAGAACAAATTAATATGTAAATATTCAGGCACAATACATAAAAAAACACATCACATGGCCGAGGGTGGAATCACCTTGAATCTGGGGCCTGAATCAGGAGCTCTGGCAACTCAAACACCGTGACTGCACGACAGTCTCAAACGTTTAGCAGTTCGAGGGAAAGTTCAGAACCAAACACAGCTTGGCCTGTTCCCAACTTACGTGGAGGTCGCTTTCCTGGCAGGTTCACTGTATGTTAAAACCAAGCAAATACACACTGCGCTCGAGGCGTCTGGGTGGCTCAGTTGATTGAGCGTCTGACTCTTGGTTTTGGCTCAGGTCATGATCTCAGGGTCGTGAGATTGAGCCCTGTGTTGGGCTCCATGCTCAGCAAGGAGTCTGCTGGGGATTCTATTTCTCTCCCTCTGCCCCCCTTCCCCCCCCCCACCGCCCCCACTCACTCTCTCGCTCTCTAAAATAAATACATAAATAAATGAAATCTTAAAAAAATAATGAATTGATATTGGCTCATCAGTTGTAGTGAATGCATCACACTAATGCAAAGTGTTTATCACAGGAGAAACTGTGGGTGTTGGGGAGAGGAAGTATAAGGGTACCGTGTAATTTCTGCACAAATTTTCTTCAAGCCTAAAACTGCTCTAAAAAAATTGAGTCCATTAAAAATTAGTAAAAACAAAACAAACCCCCTACCCATCGTGTTTGCATACGAAATAGAATTTGGTCACAGGCTGAGATCATTAAAAACAGGATTTTCATCTTCACTAATTACCAGAGAGAGATCTGAATACCTCATAGGACTTAAGACCCATTGCACGATGTCTGCATGCATGCTCCCCTCCTGCTGTATACCCGGGTACCCCCTCTTCACTGGGGACTGCCCCATGCTCCTGGTGGTGCCATCCCACTTAGGATCTCAGCACTGGGTTCCCGCCCTGTTTCTTTACCTTGAAGAACATCCTTCAGACCTCACAACCCGCCTGCTTGCTGATCTTGGGTGATGGAGACATGGCAGCCTGATCGAAAAGTCTTCCCAGCCTCAGAAACCACAACCTGCCACGGTGGACATAGTTCACACCTCAGCTTCCAAAACTCCCACTTCAAATCTAGATCCCAGTCACTTCCTCGTTGCATGAACTTGAGGGAGTCACATTGCTTTGCTGAGCCTCAGTTTCCCCATTGGTGGGAAAGAGGGTGATAATCCCTGCCTCAGAGAGTATATTCATTCAGTATATATCTACTGAGCACCCACTGTTTGTGCTGGGTGAACAGAACAAACTATCATCCTTGCCTCATTGGAACTCCCAGTCTCATAAGGAAGATAGGGAAAAATCAAACAAATATATGAACTAATGTCAGGGATGAGGAGAAAGAAGACAGGGTCATAGTCAGGGAGTAGGGCTGGAGCTCCTTGGTGAGAGTAGTCATGGAAGGCTTCCCAGAGGAGGTGGCATTTGAACAGAGATCTGAATGAACTGAAGAAGCTAGCCATGCAAATCTGAGGGGAAGAACATCACAGGCAGAGGAAACAGCAGATGCCAAAGCCCTGGGATCAGAAACAGCAAGGAAACCAGTGTGGCCGGCAGGGAGAACAGACTGCAAGAAATCTCGTTTTATCCCAAGTGTAGCAGGAAGAAAACCTGAAGTTAATCACCGGGGAATCCCTCCTATGTTGTGTGTCCTTGCATGTGAGAAAAGCGGACAGGCACACTCTAAAGCCACCCTCCTGTCCATGACCGTGGTCTGGGTCCTTTCAGTGGAAAGTGTCCTGCTGGCATCCAAAAAGGCTAGTGGTGGAAGTGGTGTCTAGGTTGTAGTTCCCAAGAAATACCACCAGGTGGCAACTCTGGGTCGCGTTTCTAACTTGTGGGTTGATTGATTCCAGAGCAGTGGTTCCCAAACGTGGGCATCCTCCGCATCACCTGGAGGGCTTGATAGAACACAGATTGCTGAGCCCCACCCTCAGAGTGTCTGATCTGCAGTTCTGGGGTGGGGCCCAAGAATCTGCGATTCTAACGCGTTCCAGGCGATGCTGCTGCTGCTGATTTGGGGACCACACTGTGAAAACCCCTGGTTGGAGCTCTGAGGCAGAAACCGGGTGGGGGTAATGGAGGTGTCTGACCAAAACATTCCATATCTTCCTATTATATTTAGATTAAGTCTAGGTCTCTTGCCAGATCTCCCTCTACCCGCACCACCCTCACCACGATTCAGGTCCTGCTGACTTCCCGCACACCATCTCCTTCTACTCTCTAAATAACGGTCACACTGTTTCTCTCTGTTCCCTGAAGCCTGTTCCTGCACCAGGGCCTTTGCACATGCTGTACCTCCTACCTGGGATGCCTTTCCCGCCACTTTTCCATTGGCTGGCCTGCTCTCATTCCTCATG
Source organism: Callorhinus ursinus (assembly GCF_003265705.2). NCBI lineage: Eukaryota > Metazoa > Chordata > Mammalia > Carnivora > Otariidae > Callorhinus > Callorhinus ursinus. The sequence goes on from NW_027397100.1 coordinate 14,570,807, forward strand.
CCTGAGCTTGAATGTCCCCTCTTTAGGGAGGCTTTCCTCTGGGGCAAGGAAGCTGACATGCTGGAGCATGGTCCAACAGGCCGGCCCAAGGGGTACCTAACTCTCCGGGGGAAGAGATCTTGGTTTCACCTGTCACACACTAAGTTTTAGGGCCCACACTTGGGGAAGTTGTATGTTCCCCTTGTAGATGTAAGTTGCAAATCATTTTCCTCCGGTAGGAAAGACCCTTCCAAAGGTTACAGTTGTTTTGTCCTGCATTAACCAGTTTCATAATCTTTGCTTTTCTTTTTTTAAGATTTATTTATTTATTTGAGAGAGAGAGAGAATATGAGCAGGAGGGGCAGAGAGAGAGGGAGAGAGAATCTCAAGCAGACTCCCCGCTGAGTGTGGAGCCCGATACGGGCCTCAATCTCATGACCCTGAGATCGGGACCATGAGATCATGACCCCAGCTGAAACCATGAGTTGGACGCTTAACTGGCTGTGGCACCCAGGCGCCCCAACCAGTTTCACGATCTTATCTCCATGTTTTGCCTTCCATGGGCTATCGACATTTCAGCCTCCCTTAAAGGTTTTGAACCAGCCTCACCGTTCTGCTGATGAGTTAATACTAATGGATTACATATGATTTGGGCAAGTGCTCATTTTTTTATTTGGATGCGAGCCATGGTTTTAACTTTTAAAAAATTAAGCTTTGGGGACCTGCACCATCTTTGTGAGAGGGGCTGATCCTTCCTATTTTCCAGAAGAGTTTCAGGAGGCTCAGAGAGATATAGAGCGATGTCTCCCTGAGCAGAGACAAAATTGGCTCTTAGCCCTAGGTCGGCCTGACCTCAGAGCCCCTAATCCCTCAGTGATGCCTCATCTGTGTGCCCACTGTTGTTCTGGGCATTTTATAAACTTGCAACATAATTCTCACAGCTCAACAAATCTCATGAAGTGTTGCTCTTTCCATTTTAGAGATGAGGAGACTGAGGGAGTAGGGCTGGGAATGAAGTCACCCAATGTCAGAGCTCTTTGAAGGCATTCTGGTCAGACAGACTTGAGTTTCATCTCTGGTTTGCACTCCCCCTAGCTATGTGACCTTGAGTGAGTTGCTCACCTAATTGCTCTGAGTCTTACTTTAAGATGGGAATAAGAGCCCATCCCGTGTGGTAGCAGTTGACGATGTTTATGAACTAATCTAGGCCTGGGGCCCCCAAGGCTCTCAATGCCTCTCTTGTTCTGGAATCAGGAGGGAAAGGGATCTGGCATTGGCCGCTCCCGGCCTGGATGGAATCAGAAGGACCCTGGAAGGGTAAGCAAATGCCTGGGGAGAATGAGGGAGAGGAGTTGCTGAGCAGAAGTTCCTGGGGTACTCAGGTGGGCACAGGTATGGAGGGCTGGACAGGGACCCCGGTCTGTCACCCAGGGACAGCAATGGAGTATGGGCTTCGGGGTCAGGCCACCTAAAGCTCTCTGGGTTCCAACTTTTGAATCTGTAAACTGGAATAATAATGACTCTTCCCTGTTTTGCATAACTGGGAGGTTCCCTGGGGGATAGTGGGCTTAGCTGGAGGGGTGCTATTCTAGAATGTTCTCTGGCACCTTACCCCTGTCTCAAAGGAGATGGACTTTGACTACGGCCTTTCTCAAACCTGAGGATGTTATCGATGCTGTAACGATAAAGATAATGATGGTAGATAACATCTGGGATAGATTAGGGGTCACTGTGAGGTTCTCCCTCAGAGTTCTGGGTTCGTTGGGCCAGAAACCCGGCACAAATACACAGCCAAGGGTGCTTTAGGACTTTGCAATTTACAAAGCTGCTGCAATTTACAAAGGATTGCGGTGCATCCTTGCGTTAAGACCAATTCTGACACACGGAGGGGTTAGTGACTTGCCTAAGGCTACACAGCTAGCAAGCAGCCCAGCTGAGACTGGAGCACAGGGCGCCTAGTTCCCCAGCTGCCTCTGAGTGGAGAGATGGGTCACCCCAGCAAGGCAGGGGCTGAGAGGCCTGTCGAGGGACCCAGGACTCCTGCCTGGTCCCTGTTCCCCAGACCTGCCCGCTGGAGGTGGCTGGAGGGGAGGGGAGGGCGGTGGTGGGGTGCTGAGCCTGAAGGGGAGGCTTTTGGGCCCAGGCCAGGAGGGCGGGGAAGGGTAGGATGCAGGGAGTTCCTCCCACCCCCCAGAGCAGCTGAGGGGGAAGATGAAGTCCAGAGGAGGCTCAGGCCAGAGGGAGAGGAGAGGAAGAAGCTGGAACAGCTGCAGGGGGAGGAAGCGGAGTCTGGAGTCCCAGGGGAGAGAGCTAGGGATGGGGTGGGAGCAGGCCAGGCCCTTGGCCCAGGGTTCTTGTCCCAGGCCCTCCTGCCACTCCAGACTCCTCAGGTAGCACGATCCTGAACCAGGGAGAGGTCTCCCCTCCACAGATGCCCCCATCATTCCCATGCCAGGTGGTACTGGGGCCACTGGGGGAGTCCAGGGTCCCTGCCCCTCAGGACTCACACATGCCGGGCCCAGCTGAATGGCCAAATGAGTGAATTCATGCATTCACTCATTCATTCGACAAAGATTTAGGGAAGGCTTACCGTGTGCCAGGCTGGGCTCCCAGCAGGAAACAAAGTCCCTGTGAAGAGAGAGGAGGGCTCCTAGCTCATGGGGAGGTGGACAACACATGGAAAACCAGTCAGTGTACAATGTCACATCAGGCTGTACGGTGAGTGAGGATGTGATGAGCGGTTGGAGCAGAGCATTCTATGAGGATGGTCAGGGAGGGCCTCTCAGAGGAGCTGACATTTGGACAAAGACCCGAACGAGGTGGAGCAGCATCTGTGGGAATCTGGGGGAAGAGCACTGTAGGCAAAAGGAATAGCCAGTGCAAAGGCCCTGGGGCAGGAGCGTGCCCGGCATAGGGGGAAGGGTGAAAGGCAAGGAGGCCAGTGTGGCTGGAGACTGGTTGAGTGAAAGGAGTGATGGAAGATGAGAGCAGACAGGGGATGTCAGGGGACAGGGCATGCAGGGCCTCAGCTATTTCTCCCATAACATGGGGAGATGTTGGAGAGCTTTGAGCAGAGGAGTGCCTGATGTGTCTTGGGTTTTAATAGGATTCCCCATCCCTCTGGCTGCCACGGGGGAAAAGAGGAGTTGGGGCTGGCAAGGGCTGGAGCAGGGGTCCCAGGAGGAGGCTGATGCAGCTGGCTGGCTACTCATGGAAGGTGGCAGCTTGGCCAACAATCAGAGGCACTAACTAGCAACAGAAATAAAAATGTATTGCATGCTTACGATGGGTCAAGCGCTCTTCTAAGTGCTTGACATTTACTGCTTTTTAAATCCTCACTACACCTTCTAGGTAGATAGCCTTTTCCTTAATGCATGATCTCCTTTTCCTCCTTTTTCTTTGTTATTGAGGTGAAATTCGCATAACATAACATTAACCATTTAAAATGCACCTTTCCGTGGCGTTTAGCTCATTCATATTGTGACACAACCACCACCTCTTCCCTGGTTCCAAAACATTTTAATCAGCGAACGAAAACCCCGTACCCATTAAGGGTAACCAGTATTTTTTCTTTTTAGTAGGCTTCACATCCAATGTGGGGCTTGAACTCATGACCCCAAGGTCAAGAGTCCCATGCGCTACCACCCCAGCCACCCAGGCGCCCCATGGGGTAACCAGTATATTTAATCCTCACTTTACAGATAAGCACGCGGAGACACAGGCGGGCAGAGGCACCTGGCCCAGGTCACACAGCCAGGAAATGGAACAAGCAGCCTGCGGGTGTTGGGAGGAATGCCTCCATAAACTCCCTGGAAGGACTCAAACCTCTTCCGGCTCCTCAAGGTAATAGCACTGAACTGCCTTCTAAGGAGGGTGTGCCTGTGCCTCTGCTGGGCTTTTGTTTCATAGAAAGGGTGGGGAAACTTTGAGGCCAGGAAAGAGGGGACCGCTGGGAAGGCTGACCAGGGGCTCCAGCACCCTGTCTCACAGGGCAGACTCCCACTTGCCAGCGAAGCACTCTGGAGCAAGAACCCTCCTCCTCAGCGTTCTCTGTTCTGGGAAGTGGGGATAAGAGCACCCCCGTCACTGGGTGTTTAGGGGACGGTGAGTTACCCACGTGGAGAGCTCAGCGCTGCCCACAGTAGGTGCTCAGCACCCAGCAGCCTGCCTTCGCTTTGCAGCGCCTTCTGCTCCCGGAAACCAGCCAGACAGATACCTACAGGCAACCTCAGCGGTAGGTCTTTGAACCATCTGGGAGGAGGCGCCCTCTAGGACCAGAAAGAATGCAGTCTGACTCGTAAGCAATCATAAATTCTCAAGGTTGACAGGATGGTGCCAATTTTTTTTTTAAATCAAATGTATCGGGATGTAATTAACATAAAATCCGAGGTGCCCAAGGTTATCCATTTTAAGTGGATCTTTCCATGAGTTTTGACAAATGTATATATATCCTGTGTAACCACCACCTAATTAAGATGCAGAACATTTCCATCACCTCCAAAAAGCTCTCTTGGGTCCCTCACCCATCAATCCCACCTCCTGGCCCTCAGCCACCACTAATCGGGTTTCTGTCACTCTGGCTTAGTTTTGCCTCTCCTAGAATTTCTCGTAAGTGGAATCAGACAGCACGTACTCTTTGTGCCTGGCTTCTTTCCCTCTTCTTGATGTCTCTCGGATTCCTCTATATTGTTGCACAGATCCGCCGTCCCTTTCTTTTCATTGCTGAGTAGTGTCCCACCAACCAGTGCTTGAACATCTCCAGTGGGTCACTTTTCATTCTGTGCAGAGCCTGCCCTCATGCAGGTCCAGAAACCATCTGCTTTCCCCTCCGGATCCTTGGGTGCAGCTCCACCCCACGTGAAGGACAACCCATCTCCACAACCCCTCTGTCATCTTCATCTTTCCGCTGGACTGCTATGGCATGGAGACACCAGTTTCAGACTTGAGAGCTTGTGGCTGGGGAGGGGAAGGGAGCAGATGTGGGCTTGTGACTGGGGGACCCAGTCTAGACCCAGGTCTAGACAGGAGTGCCGCCCAGGCTGCTCCTCACTGTGTGGTCTTCAGTCAGCGATCTTGGGTCCTTCCCTCGTCTGCTTCCTTCTCCCTCCAGTGGGATGAGTGTGTCTGCCTCACTGGGCAGTTGAGAAGCTCCCAGGAGATAACTTTGTCCATGGTGAGGGGAGGAGAGGCCTCCAGCAGGAGGCAAGGATTTTACTCCATAGGTATTTATTGAGCACTTCCTACGTGTCAGGCACTGTGCTTGGTTCTGGCAGATGTGATGGCAAACAAGAATGTCACTGTCCTTGCTGTCAGAGCCTCAACAATGGCAGGAGAATGGGGAGACGGAGGAGGGCTTCGCTGGCGGGGCCGTGGCCTAAACATGGGTGTGGAGAGGAGGCATCACCCAGAGTTGGGTCGGTGGTGGCTGGCAGTGCAGGGATGGGGAGGGGGAGAAAGTCTCCTACCCTAAGCCACGGCAGAACACGTGTGAACCTCAGACATCAAATTCAGTTCATCTTGCCCAGAAGAGCAGGAACCCCTTTTGTACAGAGGCAAGAAAGGAGCCATCCCTGCTCGTCTGGGGGGGCACCACCTGCTCCTGTCACATAGCTGCTCTTGACTGGGAGCCCCAGGCTTTGGCTGGGACCCTCCCCAACAAGGACCCACCTCCCCAACAGGCCAGGACCCTGGCAGAGTGTCTGGGGTGCTCATGACAGCATTTCTCACCTGAACCCCCAAATTAATTCCTGCTTGGCCTTGGGGGGTGGGGGAATCTTTCCTTGTTGAGTCCCCAGGACCCAGTTGTCTGCCTCTGGGCAGAGGGCCTGCCCTGCTTAGGAGTTAACAAGAGACCCCTGTGTGTGTGTGTGTGTGTGTGTGTGTGTGTGTGTGTGTGCATGGACGTGCATTTGTGTGAGTGGATGCGTGTGCCAGCGTAAAGCATGAACGATCACTTCTGCCTGGGACCGGGCAGCTGGGCTAATGGTCCATTTCCCCCTGGTCTGGAGGCCTCCTCTGGGCCCCCAGCTGCCCTGATGGGCCAGGTTAGCCCCCCCACGGGAGCCCCCAGCCACTCCCCACTAGGCTTTCCTTGTATTGTGCACGGCCTGGTTCCTCGAGGAAATGGGGCGGCTGCTGGGTGCGGGGGCGGCCGCCAGGAGCCCCACCCCCTTCCCCCCATTGTCACTCCTGACTTTGGCCCCTAGCCCCTGCTGTGGACACTAAAAATAGTCCTGTTCACATTGAGACGGGCCGCACCCCTGAGCGGGCCTCTAGGCTGGGTGTGAGGTTGGGGTTGCCAGGACAGGGCTGTCCCCAGGGGCTAAGGTAGCCCTACCAAGTGACCTGGGGGGAAAAAGCACATAAGGACGGTGTGACCTCAGGTGGCCTTCTCCCCCTCTCTGAGCCTCGGTTTCCTCATCTGTAAAATAGGGAAAAAGACACCTACCTTCTGGCGTTGCTCCAGGGAATCAACAGTTCTAGTGTTCTGTTTTTGTCCTGCCTGCCTATTGGTTCTGCCTAAGTAGCTGCAGGGCCAGGGGCAAGGGGCATAGAGAGGAGGCATCACCCAGAGTTGGGTCGGTGGTGGCTGGCAGTGCCGGGATGCGGAGGGGGAGAAAATCTCCCACCCTAAGCCACGGCAGAACACAGCCCATTCATCCTCACTCCTACCTTTAGTGGCTGCCAAGGGTTCCCCATGTTCCCCAAGCAGAGGAGCTTCTGGGCTGGAAGAGCCCACCTGGAATTCCAGAAGCATCTGCAGGTCTACTGATCGAGACCTGGTAGGTTCTTTTTGTCTGAGATCATTGAGAGCCCACGCTGTGAATTGAGTGGCCAGGCTGGGACTTGAACCCCTATCTCCAGCCTCTGAGGGCTATGTTTTTTCCGCTTTAAGGGGCTGCCTCCATGCTGATGACTCTCAGCACTTCCTGGCTGGGATAACCCTGCCTTGCAGTCCACAAACACATGATTCATCCAGAAGGAAGATGCTGAGCAGTGGGTGTTGAGGCCTGAGCTGGGGGCTGGGGAGTTCCCCTTGAGCCTGAGTGGGTGGACAGCTGCCCTCAGATGCACCCAGGGCCACAGAGCTGGGACTGCGAAGGGGTTTACCGGCGTCTGCCTACCGAGCTCTCTCTCTCCCTCTTTCTTCTTCCTTTTTTTAACCATGAGATAGTTCAAACTTTCAAAAACTGTGTTGCCACCAGAGCCACGGCCATCTTTCCAGAATCTGAGCTCTTTCTGAATATACATGATATGAAAAAAAAAAAAAAAGGACTCGAAGTGTTGAGTGACAGGTCTCCCTCAGACACCACACATGACCCCTGTTTGGGGCCCCTTGCAGGCATTTGAGGGCCATCGAGCAAATGCAAATGCCCAGCCTGGTTCGGACGCAGACACTGGTGTATCCTGCTTTTCACACTGCACTCAGCACTGTGTTTTGACAGTGTTCCAAGTCAGTATACAGAGGACTTCCCCATTTAAAAATAAAAATGGCCTCATATAAGGCAGGGATTTTTCACTTTTTGTACCATGGACTGCTTTGGTATCTGGGGAGGCAATGGATCAATTTTCATAATCATGTTTTTTTTAAGCGCATAAAATAAAGTACATAGGATCACAAAGGAACCCAGTTACCCTGAGACGCTTTTACCACAGTAGTCACAAGGGTCTGGGATACAGTAGTACATGGGTTTCTTTATTAGCACAGTAAATGAAAGATGTGGATGCTGGCCTCAGGTCACGATGAGAGTAAGCCATTTGTGAGGCTGTCTGCAGCCACTGCTTTGTCAGACCAAAATGTCTTCGCCTCCTTATTGTCACAAGGTCACTTCTAACCCTGCCATAGCTTGTGGTCCACATTCACACTTGGAGGAAAGGTTGCATTGCAGACAGAGACTAGTGAATATAAAGTTGTGAATTTTTTCCCATTCGACTTCACAGAATCCCTGAGTCCTGGGCCCCAAACTAAGAACTAAAAAGTGTGACTGTCCCTCACTTCATTCAACCAGTGTCTTAATGAAAAGTCACCACAAGTCAGCATTTCTTGAAATCTTGCCATTACACAGATGGGGACACTGAGGCCCCAGCTGGAGAATGGGCTGGGGTGGCCGAGCCCAGTGTCCTGACTCCTGGCCCAGGCTCTTGCCCAGCTCTTCCCCAAACAGACTGGTGGCAGGGAGCCCATCCGCCCGCCAGGAGCAGGTTGGCAGCTGGTGTCCTGTCCCGAGAGTGACCCGGCCCTGCCTGCGCCCTGCACCCTGCCCTGGCCAGCCCAGCTGTGGATGGACAGGAGGCTTGGCTCCCGTTCACCCAGGCACATTCCTGGCCCAGCCGCTATTTTTTTTTTTTTTTTTTTTTGGTGATTCTTTCTCCCACACCCCGCACCCTCACCCCCCTTTTCCTCAAAAATGCTCTGTCTCTCCCCAGAGGGTCCCTTTGGGCGGCGGCTCCTGGAGGGAAATGTGGCCTGGATTTCCTGGAACACGCGGAGCTGGAGTTCCAGCACTGGGAGGAGGGGAGGTGCTGGGGACAGAGCAACACCCCTGCAGCCCGCATAGCTGGGTTCTCCCGAGCAAGGGGGTGAGCTGGGGCCCCAGTAGTCCCGTGCCACTGCGCCCTCGGAGCAAAGACGCTCCCATAGCAGTGATGGGCTGCTAGGAGTGAGACGCACCCCCCGCCCCAGGGAATCGGGGCTCTGTGACCCTCGAGGCTCTGTGACTTTGCTGAGCTCTGATTTCCTTGCTTCTGAGAGTGGGGTCTGTGGTGAGGACCCGCCAAGGCTGGTGGACAGTCCAGGGAGGCGATGGCTGGGTGGGGGCCCTCCCATACCTGAAAGCCCAGCACCAGCAAGTGAGGTGTTTGGGGGATGCCACTGGGGCTGGGGGGCAGGGTACTGGAGATCTTTCGTCCTTCCATCATTCGTCATTCGTTATGTGACCAGTGTTTCCTGAGCACTTACCGTTGTGCCGAGCACTGGGGCTCAGTGGTGAACAGAAAGGACCAAGTGCGAGTTGCTCTCCTCAGGCTCACACACAAAGGAATGTCCCCTATGTGCTCAGGCGGAGGTGATGACCATGAGGAAGAGTGATGCAGGTGCAGGGCTTTGGGGGGGCCTCTGCCAGGCCCCATGTGAGCAGAGCAGGAGTGAAGCAGGACGCCTTGCCCAGTGGGTGCCCAAGGCTCTGAGGTGGGAGCTGGGAGAGGCAAGGGCTAAGGCTCCATTCACGGGAAGCCGCCGGGCTCTGAGTGAGCAGTGACGCCGTCCGTGAAATGACCCACCTGGGGGTCCTACCGGAGATGCCTATGTGGAGCCTGGGCTTGGTGGCCGACCAGCTGGGAACCCGGCCACGGCTCCCTCTGGGCTCTGCAAGCGTGGGCAAGATGCTTCTCCTCCTCAAGCCTCAGTTTCCTCCTCAGTAAAGTGGAACTCTTAGGATTTAAATGGTTAAGAGGAAGGACCACAAAAGTCCACGATGGGTGCTGATCTTTCTTGGGTCTCCAAAGAGTGGAGCCACTCGCTTGGAGGCAGGTGCCAGTGCAGAGCCAAAGGCTAGCTTCGAACCCACGTGTGGGTGCGGCTTTAAAGGAAGCTGCTCAGCTCTTCGGGACATATGGGGTCATGACCTGGGATGGGGATGTCCCTGAGTCATCTGTGGCTCTTTTTCTCTTCTGGGTATAGAGCTGGATTTAGGGGAGCCTCTGGGGTGAGAGGAGAGGGGCAAGGAACCACCCTGAGACGCATGGGGGAAGGGGAGGCCAGGGGTCCGCCTGAGTTTCTCTCAGTCTCAGGTGCCCTTCCAACTGCTACTCCTCCTAGAGGGGGTGGGCACCCATCTGGTGTGCTCTGTCTACTTTCCTCTCTCCCCTGCCCCGAGCCTCCGTTTCATCATCCGTGAGATGGGCACAGCAAGTCCCAACTCTGACAGTGATGAGGAGGTTTGGGAAAGCAGATGCTTGGACAGGACCCCACTGTTGAGAAGGAGGGATCCCACCTGCCAGGCACAGTGCTAAGCACTTTCATGCATTAGCTGCAAGCCGATGGGCTCATGTCCCTCCACTGACACCCGCAGTGGCTTCCCTTTTGCTCTCCAGATAAAGAGCAAACTCCTGTTCCAGGTGTGCAGGCCTCCTGGTTCCTAATGCCAGTCTGTTCTGGCATCGGGCCTTTGCACGGCTCCCTGCACACCTTCCCCTTGGCCTAGTAAATGTCCACTCCCTGTTCAGCTCAGTGTAACTGCCTCTCTCTAGAGGAAGCCCACCCTGACCCGTAGACCAGCCGGAGTCCAGTGTTGCACAGTCTTTGTTTTTATTTTTTTTTAAATAGATTTTATTTATTTATTTGGGGGGGGCAGGGCCAGAGGGAGAGGGAGAGAGAAAATCTGAAGCAGACTCCTCGCTGAGCAAGGAGCCCAACGCAGGGCTTGATCTCATGACCCGGAGATCATGACCTGAGCCAAAACCAAGAGTCAGATGCTCAACCAACTGAGCCACCCAGGGGCCCCCAGTGTTCCACAGTCTTAATGGTGCTGCCTCCTCTCCCGGCAACGCCCACCACTGTTGGAATGTCATGTCCTGGTGCGCTCACCTGGTTATGGGCTCTCTCCATGTTAAGACTGTGTGTTCCATGAGGGCAGGAACAATGTCTCCTTTCCAGCTGTATCCCCAGCATCCAGCACAGTGCCCAGTAAATGCCTGATGGATGAATGGAGGGATGGAATCCTCTTGATAAAGAATCAAAGGCACAGAGAGGTTAAGTAACATGCCCTGAGGTCACACAGCCAGAACAGAGCCAGAATCAGATGGTGTCTGTCTGGGGATGTCTCCCTGCCAGTGGAGCCCAGAAGGTGGGCAGATGGGGTGGTGCAGAGAGGAGCTGGGACCATCTAGACAGGGAAGCGGAGCCCCACCCATCCGTGTTTTCTCCTCGATGATGGTGGTTTGTGGCTGTTTTCCTCAAGAGCGACTCAGGTGACCTTCAGGTTGGGGCCTGCAGCAGTCCCAGGGGCCAGCTGGGTGGAGGGCCCGGTCTGGCTGGGTTGCTTTTCTCGCCCCTTTGCCCGCCCTCTGGCTTCACGCACAGATTACAACTTCCCCTCCTCTGCTGTCTTACGCAGGCCACCTCCGGCTGGCCATTGTCTCATTGTTTGCTGAGGGAAGCTCCAGGAGGAAATTAACCTGCTGCTCACCCCAAGGGGGAGTTGCACCCCCCAGTCCCCACTGGGAATGCCTGGGGGCCTGGCAGGAGGGGGCGGGGGAGGCTAGTAGACAATACAACAGGCAGCCTTGAAAGGGGTGAGCTCCCAGGCAGAGAAAAATGCAAGCAGAGGCTACATTTACTGGCAAAATTTATTAGGTCCTATCATGGGCCAGGCTGTGTGTCAGGGACCTAGAGATGCAGATGTGAAACAAAGATCTTAAGGATCCTGTAGCTGATGCAGAGCCCTCCAAGTCAAGTGCCTCTGGGAACCAGGCAAGTGACAGAAATCTGAAGGCATGTGAACAATGGGGAGTGGTGGGGCATATGGCAAAATAAAGACAGCATGAGTCTCCTACAGGCCTTTAGATTCCAACTTCATTTTAAAAAGTGTTGTTGAAATGAATCCCCCAGACTCATGTAGCTCGTAGACTCCCAGGCCAGACCTTTAGAAGGGAATTCTTGTTGGGGTACAATTGGATCATTAGTTGTTATTGGTGTCCCATACCTCATTGCCTCAGCCTACCACCAACTTTAGCCATAGTGGCAGTGGCCCTTCCTAGCACACTGACAGCATCCCATTTCAAGGGCCCGTTATTTGGTTTCTCTGAAGACTTGGAACCTCTCTCAACCAGGACATGGGAAGAGTTTGATGCTCTCGGTGGCAAACACCAATCACTGGGGGAATGGGCCTTGGTGGGTAAATGTCTCAGCCTCATATCCATTGGAGGCAATTTTCCTTGGTTGCTCAAAGGTCTGCAGTGAGATCTGGTACTAGTTGCCTATACTGGAAACTAGCGTGATAGCTCACCTTCTATTGCCTTTCCTCCCTTCTCTGTCTCACTCTCAGATCCCTCTGGGCTTCCTGGACTAGTGGTATCCAAATCCTTGCCTCAGGCTCTGCTTTTAGGGCAGTCCAAACCAAGACAATCTTTAATGCTCTTTCTGAACACAGTTTATGATTCTAATCTTTTGTGATTCTAAGATGGAATGACTTTAACTCTGTGATGTAAGTTTTCATAAGTTAAGCCATCTGTGATGCCAGAACAATATCATTCTAATATGGCCAAATCACACCTATCAACCATGTACTCAGTTAGGCAAGTAACGTAACACCCCATTTCTAAACTTTTGTTTGTTTATTTATTTATTTATTTATTTAGTAAGTAAGTAATCTCTACACCCAACATGAGGCTCAAACTCATGACCCCGAGATCAAGAGTCAGATGCTCTACTGACTGAGCCAGCCAGCCCCCCCAACACCCTATTTCCTATAACTGAATTTTGCTTCACCTGAGTGCCTATTTTTCCTGATGCCAGAAAATGCAGATGTCAATCAAATCTAGACAAAACCCAGTCATTTCACATTTGAACACAATTGAGTCAAGCTTCCTCCCCGCTTCCTCCTTTTTTTCCTAGGTTGATTTAAGTCCTGGATGGGTGTGGGTGTCTTGACATAGGTTGGGAGTTGAGGGAGGTCGGGGGTATTTCCCAAGATGTAGTAGCACATCTGGCCCGCCAGTATGCCTCCCCCATTGGGATCCAGTGGGAAAAGCTCCACCTGCATTGATAATTTAACTTCTAGGGTCAAAGAAGCATAGTTCTAGGCCACTAACTGTAAGTCGAGTCACATCCACTCTATTTTCAATCACCTGGGAAAAGACGTGAAAATTTTCTGCACCCCATGGGACACTGGTACACAGTCTCGTCATTCAATCGACTGTATTTGCTGAGCATCTTACTGTGTTGGGCATTGTGCCAGGCACTGGGGATACAAAGATGAAAGGACAGATATGGTCCCTTCCCTCATGTCATTCACAAGCCAAATAAAGTGTATAGATTTATAGCTTACATATTATGATGTCTGGTATAAAGGAAACAAACAGGGTGGGCCAAAAATGCCTCTTTGAAGAGTTGTCATTTAAGCTAAGACTAAGAGTCTAGGATCAGGGGAAGCTACCAAAAGACTGAGCAGGAAAGGGAGCGGTCTGAGTTGTATCCATAGCTGAAAAACATTGTCTAACTCTGACAGCATCTCCTGCATTTTTTTGTACACTACCATTTTGTTAGCAGCCTCCATTGCCTTAGAGAAGGGATAATGAGGCAGAAATGGAAGACATTTTATTTCTGAGTCTCAAAGGCCAAAGCTTTTGGTTTGCAAGAGTCATGGACATTTAGTCAAAACCCTGAGTAATTTGAGGGTATACAATTTATGTCATAACTTCATAACTAAAAAGGTGAGAAGAATAGATGAGTCAAAATTGGTTTTCCTGTTTAGAAAATGAGATAAAGCTTATCTGGGAGGTGGGGTGGGGGAGGAAGTGTAGCAGAGATATTTAGTTGTGATGCAGTGATCTGACTTTTTCTCCTGGTGCTTCAGATGGCCACACAGCTGGAGACTACATTTCCCATTCTCCTTTGTAGGCAGGTGTGGCCACATGACGGGGCTCCGACAGGGTCTGTAAGCCCAGTGCTGTGTGCATGTGCAACTTCTGTGTCATGTATTTAAAGAACAAAGGGACTTTCTCTTGGCCCTCCTCTTCTCCCACCCCTGCCACTAGAATCTGACGCAGTGGTAGCAGCTGGAGCAGCCATCTTAGGTCACAAGATGGAAGCTCCATGTGAAGGAGGTCAGAGCAATAAAGTGGAAGGAGCCAGGGTCTCTGATGCCATGGGACTCCACATCAGCCTGGACTGCTGATGGAGAAATCAACTTCAATCTTAGGACACAGTTTGGCCTGTGTTACAATAGTCGAATTAGTATCCTCAGTTAATACGGAGGGTCAGATAGAGGAAGCCAGGTGAGTGGAGATGCTGGTGTGTGACCCTGTAAAAAGAACACAGAGACCTTGGGTAATCTTGAGGAACTGGAGGGCAAGACCCAGGGCCTCACTCCTGAGTCGACCTCAGGAAGTCACACACCCAGATGTCTGAGTGGGTGTGTAGGCCCCCTGGACCAGCACCCTTTCTGCACACACGAAGGAATTGGGGGAATAGGTGACCTGAGGAGAGAAAAAGTGGAAGAAGATACCCAGAACTGACCAAGATTAAGTTTCTACTACCCAGTGGAAAGGGAGGTATGGACTGAGAGTTGTACCTGCTTCACATTTTATTGTTGTTGTTGTTGTTGTTATTCCTAGAACCCAGTTCAGCAGTTCCAGAAGTCTGAGGTTCATCGATAAATTTTTGCTGAGCACCAAGGCCCTGGTCAGGTCCCAGACCAGCCACCAACTCGCTGGGTGGCCTTGAGCATGTTGTTATCACTTCTCCAAGCCCAGGTGATCTCACTGGGAACATAAGGGAGTTGAACTTCAGAACGTCCAAGATGGCTCTTTCTTTTTTTTTTTCTGTAGTTAACTTTTTAATATCAAGGTATTTGAAGAATGCTGCTTCCAAGGGAAGACTTTCAAAATATTGGGAGGGGATGTTACTTTCTAGAACTTTTAAAAAAAAAATTTTATTGTTATGTTAATCACCATACATTACATCATTAGTTTTTTAAAATTTTTATTGTTATGTTAATCACCATACATTACATCATTAGTTCTTGATGTAGTGTTCCATGATTCATTGTTTGTGCATAACACCCAGTGCTCCATGCAGAATGTACCCTCCTTAATACCCATCACCAGGCTAACCCATCCCCCCACCCCCCTCCCCTCTAGACCCCACCGTCAGGTTTACCAAATGCGTCCTGTCTCATGGTTCGTCTCCCCCTCTGACTTACTCCCCTTCATTCTTCCCCTCCTGCTATCTTCTTCTTTTTTTTTTCTTAACATATATTGCATTATTTGTTTCAGAAGTACAGATCTGTGATTCAACAGTCTTGCACAATTCACAGTGTTCACCATAGCACATACCCTCCCCAATGTCTATCACCCAGCCACCCCATCCCTCCCACCCCCCACCACTCCAGCAACCCTCAGTTTGTTTCCTGAGATTAAGAATTCCTCATCTCAGTGAGGTCATAGGATACATGTCTTTCTCTGATTGACTTATTTCACTCAGCATAACACCCTCCAGTTCCATCCACGTCATTGCAAATGGCAAGATCTCATTCCTTTTGATGGCTGCATAATATTCCATTGTGTATATATACCACATCTTCTTTATCAAGATGGCTCTTTCTGCAATGAGGTTCTGTGGTTCTTCTCTGTGTCTGACACTGAAGGAGTTTCAGGAAATGTGTGATGAAGTGTCTCTGTTCCAATCTCTGGAGAGATAAGACACAAACACACACACACACACACAAATAGACGTGGATAGTCACACACGACAGTAGCCAAGAGGAAATATAGCATTAAGGTTTAAGACAGAGGCTTTGGCATCGAACTGACCAGAGTTACACGTTTATATTCATCACTAACTAGCTAGTGACCTTGGGCAAATCACTGCACTTCTCTGAGTCTTGGCTGTGTCACATTAAAATGAGATTAACGATACCTACCTTTAGGGCTCTCATGGAAGTAAAATGAGGTAATATGTGTGGAGCTTCAAGATCAGTGCCGAGCACATGGTGGATGTTCAATAAATGGTTGTTGTGATGAGGATTGTGAATCATGGTGGGAACCGAATGATAGGTAGAGAAGGGCAGAGGTAGGAGGTCTAGAGCGTGGAAGAGAGGGATCCCTGAGGGTCAGGGTGTGGGGAGGCTGTTGGAGGAGGCAAGCCGTGAATAGTGCAGGGATGTGTGAAATGGTTAGCCCAGGGGATGTGGTACCACTGGAAGGAGAAGACGACAGATACAGAAGCAAGGTGGAGCCAAGCTTCCTCCCCTGAGCCTTGTTTTCCTCATTAGTAAAGCGAGCATAACAATACCTGCCTTGCAATGTTGTCACAATGATTACTGGAAATGACATAAGTCAAGCACCCATGAAGATGCCTGGCTCATGGAAGCTTATCAAATATCAGTTTCACTTTTTTTTTCCCAAGAGAGAGGACTCATGAAATATCAAGCCTAGAAGGACTCACAAAATATCAGGGCTCAACGAATATCTGTGGTAACATAGCTATTCATGAACTGTTCACACATCATCCATCAATCTATCCAACTATCATTTATCTATTTCTCATACATCCATTCAAATGCCAACAATTCATTCACCATCCATCTAGCCAGATGTCCATTCATCCTTCACTCACCATCTATTTCTTATCCATCATCATAAATTCATCACCAACCCACTATCCATCTACCTCTCCTCCATTCCATACCCATCCCTCATCAATCTATTTATCCTCCATCCATCCATTCCACCAGCCAGCCAGCCATTGTTATTCCATCTGTCTGTCCACTTACCATGTATCACTCATCTGTCCACCATTCACCAGCCACTAATAGCCATCCACCATCTCTCATGCATTCATCAGCTCCTCATCCATCCATTATTTATGCATCTATTCATATATTTATTCCTCATCTATCTACCCATTATTCCATTCATCATTTATCCACCCACTGTTTCTCATGCATCGAGTATCCATCGAACATATGTTCCTCATCCATTTCTTTGTATCTACCTATCATTCACAAGCCAATCATGAACTCATCAATTTATTCTTCATCCTTTCCTCTTTCATTTACCATCCATCCTTCTTTCACTCAATATCTACTATTTATTAGCCACATCTATCATCATCTATGCATCTGGCGTCTATATAACCACATATAATTCATCTAATCATTTCATCATCCACCTGTATCTACTCATCCAGTCACACATCCATTTATGTTTCATTTTCTGTATCACCTGCCAGGTAATCTGCACTAGGGATAGAGACTAGATAAGCTACAATCTGTCCTCAAGGGGCCCCGTGTCTAGTAGAGAAAGACAGGCCAGGAAGTAGTCATACATAACATGATGGCTGCTATAGTAGAGGATTGATCATACCATGGGAGAGACACAGAGGACAGATTCACAAACTCTGTCCGAGGGGTTGAGGGGAGGACTCACAAAGGGGGTGGCAGTTGAACTGGGTCTTGAAGGATGAGTAGAAGTTAGGTAAGTTTTGTGGGGGGAAAAATTGAGTCCTAAAGTGGCGAAGCGACTACGCACAACCATACTGAGCGTTAGCGATGGGCAGAGACTTATAACCAGGTTTAGCTTTCTAAACTAGTCATTTCCACTCTCCCAATCTGGGACAGCAAGTAAGTGAGGAAAGCCCACCTCAGAACAGTGAGAGAAGTTGCAGTTTCAGGATCTGGTTGTAGTCTGGGTGGAGAAGAGGATTTCCTTAGACCTCAGCCCTCCATTCAGGAAGAGGTGACAGCAGAAGCCCCAAGAACTGGCATGGATTTGACAAAGGGAAGAAAAGGATGGCCTTGGGAGGGAGAAAGGGAGATGGGGAGGGGTGAGGTGAGGAACGCTTAGATGTTAGCTTCTCAGGTAAAGTTGGATCAGAAAAGAGACCCCAGTATTTCTTTGTTACCTTTACTCAGGTAATTATTATTATTATTATTATTATTATTATTATTATTATTATTCTAGCAGTCACGTTTGATTGAGCACAGGCTATGTGTTAAACACTGTACCATAAGCTTTCCACTTATTAGCTCATTTTGTCTCCCACCCCCAGAAACCATAAGACATAGTTATTACTTTTATTCCCATTTTACAGATGAGGGAAAAGTCCTGAGAGGTTAAGCTAGGACTTAAATATAGTCCATGTGGCTACAAGTTCCATATCTTTTCCACTTCTTTTCACAGCCTCTCTTTCATCATTCTTTGGGTATGGGATATGGTTATGCTTGTCACTGAGGATGGGAGATGGGTGGTGAGGGAGGAGGAGCAGTAGAAAGAGGAGAATCAAACGTGATTCAGATGCAATTATGCATTTACTAAAATGTATGCTCCATCATATTGGAGATTCTCTCTTTATCCCCAGACTTTCAAACAGTACCTGGCACATACTCGGCACTTAATAAGTATTTGTTCTTGCTTGAATTCTATTGCAAAGAAAATGGATGAACAATGAGATTACAGAGTATATAGGTTCATCTGCTCTAACACAAATCCAAAGGAGTACTAGCATAAAGAAAATAGAATTTTATTTCTCTCAGGCCTGGGTATAAATAATCCAGGACTAGCTCAATGGCGATGGGGTCCCAGGCTTCTTCTATCTTGTAGCTCTGCCATGCCTAGGGTATTGCCCTGATCTCATGGTCTCAGATGGCTCCCCCATATCTACACACAGCCAGTGGGCACAGGGAAAGGCAAGGAGCAGCCATGACTTAGAAGATGCGCACTTCTGTTTGCATACCATTGGTTAGAGTTTGGTCACATGTCTATAACAGTTGCAAGGGGAAAGCTGGGAAATGTAGTCCTTATTCTGTGGGGCTAAAAGCCCAGCCAAAAATCAGACGTCTTATTTCTATAGGAGAAGGGGAGAATGGACGTGAGGGGCAACTGGTGGTCTCTGCCACAGATGAGGAGAAGATGTGTGGGCACCAGTATCCTCCATTGTGTGAAGACTCCACAGGGACAGACATCATCTCTCCCACTAGGCCCTTAGGGGGCTATTTTAATCACCCTGATGTTTCTGGCAGCTTCTAGCACACACTTAAGGAAGATGACCTCTCAGATCCTGGATGGAGATTTGATGATCTGATGGCATCAGAACAAGTCGGTTAGAGGGTTTTTGCCTGGTGATGATCAAGGTGGAGAGGACTAAAGGTCAGGCTGGGCGTCTGAGAGGCAGCCAGCAACCGTGGAACAACACAGGAAGGTGACTTGCAAGAAGGCTGGATTGGGCGAAGGGGCAGAGAGGAGTCTGGAAAGGAAGAGGCAGTGTGGCCAGAGGAAGGGATGGCTCAGTAATCACAACTCTTCCCCAGTAGAATGCTCAGCAGTCTGCCCGGCATGTTGGCCTCTGTTACCTCATTGGTGAGGACAGGTGGTGCCTGAAGCTGGGGGTGGGGGGGGATGGGGTGCAGCTTCAATGCCAGTTTCCTTCTTCCTTTCCTTCGTTCCTTTCTCCCTCCCTCTCTCTCCCTTTCTTTCTCTCCTCCTTTGTTTATTAAAGTCGCCCCAGAAATTTGAATCCTTCTTCCAGAAAGGATTCCATTGTATATCGGGAGCTTCAAAGAGGTGTCCAGGTCTTTTCTAACCTAGTCAGAACACAACCCATTCTGTGTGTGTGTGTGTACACATAAACATACAAGCATACATGTATGTATAACGACCTGCTATGTGCTGGGAGGTACCATGCTGGTCTCTGGGGAACACAGTGGCGAGCAATTCAGACAAGGTCCTTGCCCTCATGGAGCTTACGGTGAGACAAATAATACACAAATAATTATTAAATTAGTGCTACAGGGAGTTCAGAATGCTATGAAAGCACACTCAGTTATAATCCCAGCGTCCATTATACAAATATTTAACAAAAGAGATGATATGTGTTAAAGATCATTTTTACAAAAGAATAAAATTATGCCTCTTATTCAGATATAATATGAACATGTTTCAAAGTTTTGATTTAAATCGTTAATTTATGAGGGAACCAGTGTTAAGAACTAGTTCAAAGGAGAATCCAAAGAGAAGACACACACACACACGTAAATGAAGGAGGTTGAAATTAATTTGCCAAAGATGTAAAACTATTTTCTTCCAAGAGGGCTGGGAGGGACGCAGGTCAATTGTACCTCGAGCAGATAAAATCTATTTAGCCCTCTTTGGACATTTGGACAAGAATTCTCTGTATTAGTGTCAGTCCTGTCATACCATAGCTCCAAGACAGTGACAGGCAGGGAGCACCATAGAATCAGTTAACCCGAAATGAGGTGAAGACAATGCATAGCATTCCATGGGACACCCGGTAATCTTTTTTTTTTTTCCCCCATTTCAGACTCTTTTATAATTTTCCCTGATGTGAGTCAGACCTGTGCTGGGTACTGGTAATACAGAGGTAAGCCATACACACCCAGAATCTCCCTCAGGGGTTATACTATTCCCTTCTGTTCTAATAGCGGGGCTGGAGGGCTGTGGAACAGACAGCAGCCGGAAGCCAAACTGGGTCTTTCCCATTTTTGTCTAACAGTCAGATTATACAAGCACTTTGTAGGCTGAGAACAACCAGGGCCCCTCTGTCTAGTTCTAAATCCCCAAATAACCGAAGCCTGAGCCTTTCCTGTAAGTTGCGGCCTCCTTAACAAAACAACTTTATTTCTGACTTCTGCAAAACTATGTCTGAAAATATGTGATTACCTTTGCAGATATAATAATCAGAGGAGAAAATTGCTCTTTTGTCTACTTTGGACAGACTGACCCTTGGCAATTTGTTTCCCCTCAAAAAATCTGTTGTATTTGTTATTTGGTGATTTATGGTTCTAAAAGCTGGAACTTCTTGTAAAACTTCTTTTCAGGGAAATTTTTGTTTGAGTTCTACATGCTGTTATCTCTGACTTTTCTTGGGATAACAACAATTGAGCACAAACACACAACAACTAAGGTAATTATAGATTGTTGTAAGCAATGTGAAGTAAGTAAGTGGAGCGACACAACAGAGATGCCCTTGGGAAGAGGGAAGGATTGCTTTGGATCAGGGGTCAGCAAACTTTTTCTGTAAGGACGCAAATAGTAAATATTTTAGGCTTTGAGGGGCATCCGGTCTCTGTCAGAGCCCTCTGCTCTGCCATTGTACTGGGAAAGCAACCATAGACCATGTGTATGTGAATGCACATGGTTGTGTTCCAATAAAACTTTACTCCAAACAACAGGTGGTGGGCCAGATTTGGAATGTGGGCCATTGTTTGCTGATCCCTGCTTTAAATAATGAGGTCATGTAAGGCTTTCCTGGGAAGATGAGATTTAAGATGAAACCTGAAGTATAAGAAGCTGGCATTCTAAGCAGAGAGGACAGGAGGCACAAAGGTCCTGAGGTAGAAAAGACTGGTGTATCTGAGGAACAGTGAAGGGGCCAGTGGCCGGAGTGCAGTGACAGAGGGAGAGCGTGGTAGAAGATGAGGTCAGTGATGTTGGCAGGGGCTGGGACAAGACGGAGGGGCGAGACAAGCAAGGAGGCTATAGTAGCCATTCGGGCAAGAGAAGAAAGCAGAAGGCAAAGATGGTACTGGAAATGGAGAGAATGGATTCTGGTATTTTTTTAGGGTGGCAGGGATTCATCTCAGCATCAAAGACAGCCTCTCCTCCCATTTCCTGCTGCCTAATGCCCGAGCTCCTCTCCTGGTGGCTGGACCTTAATGAGGGGGCCCCCATAACCCCTCTGGCCTCATTCTCCCTGCTCCTGCCTTAGGCTCCCTTTCCCCCACCCCGCCCAGGAGAACATGCAAGGTTCTGCAGTGGAGCCCCGACAATCTGTTGTCTCCCACCCTTGCACAAGTTGTGCTTACCGTCTGGTCTCTTGGCAGTCTGCTTGTCTGTCAGGACACCTGCTTCCCCCTCTAAACCGTGATCTCTTTGAGGGCGGGACTTACCACTGATCCATGGTCACGTGAGCGAACAAAGTCACAGAGTCCTGATGAACATTAGCTGACTGAATGAACAAATAAACCCACGGTGCCTAGCATAGGGCTCTCGAGCCATGGTTTGTGCCGATGCTCACTGAACTGATTGATTTATAAAAGCGTAAATGGGGTGCCTGGGTGGCTCAGTCGGTTAAGCATCCGACTCTTGATTTTGGTTCAGGTCATGATCTCAGGGTCGTGGGATGGAGCCCCACCTCAGGCTCTGTGCTCAGCACGGAGTCTGCTTGAGATTCTCTTTCTCCCTCTCCTTCAGCCCCTCCCCCTGCTTGCGCTCTTGCTCACTCTCTCAAAAAATAATAAATAAATAAATAAATAAATAAATAAATAAATAAATAAGTGAATGAATGAATGAACTCACGATGCCTGGCATCAAGTCTGCTTACAAAACAGGTGCTAATAAATATTTGCTTTCATTGTTTCAAATTTGAGTAAGTAATATTAATAAGTTTCCAAAAATACAAAAAGGGTGAAGAGCCTCATTCCCACTGTATTCCACTGTATTTCCTATCTGTTTGGTTCCCACCATGTTTATTCATTTCTGATTTTTTCAGAGGCTCTTCATGCAAATGTATGCAAATGAAAACACATACTGTATCCCCCTCCATGGGATGGGACAGCCAGGTCCACTGCTTCCTGAGAGTGGGTCCCGAGCGACAGGTCCCACCTGAGCTGCTGCTCACTGGAGTCACAACTCACTAAAGAGCCACCAAAGCCCAGAGCAAGAACCTTCCTCCCTTTCCAGCTTTCCTTCAACTTGTTATTAAGGAGAAAGTCTCTGTTGAATGCTGGTGTGTTTTTAACACCTCTCTTAACACTTACTTCCCTTTTTAACAGAGAGCAAGCCTCCACCTCCAAGCCTTCGGCAGGCAGCCGGATCTGGCAAGAATTTAATGACATTGTTTTGTTTTCATTGTACTTATTTTTATGGTTACCTTCTATTTATGGCACAAGATACTGGTTTTCCATTTATGGAGGGATCTAAAGTTCCCTTTTGAAATGAATATATTTATGTATTTAAAAGAGGATCCATTTAAAGAAAAAAAAATATTATGTAACTGGCAGCACAGGTGGTACCCAGACATGGAAAAAATTATAAAGAGGGACATGATGGGCTGAAAAGGAGAATATGCCTCTCAGGTCAGATGCCTCTCCCAGCTCCTATTTAGTGGAAGGGACCACTGAGGCTTAGCGGGATTGGGGGGCGGGGAACCATCCAGACTTTCTCAAGGTCACACCAATGACACGCACCGAGAACTAGATCTCCTGATCCCCTGGTGGTGGGGACCGGATGTGCCAGAGTGGTAGGGCAGGGGTTAGACTGGCCAGAGTCAGGGTCCTCCCAAGCTGGCCATGTCTCAGACTGAGCGCACAAAAGCCTCTGTATCCTGAAGGAGAGGAGGGAAGCACGGACGTGTTCATCAAGTGCCGTCCATGCGCTAGACTACGCACTCGTGGCTGGACTTTGCCTCAAAGGAACTCACAGATTCTGAGGGAAGACACATCCTAAAAAATAACTCAAGTTCCTGGCGGCAGTGGGGCAAATGCTCCAACCGAGGCATTGCTCGCGACCTCTGAGGCTCTTGCCTGCCGAACGGCCATTTCCCCATTTTCTTTTGGGAAACCACCCCTCCTCCACTCTTGGTTCTTGTAGCTCAGGCCGGGCAAAGCCACACCCACTTCAGAGGGGAGCACATGACCAGGCCTGGCCAGTCAGAATGCTTCATCCCTCTGGCCACAGGGACTGGCACCAGCTGGGCCGAGTGACCCAAGACAAGCCAATGGGGGCCTTCCCCAGGACCTTTGGCTGGAACTGCTAGAGAAAGGGCCCACTCCAAAGGGGTTTCTTAAAGGGCGAGTCCTGATCCAGAATCATCTTTGCCATCACAAGAGGAGAGGGTCCCCAGGAATAAAGCTGACATTGAGGAAAGCAGGGATGAGGGATGGAGAGAGAGCGTTCTAATGATATCTTAGGATAACCTGCATTCAGCCATGAGATCAGTGCCCTGAACTCAGTTCTGGAAGCCTTTTTTTTTTTTTTTCTTTCTTCCTTCCCCATTAGCCACTTTGAGCTGGCTGAGTTCTGTTACCTACAACCACAAAAGACCTGGCCAATTCCAGGCAAAAACAGCGTCCTGGGCAAATTGGAAAGGGAGAGCCGTTGGGGTGATGGCTCTGTTGGGGAATCCTTTCCTGTGGAGTTGAGATTGGAGCAGGGCTTTGAACAATGAAGAGGCTTTTTAAATGAAGAAAAAACATTATTTCCAGTGAGGGAAGCAGCTTGGGCAGAGGCTTGGCGGGGGAACACCGCAGGGAACAGCACAATCAGTGTGGCTGGAGGAAGAAGAAGGGGTAGACAAGGCGGGGGGGGGGGGGGAAGTGAGGGTGGCCCGAATTGTGCAGAGTCAGTCTCTTCCTGCATTCTCTTTTTCTACAGGAGTGCCCTTCATCAGTTCATTTATCCATAACCATTTCCTGAGTACTTACTATGTCCCTACCACTCTTTAAAAAAAAAAAAGATTTTGGGGCGCCTGGGTGGCTCAGTTGGTTAAGCGACTGCCTTCGGCTCAGGTCATGATCCTGGAGTCCCGGGATCGAGTCCCACATCGGGCTCCCTGCTCAGCAGGGAGTCTGCTTCTCCCTCTGACCCTCCCCCCTCTCATGTGCTCTCTCTCTCTCTCTCTCTCTCTCATTCTCGCTCTCTCAAATGAATAAATAAAAAATCTTTAAAAAAAATAAAAAAAAAGATTTTATTTATTTGTCAGAGAAAGAGAGAGAGAGAGCATAAGCAGGGGGAGTGGCAGAGGGAGAAGCAGGCTCCTGTGGAGCAGGGAGCCTGATGCGGGACTCGATCCCAGGACCCTGGGATGATGTGAGCCGATCCCAGACCTATGATCTGAGCCAAAGGCAGACGCTCAACCGACTGAGCCACCCAGGCGTCCCTGTCCCTATCACTCTTGAAGGGCTGGTGAGATAGCAGGGGACAACACGGGCCAAGTCCCTGCCCTCTTGGTAGCTTCCATTCTAGTCGAAGGAGGTGGGCAATAAACATGATGCATACATAAACAAATATCATAGTGTCGGGTAGCAATAACTTGTGAAGAAAAACTAAGAGAAGTAAAGGGGATAAAGATTGGTAAAGAGTTGTTCGGGGTGATGAGAAAGTTCAGAATGTTTCTGGTGGTGATGCACAACGTTGTGAATGTACTTAATACTACTGAATTGTACATTTAAACATGATGAAAATGGTAAATTTTTATGTTATGTATATTTTACCACAATAAAAATGAAAAAGAGTGGTGGAGGCATGCTACTGTAGCTAGCGTGGTCAAGGCAGGCCTCCTGGAGGAGGAGGCATTTGAGAAGAGATCCAAATGGAGGGAATTAGCAAGCCTCGAGAATATGGTGGGGAAAGCATTCCAGGTGGAAGGAAGCACAAGCAAAGGCCATGAGGCTGGAGTGTGTTCCAAGGGCTGAAAGGAGCCTGGTGTGCCTGGAGAGAGCAAGCTGGGAGAGGGAGGGAGCTGAGCTGCAGGGGTGGGTGGCGGAAGCCTGCACACCAGAGAGAACTTTGGGTTGGGTTGTAAGGGTGGTGGGAAACTGGTGCAGGGTTGGGCAGGGGAGGGATGAGATTTTTCCCGGCCCTGCGAATCAGAAGCAGCAGAGCTGGCTGTCCGCAAGGTCCAGTCCCAAGCCCTGGGCACACCACAGCCGGAAGAGGTGTCTTGGCATTATTGCATCCATGGGGGGGGGTTTGGGGAGTCTCTGAACCCCACACGAAGCTTGGTTGTCCATGAGTGTTTTTGGGGGGCGAGCGGGTTCATTGCTTTCATCATAGTCCCAGAGGGGTTCTTAATCATCCTATATTGAAGGTGCCTTTGTGCGTACAAAGGAGAAAAATGGAGAATTTTTGAATATTGGACTGATGAGGTCCAAGCTATGCTTTTAGAAAAATTACTTTGGCTATTCGTTGCAACATTATTCATACGAGAAAATATTGGAAGCGTCCTTAATGTTCACCATGAGTGGCCCCATTAATTATATTGCCGCACATCCGTCTATAGAAGGGAATATGATATAGCCGTAAAGATGAAAGAGGGATCTCTTTATGCACCAATATGGAATGAGTCCAAGATATATTTTTAAGTAAATGAAGCAAGTGCAGACCAGGCTGCATAATAAACTTCTATTTGTGTTTTTTTTTAAAGGGAGGGGGCAAGATTATAGATCTAGGTTTGCTTCTACATGCACAGAGTCTTTGGCAACATTCACAAGAAAATAGCCAATGGAAACCTTACCTCATATGGGTTTTATGAAGATGAAATGAATTAATATTATATAATTGCTCCAAAGAGTGCCTGGTACATAATACGCACTAGAGGAGATTTTGTTGGATAAAATAAGAGAGGGGCTGCTTCAGGGGACAGAAGAAGTGGCTCGGGATTGGGAAGGCACTTACTTTTCACCCAATGCTCTTAGGCATCTTTTGAATTTGGTACCACAGGCAAACATTGCAATATATATATATATATTTTAGTTAAAATTAAATATATCTGGATAGAGAAAAGATAATCTGAGGGGGTAGGAGACTGGAAGGAGGTCCGGCCCAGAATCCCCGGGAATTAGCTGGAATTGGTCAAAGGCTACGTTGTGTGGTGTGAAAATCAGGACGGGAGGAAAAAGGGGAGGGGGGACACCAAAACACCCACGCCCCAGGGCCCACTATAAAAAGCACATTTAAAAACACCAGACTGGAAACGTTTTTTTTTTTTTATTATTATTATTATTTTTTAAATAGCCAAAGCACGTCCCCCCAGGAGGCGTGTTGCAGCTGCGGGCCTGGGCCTCGGCAGTTCCCAGGTGATGTCAGCCCTGGCCAGGCGCCAGCCCTGGCCCCTTGGAGACGGTCTTGGTGGGTTCAGCTTGACTGTTTTTCCTTCCTGAGACTTGAGGACACCTTCCTGTCTCAAAGAAAGCAGCCTTTCCAGGGCTTTCTGAGAGTCAGGGCTGGGGGGTGGTGGTGGGGGGGCGGTGGGCCTGGGCTGAAGGGGATGGAGGGGCAGAGGGAGGGGGGGATAGGGTGGGGGGAAGCTGCCTCCAGGAGCCAAGTGAGTAGTGAGAGCAGAAGGCAGGCCCAGCTCAGTGGCTCCTTACCCATCACACAGGGGCCGGGAGGGGGTGTGCTCCTTGGGAATCCAAGGCCCGCCTTCCTGACCCCATCCTCCCCCTGCCCTGGCTGCTGCCTGGGGGACCAACTGGGGTGGGGTGGGGTTGGGGGGCAAGAGACGTTCCCACGGAGTTCCCAGCTGGTCGGCGCCTTTCCTCCTCCCTAAGCTCTGAGCCCATCCCGCTCTCTGCTTTGGTTCAAGGCTTGTTGCCAGTATCTTCTGAGCTTCCAGGCCACGTGGGTTTTCTGCAGATGGGATGAACCACAGATCTGGGTTCGAGGCATAACTGCACTCCTAGCTGGGGGACCTCAGGCCAGCCACTGCTTCTCTATGAGCACCAT
Organism: Callorhinus ursinus; assembly: GCF_003265705.2. Classification (NCBI taxonomy): domain Eukaryota; kingdom Metazoa; phylum Chordata; class Mammalia; order Carnivora; family Otariidae; genus Callorhinus; species Callorhinus ursinus. The sequence continues at coordinate 14,597,969 of NW_027397100.1, forward strand.
CTGTGACATGGTAAAATGGACCTTGCAGTGTGGTGTGCAGACTGAGTGAGACAGTGGGATGCCTCTGGGTCCTTCGGCAGGTATCTGCTGGGCACCCCCTTTGTGCTGGCACTGCGTCCTGCCCTGCACTGGGGATGCTGCACGACGGTGGCAGGTGGCCGCCCGAGGGGGTGCGGGCAGAGACTCCGGCCGGCTCTGTGGCCTAGGGGGAGCTGCTTTCTGCCTCAAAACCTCAGCTGTTAGTTAGCGCCTGGGCAGGAAAGGAAGAAGGCGAAGAGGGTGGGCTCTGGACTCTGTGTGACCTGGGGGAGCCGTGAGGACGCTAACAGTCCCTGCCTGGCTGGGGCGGGGAGCAGTAAATGGGTTACAGGGCTCAGACCACCCGGCGCTTACCTCTCATCGTTCTCCTCTGCCCACCATAGCTCACCACTGTGTTTGGCTACTTCACAGAGCTGGTCTGGGTGCTCAGCGAGATGTGTCAGGGATTATCGGGTTACTTCAGGGGGGGGCCCTGGGACCCACAGGTGCCCCATCGTTTATCTGGTGCAGGGTGAGCTAGACAACCTTGCAGAGCCTTTCACACCCGACAAAGCCTTCTCTGGCCTCAGAGCATCACCCCTGTTTCCAGTACTCTCTCCCAGACACCCCCCCATGCCTTGGAAGCACCTGTCACATTTTTATTTGCTCAGAGTCTGCTTTTTTGATAGACTGTGGCCTCCACGAGGGCGGGTACCACATCTGTCTTATTCTCTGATCATCCCTAGAGCCTTGTGTGGTCCAGAGAGCAGTTCAACACATGTTTGTTGACTGACTGACTGACTGACTGGCCAAGCCACCTACCTGCAGCTGGTCTATGATGTTAAATTCTATCCTATGCCTCCTGATGAGTTTTACCTCCTCTTTGTGGCTCAGGCCATGGGAGCTGGAGCCAGACCCCCTGGATTCACATCACGGCTATGCCATCACCTAGCTGGATGGCCTTGGACTTGGCTTTCTAGACTGTGAAATGAGGATGATGAGAGAACCTAGCTAGGCAGGCTGGGGCCTAGATTAAGTGAGGCCGTGTGTGTAAGGCTCTCGGAGCAGTGCCTCTGACTGGTGAGCCCCATCAAGGTCACTCCCTCTCATGTTTATCTCTGCTCTGGAATGTGTCACCAGGCAATGAAAACAGTGACTGGGACACATGGAATCTGGTTCTGGCTCATCTCTGACTCACTAGGACATTGGGGATGTGCCTTGCCTGCTCTGGGCCTCAGTTTCCCCATTGGTGACCTGAAGGGCTCCAAGGAGATCAGCTCCAGAGGCCATTCCACTGAGAACCTCCAGGAGTCTGTGTTTGAGCCTCTCCAGGTCTGAGAGCATTGGCAATGCCACGGAGCCCATGGAAGATGCAGGCTCTGGGACCGCCCCCCCGACTTTGACTTCCTCAGTGCAGGCTGGGCCCCAGGCTCCTTTGGGTACACTGAAGCAGGGGTGCAACCTGGGCTGTGCGATGCCCTTTTCTGTCTTGCTCTGGAAGCCCGGGTTCACTTGGGTCCTATGGGACCAGATGCACACCTGACGAGGCTGTGTGGGGCAGTCCGGACCCCTGGTTCAAATGCATTTGCTTACCAGCTTCCCTGTGACCTTGAGCAGATTCTTTAACTTCCCTGTACCTCAGTTTCTTAACTACCAAATGGGGCAATAGGGACATCTGGGTGGCTCAGTCGGGTCTGAGCTGAAGCGTCTGCCTTCGGCTCAGGTCATGACCCCAGGGTCCTGGGATCGAGCCCCGCATCGGGCTCCCTGCTCCGCACGGAGTCTACTTCTCTCTCTCACTCTACGTGCCACTCCCCCTGCTTGTGCTTTCTCTGTCTCCGACAAATAAATAAAATCTTTATTAAAAAAATGGTGCAATAATAGTACAGACTTGTCGAGTAGGCTATATGGATTAACTTAATGGAAAGCGCACAGACCAAGGACTGACACATAGCAGGCTTTCAAAAAAAATTAGGCATTTTTCCAAGTTTAGAGGCTCTGGGCATTAAGAAACGACAACTCCTAAATTCTATCAGCTTTCTCTCCTCCAAGGCTAGTCTGTCCCCATCTAGAAAGCCCTTCTGGTCCACCATGAGCGGACTGCCGAGATGAGGAAAACCAAGGCCCAGAGAGGGGAAGATACCGAGCCCAGGTCACACAGGAACAGCCGCTGGGCTAACCCAGGCCAGGGCTCCTGCTTTCCAGCCAGCTCACCCTCAGCACCGCCCCGGTTTCCAGGCCCTGTTGGCCTGCCCTCTGACCCTGGCCCCCTGGGAGCCTGATCCCAGGCCCGTGGGCTCTCCAAGTCTGGTCTGGATTAGATACGCTGAGAAGCAAACCTGGTCCCCCAGCAGGCTGCCGGGCGGGACCCGTGCTTACAGCTGCTGAGGCTCACAGGGACATAAATCATGGTGGCAGGAGGCTCGGGCACTGGGACCACCCTAGCCTCCCAAAGGGCATGGGGGCCTGGGAGTCACGGGCAGGGACACCTGGGTCCACCAGGGGTATTCTCTATCCTCAGTTGGAGAAGCTGAAGTGAGGGCGAGTCAGAGGGGGCCAGGAGACCATCTGGCAGACCTCATATCCTCGCGGGCTGAAGTGTCGACTTTGTTCTAACTTTTCATTCTGCAATCATTTCCAAACATCCAGGGAAGTGAATAGTGGTGCAGAGAACTCCAATATACCCTTTACCTGGACTCACCAAGTTTGAGCTGTTTGCCACATTGGCAGGATCTTTCCCTTGCTCACACACGTTTTTCCTGAATCATCCCAGAGTGTGGTCTCTACGTCATGTTCCTCTATCCCTCAGTGATACTTCGGGGTGTATTTCTTAAGCACAAGGATATCCTCTTACATAACCATACTGTTAGCAAATTCGGAAAATGGAACATTGCTACAGTACTTTTATCCAATCTATTGTTCTTATTCCGATTTTGTCACCTGTCTTCTCTAGCATATCCCTCCACAGTACGGGCTTCAGTTCGGGGTCATGTCCTGCATTTTGTTGTCCAGGTCTCAACTTTGGATATCCTATCCACAGCAGGAGATGCAGACATTCAACTTTACATGTATGTCCCATAAATTGATAGTTTTTTTTTTTAAGATTTTATTTATTTGACAGAGAGAGACACAGCGAGAGAGGGAACACAAGCAGGGGGAGCAGGAGAGGGAGAAGCAGGCTTCCCGCGGAGCAGGGAGCCCGACGTGGGACTCGATCCCAGAACCCTGGGATCATGACCTGAGCCAAAGGCGGACGCTTAACACTAAGCCATCCAGGCGCCCAAACTGATAGTTTTGTAAATCCTCTATTTATTTATATTTTTTTAAAAAGATTTTATTTATTTGAGAGAGCGAGAAAGAGAGGACATGAGCAGGGGGAGGGGCAGAGGGGAAGCAGACTCCCCACTGAGCAGGGAGCCCGATGTGGGATTTGATCCTAGGGCCCCAGATCATGACCTGAGCCGTAGGCAGATGCTTCACTGACTGAGCCACCCAGGCGCCCCTGTAAACCCTCTATTTAATGTTCTCACGATAATGCATTTTATTTGTGACCGTGTGTGGGTGCTTAAGAGTTAACCTGCTAAATATACCACACATTTTTGGAATTCTGTTTTGTGGTGTTTCTTAATCTAACAGGAGCCTCATAAAATAGAAGCGGTTAGACCAACGAGGGGAGCTTATGCAGTGGAGGAGCCCTGCCTGGAGGAAGGGGTGCTACATTCTCAGTCCTGCTCAGATCCCAAAACTGCGCAACCGTGGCCCACTGCTGTTCTTCTCTGGGATTTGGTGTCCCTCATTGCCATGGGCAACGTCTTGAAGTCTTCCACCTGCAATTGCAAAATTAGGGAAGAGAGCCCTGTGTGGCACGGGGGGATACCTGGGTTCCTAGGGACCCAGGAAGGCCAGGGACTCCCTGGGAGACCTGAGGGAGGCTGCTTCCTCTGGATTGGCTCAGTTCCCTCATTGTGAAGTGGCGGCCTCGGAGATCATTTTTGCGCCGATGCTCCTAGTGTCTAAGAAGTTTTGGGTAGAGAGCGCAACCTGAAATTTAAGCCTCCCCTTCAGGGTCCCAGGTGGTCTGGCTGAAGTTGGTCACCCCCTCAGCCCTGGGTTTCTCCTCCCTGAGCTCCTGTTACTCCTCTGGCTCCAAGGTGGCCCTCGCTTAGGGAGCCTTGGGGACCCTGGCTGGGCTGGCCCATCCTGAAGGTGGGAAGCATAGGTGTTGGGGGCAGGGATGTTGGGCAAATGCCCCCCAGAGGGACCGGTCTGTGGCTATGCCTCTCCCAAGTCTCATGTGTTGGGCTGGCCGGGCAGCTCATCAACGCTCAGATGGTAACTGTGTGCTACCCGGGAGTGAAGCTCAGGGAAGCCTGTAAGCAGCAAAGTGCACGAGATGGAGTACTAAGCAGCTGTGAACAAGTCCGAAGTGGCTCCGTACACGGAGGGCTTTTTTGTGTGTGCAGAACAGTGTGTGTGCAAGGCTGCTGCTTGCGTGGAAAAACAATGCCTTATGTGGCTTGCCTATATATGCAAAGCCGGTTCCTGCAGGAATTCCTAAGACCCTGATGAACTGTAATTGTCTCGGAGATCTGCAACTGAGCGGCTGGGAAGGAAGGAGACGTACTGTTGCTTTATTCTCTTTTGTATCTCCTGAGCTAGGGACTCTGTAAGTGTATCCATTTCACAGGAACTAGGAGAGGAAGAACCTGGCATGAGGAGGAGTGCAAGAGGGACTCCCGGCCGTGCTCACGGCACTTCCTGGTCTGCACGCCGGGTACACGAGTGTGTGCGGCTTGTGAGAACTCATTGAGCTGTGCACTGTGCAGGTGCGCTGTCCTGTGCGTGAGTTATACTTCGGGGAAAAGCTGTAACTTAGTATGCTGTAAATGCTTGTTTCAGTGTCCGTTTTACAAAAACTCTGTAGGATTACAGTGTCGACTGTGGCTGTCTTTGGGATGGGTGCTATTTCTAGGGTCTTGCAGCGTTTAAATGTTTTACAATGAAAACAGAAGCAGAGAAACCGATAGATGCTTTTTCAGAACTAGAAATCAGGACAGAGCACTTTTGGAAGGACACACAGGAAAGTGCTAGCAGCCGCTGCCTTTGGGGAAGAGATTACTTACCCGGAGCAGAAATGGTCTATTAGAAACTATTTAACAAGGCACACAGATAATTCTCATTCTGTCCCAGCTATTCTTGCTGGTTAGAGACGGGCCCAGGGAGGCCCGGGGTGGAGGTTGAGCGATTTCTCTGGGGTCACCCAGCAAAGCTGGTGGCAGAAGTGGGCCTCCAGCCACGAGCACCCAAGGGCCTGCTCTGTCCCCACTCCCGGGTTTCCTGCCATTGACAAGTCACAGTCCTTTCCTATGGCTTTGCCAGGGGCTGCCTGGCCCTAGGGAGACACAGGGAGTACAATGTGCTTTCCTAATTAGCTCCCCCCGGGGGACGCACGACTACACGGGGGCAGGATAGGCAAGCCCCGTGTCCCTGAAACACCGGGGACAGGCGTGGAGGGTGCAGGGAAAGCTCTCCCAGGCTGGACCTCAGCCCCTCAGGGCCCTCCTTCCTGCACTTCTCATACCAAAGAGGTTAAATGTGGTGGTTTCGCGGCCACTCCAACCTGGGCTGACCCCCTTACTCTCCTGGGGCCTCGGGTTTTGTCTGTGAGGCAGACGGGGGTGGGTCTGGCTCCCCACTGTGGTGTCTGGCGCAGCGCCTGGCATGGAGAGTGTGCTCAGTAATCTGTTGATCTGCAAAACGGGCAGCCCCACTTCAGGCTCAGTCAAAAGGTCAAATGCAGAGCAGAGTGGATACAAGCGTGGACTCTGGCCAGGCGTCCGTCAGTAAACACTAATTAAAAGTGTTTGTTAAATTCATTTTTCAAAGAGGCATGAGTATACCCAGAGGCAAGGGCTCTGTCGTCTCACCTGGCCCCACTGTCTGCCCTGCCTTCCTTCCCCCCAGCCTCCTGAGCCTCTGATGCTGGCCTCACAGGGACTGTCCCAGCTGGAGAGCCAAGGGCACTTGGCTGCACTGCCCAGCTGTCCCCGTCACCAATGTGGCTGAATCTGTGAGATGGGGAGACACCAGCCCTCACCTTGCAGGCCTGCTGGAGAAGAACTGGGGCCTTGGGAGGCTGGCACCCCAGTGGGGCATCTCCGGGGTAAGGGAAGGCTTTGGGGGTGGACAGACCTCACCTCATCATCCTGCCACATGCCTTTGGGGGGGGGTCACTGCTCCTCCAAATCATCTCAGCTAAAACAGGGGTAAGAACATCCCGTTAGTGCATTCGCTTGCACGTTTGGGAACTGCATGCCTACACAGCCCTGTCTGTGAAAACACGGAGAAGGGACGGGTTACGGTAGAGAACATTCATCAAGTGGAACACACAGCCACTAAAGGGACAAGGCCACTCTTTACCTTTGTGTGCCGACTTGGGATGACAATTGACTTAGGTCAGGGAGAGACTGCAAGGGGCAGGAAGCATGGACAATGCGCTACTGTTTGTGTAAAGAGTGGGAGAAAGTTAGCATATACCTATGTTTCTGTCCTTGCTTGGTTATTCATAGGGAATGGGACAAAATCTGGGAATGGGACAGATCACAAAATCTGGTGACTGAGGCTGCCTGCAGGGAGAGCTGGCGGCTGGAGGGCACGAGGAATGGAAGCTTTACCATATTTCCTCTTGTACCTCTTGAAGTTTGAACCATGTGGATAAATATATTCCTTATTCAAAAATAAATAAAATTAAGATTTCTTGACCAACCACATCAGACAGCTAAGGGCTGTTCAAGAAGACTGTTGTGAAGTCTGGTTATCTTGACTTCTGGAGATGGGTCCTCCTGCCCTCCCCCCAGCCCTACCTCCTCCAGGGTAGAGGGCAGCACCTGTGACATCTGGGCCTCTGCACAGTCTAGGAGAGGGGCCACCTCTGACCTCTGATGTCCCTAGTTACCGCCCCCCTCCCCGGTCTTTAGCTGGGAACATCTTTTATTTAAAAATACTTTTTTATTTTAAACCCACCAATTCTCTCTCTCTCTCACATACACACACACACACCCACACTCATTCACAGATACGCACACATCCTCTGTCACCAACAGTCTTTGTTTTTCCAAAAGTTCAGCCTTGTCTCTGACTGGCCAGGTCTGGGGCTGGCTGGCTGGGTCCTCATAGCTCTCTGGGGGTGCGGTGGAGATGTCCCAGGGAGCCTGCCCACAGGGTCATGGGCCCAGACCATTGTCCCCTGTTCCCAACATGAAAGAGGTGTGGGTTGGGCTCCTGGGGTCTTCTCCCCTATTTAACCAGTGGCTGGCCTCTGGCCTCCTTCTCCAGGGTCCTGCTTGGAACAAATGCCAAGGGGTCTAGGCTCATCTCCGCGGCACTCGGAGGGGGGCCACCCCCCTCACCTTCAAGCAGCTGCCCCCCAGGTCACGACGGCCACCCTGCAAGAGGGAAGAAAGAAAGTTCGATCAGGTCCCCATGCACACTGGAACTAACCTCTGTGTCCAGCAATAGGGGACTTGATAAATAAATCACAGCCACACAATATGGTTCTCCACCTCAGAAGGCCAAAGAGACTCTCCAGGACTGACAGAGAATGATGGAGAGATAGCTGCATTGAAGGACAAAAGCAAGAACTGAGTGAACGTTCCTGTGTGCTGAGATGTCTAGAGAGAAGGGCACGTGGGAAGTTGCTAACGGGCTTCCCCGGAGGAGAGGGATATCACGAGGAGGAGGCATGACGGGTGGGAGGGAGGCTCTTTTTTTCTTTTTTTTAATGCTATGTACTTTTTTACCCTTTTCATTTCTTGTAATTTCATTTCACATAATTTGTTGCTTTTTTAAAAAAAAAATCCACTACATTTTAAATCATGGTATTTTATATTAAAGGGCAAAACAAACGAAGCCCACAGTGGTCCTCCCCATGGCCTGACGGTATGCCCAGTGGCTTACCCACCAACCTTCAAAAGCAGACTCTGGCTTTCTGGCCTCCCTGCCTTCATTCAGGGTGTCCTCTCTGCCAGGAATATGCACTCTGGTCCCGTCTCCCCGGGAAGGTTTCTCTATTCCTGCCATTACCCAGCACTTCTGGGTACATATCACCAGGAGAAAACTTAGGAGGGGAAGACAGAGTCTCTTTTTGTTCCCCCATCAGGCTGGGGGCTGAGAGAGGGGTAGGCGAAAGTTGTCCACTCCGTAGCCCCAAGTTGCAGCCCTGAGCCCGACATGAGCAGGTGTGGACTACTGTGGCTTCAATCTGTGGTGCCCACTGGAAGATGAGCTCACGGTGGCACCCCTGAAGCCACCCATCCCTCAGCCCGCAGGGCCCATCCCTACCCAGTGGTCTGAGGTCTGACGTGGGGGTATTGTCCTCACTGTAACCCAGCGAGGTCACAGACATTAGAGCACCCCTCTGTTGAGGCCTCCAACCGTGGAATGTTGTTGGTAAAAAAGCTGGGCTAGAAATCTGTGTTGTCGGGCACCTGGGTGGCTCAGTTGGTTAAGCGACTGCCTTCGGCTCAGGTCATGATCCTGGAGTCCTGGGATCGAGTCCCACATCGGGCTCCCTGCTCAGCAGGGAGTCTGCTTCTCCCTCTGACCCTCTTCCCTCTCGTGCTTTCTATCTCTCATTCTCTCTCTCTCTCAAATAAATAAAATATTAAAAAAAAAAAAGAAATCTGTGTTGTCCAACAGTCTGTCCTGCTTCCAGGACCCTACTGGTGTCTGAAATCCCACTGTCAACGCTCGCCCCACCGAGCCCGGCTAGGAGATGATAGGACAGGCGTCTTTCTCAGCCATCTAGAGAAAGAGCCAAGCATCTGGGAGCTCTGCCCCCTGCCCCCTCCGCCCTGGGCCCAGGTTGGGGCAGATCCATCCAGATGTGAGCCCAACCTCCCTCGAGGCTCTCCGGGCCCAGGGACAACGTGTTCATTCACAGGCAGGGCTATTTTGAGGGCTGAGGCCACAGTCCCAGCAGAGCCTGGGGCTTAGGCTTCTCAGACAAATCTGGCAGGAATGGCTGGGAAGGGGGGACAGGCGTGCGGGGGAGGGGGTGTAATGTTGGGGGATAATAAAATCCGCCTCCCACTCTTTCACTGGATGACCTCAGGGGCAGGGGGAGCCACCTCTCCGCCAAGTCTGCAGTCATTGGGAGACCCCGGTCTCAGACTAATGCTAGGACTGTTCATCTCTCTGAGCTTCAGTGTCCTCATCTATGAAATGGGGACAAAATGAGTCTACTGCCACCCCAGGGTGCAGGCTATTGCAAATGCAGCTGTGAAAGAGGTTTGCAGACTGCCAAAAGCACTTAGACGGGGCCCTGACTAGGCCCCAGCTTCTCCGTCCCCTAGGAACTCAGCGCCCAGGGCTCTGGGAAGGACCGTGATTAGGATTAGTCGGGCTTGAGTGAAACAGATCTGGGCTTCGATCGCTGCTTTGCCACGGACTACCCGTCGGACCTCGGGCAGGTGACTTCACCCCACTGAGCCCGTCTCCCCACACAGTAAAGTGGAGTTACTGTGAGGATTATCCGTGCTCACCTAGGTAAAGCCTGTAGCACAGTGTCAGGCACGTAGTAAGTGTTCAATAGATGTTCACAAGATTATTATCAGCATCATCCGGTAATGGGGCCTCCTTGCTCCCCCCCAATCCTCTGTGCCATGTCCGCTCTTGAGCTGTGTACACCAACTGGGGAGGGGGCCTTACAAGATGATCCTACCCAACTCCACCCCCAGGTGACAAAGGGGGAAATGGTAGAGACAACCCCCCTTCTATCTCCCACTTGCTATTTCTGCCACAGAGGACCACACTTAACCCCTCCTTAGACAGAAAGATACTACAGAGAGCATGGTGGTCCCTAGTGACCCCGTCCTCAGACCAGCCATGTGGGGGGGGGTGGCTCAGAGTAAAGCAACAGAGTCTGGGCCTTGGAGCTCTCTGGCCCCCAAAGCTCAGAAGGAAGCCCCCGCCGTGGCTCCGTGAGAGAGTCAGTTTTCTCTCAGTTGAGTCTTCAAGGGGCCAGAGCTGGCCAGGATCGCCCCTCTCGCCTACTCCCAGAGGAGCCTGTGGGGGTGAGCATGGCTTCTGCAGCCAAATTTGGCTAGGTTCTTGGTCCTGTAGATGGATTGTGGGGAAACAGCCAGATGCAGGCGAGTGAGTCCCTGTGAGCCATGGAACGGGCTGAAACCGGCAGAGAAGGCCCCCCACCCTGCCCTGCTGTCGGTGTGGGCACATGGCAGACACACCTTCTCCCCCACGCCTGCACGTATAGCTCCCCAGTTCCCCACCCTCTCTCCCCCCGCCAATAACCTTTCCCACTTCCCAATCGGGCAGGCCTGAGTTCAAACCCTCACTTCATCACGGGCAGCATCTCTGAACCAGCGACAGCATCTCTAAGCAGGTGGGGGTCACCAGAGCACCTCTTTCCCTCATTGCCCCTGAGGGGTTTTAACCAGAATGTGTGAAGAGTGCTTAGCATAGGAAATCAGTGCCCATCAAGACTGCCTCCCCTCTGTGCTCTGCCACCTTCAATGTCTTCCCCTTTCCTTCTCTATATCATTTTCCTGATGCCAACTCTTGGGGTACCCGTTCCTAAAACACCTTTCCCTATCCACTCATCTGCCTGCCTCTGTTGCTAAGCATGTGTCAGGAATTCAGCCCCTGGCTGGGGGCTTCCTCTGGGCTCCCACAGTCCCTTGGTGCTCTGCCTCCCCACCATGAGACTGTGGCATCCCTGTCTTCATCCCCATCCCCTTACCCTGGCCCTGGGAGTTCCTGACTGTGGTGGGTGGGGCCCCACAACCTGCTTCTCTGGAAATGTTCTCAGAGCCAACACAAGGCAACTATTGGGTAAATAAGGTTGGCTGAACTGAAGGAACAGGTGAAGGGCAGTCAGAGGGTTATCACTGAGGGCCCCGCCAGCCCTTTACAACCCAGGTTGGATGCATGAAGGCCCACCTGGCTTCCCCACGTGGCCTGGAACATGGGCCGGGGCCTACAGCTGGGAGCAGCAGGGTACAAGTCAGACAGAGCCTAAGACGACTGACTCAGGGAATCTGAAGCAGCCATGGGGGTGAGAGGCCAGGCTGGGAGTCTGATGAGTCAGAAGACGATGGTCTGGGGCCAGGACGCAGATGCTTCCCCAGGACAGAGTAAAGCAGGGGACCCAGAGCAGCTGTAAGAACCAAAGAATGGGGACTTAGAGACCTGACTCCAATCCCCCATGTCCTTTCACTTTCCAAAAGACTGTGGGCCAGTCAGGGACTCCCCCGGTCTCAGTATCTCCAGATGTAAATGCTAGCTGCTGGAATCCAAAGGTGTCACGCAGACCAGCTTCCCTACTGTAAGAGAAGGCCAGGACAAGAGAGAGAAATGTGGGGGATGAAGCCGACTCCTTGGGGCCTAAGCGGGAGAAGAACCCGCTTCCAACCAGGAGAGCCCCCTTTCCTTTTTTTTTTTTTTTATTTTAAAGATTTATTTATTTGACAGAGAAAGAGAGACAGCAAGAGAGGGAACACAAGCAGGGCCAGTGGGAGAGAAGCAGACTTCCCGCGGAGCAGGGAGCCCGATGTGGGGGCTCGATCCCAGGACGCTGGGATCATGACCTGAGCCGAAGGCAGACGCTTAACGACTGAGCCACCTAGGCGTCCCTTTCAACCTCGGCAGCTACTCAACCCCATCTGCCCCATACCGGGCTGGTTCTCATCCTTATCTGGAACACCACAGGAGCTCAGCTCCAGCTCCATCCAGCTGACTCAACAGTGACCTCGCCCCCACACTCTATCCCTTTTGGGGAGACCCCCTTCCTCACTCCTACTGCTCATTAGCTGGCTACCTCAGACTTTTAGTTGGGGATAGGTGTCTCCTTTTCTTCTCAATCTCCTGCCAAGTCTTAGGATGGCGGACAATTATTTTACTGGTAGGGGTAGTTCATGGCAACGCGGACCAGCAAGCAACAGAACCTGCGTTGTGGCTTCCCAGGTGAGCAAATGTGGGCATGCGATCACAACCCCCCGAGCCTCAGATCCTCATCAGTGATAAAACGGGCAGAATAACTACCTGCCTGGGGGTTCTTGTGAGGGTAAAAGAGGAGGAGGAACGCACCTCGCGCATGGGATGAACTTAATAAAATGATGGCCTAACTATTTTCTCACGCTCTTTCCCCAGCACACCTTCACTTAAAGGGGTGTCCTTCAATGAGCAATCTCCGTTCTCTGGGCTTTCCCGTACCACTTCTGTTTAGGGGACTTTGGGTGAGTGGTTCTGTTCCACACAAATCCTGGGCTTGGAGCGCCGCAGCCACCGACGAACTTCCTGTCGCTTTCCCCTCTCTTCACTGGGGTCTCTGCTCTTCTTCTGCTTCCCTAGGAGGCCCCGTCCCCCGCCAACCCCTGACCCGCGGCTACAGTCCTGGGGCTCCGCGCACTCACCCCTTTGCGCTGGTTGCTGAGGCAGAAGGTGCAGATGGAGCGCGGCTGGCGGCCGCCGTCGGGGGCGGCGGGGACCGCGCTCTTGGCACTGCCGGCAGCACGGAAGCACGGCTGCCCGTCGTCGGCCGCGTCGCCCAGCAGCAGCACGTTGGCCAGGTGCGCGATGTAGCTGGACGCCAGGCGTAGCGTCTCGATCTTGGACAGCTTGCGGTCCACCGGCTCGGTGGGGATGAGCGTGCGCAGCGCCGTGAAGGCCGTGTTTACGCTCTGCGTGCGGTCCCGCTCCCGCGCGTTGGCCGCCTGCCGCTGTCGCACCACCACCACGGGGCCCGCGCCGCCGCCGCCGCCGCCCGCCCGCCGCCCGCCCCCGGGGCCCGGGCCGCGCCGCGCCGCCTCCAGGCCCTCACAGCAGCCGAACGACTGGTCGGACGCGTCGCTCTCGCTGCGGTTCTCCTCATCCTCGCTCAGCAGCCGCACGTCCGGGTACAGCACGTGCGCGCCGACGGGGCGCAGCAGCGCGAACGCCATGGGCGCCCGGCAGCGTCCCTCGGTGCGCCGCGTCCCAGCGTCTGCCGCGCCCCGCCGTGCGCTCCCGCGCGCTCCCACGGCCCCGCAGGCCGCAGCCTTATAGCCGGGGAGGGGCCAATCACGAGGCCGCCCCGGTGGGGGCGGAGGCCGCCGCTCTGGCCAATGGGGAGGCGCCCCTCGCGCCCCGGCCAATGGCGAAGCGCCCGCCGCCCCCGTTCCCCAGGTTGAAAGCAGCCCGGGAGCTAGGGGGCCCGCCCTGAAGGCTCCAGTGCGCGCTGGCGAGCGGGGCAAGTGTCTGGGGGGTCTGGGTGGCTGGGGGCGTGTGCGTGCGTGTGTGTGTGTGTGTGCGTGTGTGTGTGTGTGTGTGTGTCCCCAGATCTGGACTCTTTATCTTCGGTCTAGACCAGCAGGGAGACTCTCATGGCTTCAGTTTCCTCGTTCGGAAAGAGGATTGCAGAGAAACCAGCTCGGGGTTTTCCCGCCGCCACGTTCTGATACTGTGGTTCTGCAGCTTTCTTGTGTGTAAGAATTAGGGAAGGGGGCTGTTGGCATGACAGATTCCCGGGTTCCTCCCGTTCTGATTCAGCAGGTCTGGAACGGGGCCCAGGAATCTGCATTAGGTTGGTGTCCATGGAGAACACTTAGAGAAACACTAATCTTTCCAAATAAGGATTCCACAGTGTCACATCCTCACAGCAAACTTAAAAAAAAAAAAAGGCAAACAAAAACAACACACACAAACCAGTACTTCAATCATTCATCTATTCATGTAACAAATATTTCTTGGGTCCCTGTTATGTCAGGAATGGTTTTAGGTCTGAGAACAGGAAGGTGACAGACCCTTTGCCCTCATGGAATTGACATTTTGGTTGAGGTCCTACTGTGTGCCAGCCACCGTGCTGGGTACTTTACTGATCTTTACTGCTCCCTGCTGAAGTTGTGGGGGACTATCCCCGATTTACAGATGAGAGAGCTCTAGCCTTCAGTCTTACAAGGGGTGAGTGGAGGCATTAGCCCCAGCCTGTTTGACTTCACTATCACTCTGTCCCACTAACCTCCACCACCAATAAAACACAAATTGCTTTCCTGTACTCTCCACAATTCCACCCTGGCTCCAAATCCATGCCCCGCCTCCCTCCTCGGAATGCCACCACAGAGAGAGGGAGAGAGGTGTGACTGTCTTTCCCCATTGCTTGCCTTCCTTCCTACCTCTCCTTCCTTCCTTCCTTCTTCCTTCCTTCCTTCCTTCCTTCCTTCGGGAAACCTTAGATTGTTGAGTCTGACATGTTCTCCTTCTCAGGGACCCTGGGAAGAATTGCTGAGCTGTTGAAGGCAGCTGGGGTTCCCACATTGTGCCCTCTTCCCAGATCCATCCTGGGGACTGGCCCAACCTGTATCCCTAGGCTTTGAAAATAAATTTCTCTTCAATCTGAACGCATCTATGTGGTAGAGAGGGCACAGGGAGTGAAGGTGAAGGGTTTCTAGATGTGTTTTTGGCTTGTTTTCCTTTCTGGGCCTCAGTTTTCTTGAAGATGCCTCCCAGTTCTGCCACACTCCTTTCCTGGCTTCCCCCACCCAGGCCAGAATGGGGGAGGGGAGCTGGAGGGTCTCCCTTGGCTGCCGGGAGAGCAGCCCCTGATGTCTTCAGGCCCCAGGGTCTATGGGAAGTTCTGTTCCCACACCTGGCTCCGCCACCCCTCCTCATTTGACCATGACCCCAGCCAGGCTGGGCTTTGGGGGAGAGGAGAAGGGGCCTGCGCGGGCCCCTCCCCACAGGGCTAGTCCCACACGCAGCCCCAGGCCGGACTGCTGCTTCCTGAGCTGATGAGTTATTACCGGGAGATTTCCTTCCCTGTCTACGCCTCCTCACAGGGGCTCCTGGCTCCCTTCACTTTCGCTTTCTCCCCCCTTCTCCCCCTCTCTTCTGCTCTCCGTCCTCAGGCAGCTTGAAATTCCTCTGTCCGGCCCCCTCCCCATTGCAGCTCCGGGTTGAGAAGCCAAGCAGGGCATGAACTGGGCCCGGAAGCCGGGGAGGGCTTACGTGGTAGGCTCATTCATTTGCTCTCTCCTCAGGCAGGCTTTGACACACAGGAGCCTGGGAGTAAAATAAAACCATGAATGAGACTGAGTCGGGCCTTCTGCCTCCCAAGGGGAAGGCAAGCTGTAAACAAAGAACTCCAGGACAATGTGGTAGGAGCCAGCCGTGGGCCTGCATCCCAGAGCCTTGCGCCTGCATCCCAGAGCCGGGGTCCAGCCCCAGAGTAGCTGCCCCGTGGAGTCTCCGTTTCTGGCTCTGAAAACTGGGGATAATGATAGCACTCCTTCCCAGGGCTGGTGATGGTTCCAAGAGTGCATGCCGGTAAAGCCAGGGCCTGGCACCTACTGAGCACTCAACATGTAAGAGGAGTTTGTGCTGAATTTCTTAGGGGCTGGCCGCAGGTGGAGGAGTGACCCGTGGCCTGCAAGGGCTGAGCAGCTTTGACTCTGTTCTCGGTCCCATCCCTGGGAGTGAGGATGGGGCTCTTGCCACGTTCTCAGTCCACCCACATGAGGGGCTCAGCTTCTCCCACCCCCTGTCCTCTGTCTCTCTGCTTCAGCCACGCTGCCTGGGGAACCCACCTCTGCCTGGTATGCACCTGCCTAGATATCCCCGTCATTTCCTTCTGATCTTCCCTTAAATCCCACCTCCTCAGGGAGGCCTTCCCCCTCCACTGCCCCTACGCATTCATCCCCACCAGCACCCCCACGGCTCTCCCTTTCCGTCTCACCCTGCTTTCCTTCTTTCCGTAGCATTTGCTACTGCTTTTCTTCATTCATCTGCAAATATTAACTGAGCACCTACTATGTGCCAGGCACAGTTCTGGGTCTGGGGAATACAGCAGTGAACATGCTACATAATTAGTTGTCTTCCTCCACTAGAATATACGCGTCATGGGGCAAGGACACTGTATTTTGCTCATCTCATTTCCTCTCTATCACAACCTTCCACGGTAGGCGTTGTTATTATTCCCAGTTACAGATGAAGAACCCGAGGTCCTAAGAGCAGGGAGTGATTTGCCTGAGGTCGCACCGTGGGCAGGAGGGGAGCTCAGGTTAGTCACACTCCTTCCCCAGCCGCATGGCCTCTCTGGCAGCCCAGAGGTGTGGGAGGGCTGAGTAGGAGTCCGTCAGGTAAGAGGAAGAGAGTCTTACAGGTTGAGAGAACAGCCAGTGGCCCCTGCCTTCCTGACCAGGGCACCTTGGGCATCTGTCCCCTTGAAACACTTGGAGTTGGAGTTCCTCCGAGCCACCAGCTCTGTACCTCTCTGAGCCTTTGCCCTAGCTGTCCTCCCTGCCTGGAGTGCTCATCCCTTTGGATCTTACCAACAGCGCTGCCCATCTGCCACAATTAGGTGCAGCTTCTTGGCGAAGCCCACTTTGTTGCTCCTCTTCCGCCTTGGTACAGTCTGGCGTGTTGATCACACTGTGTTTTGTATTTTGACTTCTCTCCCATTGTCCCTCATTCCCCACTCTCTTTTTCCTCCCGGCACAGGGCACCCACTCTAATACATTTTTTTTTAAAGACTTCATTTGTTTGTTTGTTTGTTTGTTTGTTTAGAGCAGTATTAGGGTTTCAAACAGAATTGAGAAGACACAGAGGTTTCCATATTCCCTTTGCCCCACCACAGATAGCCTTCCCGTTATCAATGCCACTCACCAGAGTGGTACATCTGGTACAACTGATGAACCTACATTGACACATCATTATCACCCGGATTCCGCAGGTGACTTTAGGATTCACTCCTGGTGTTTTATATTCTGTGGGTTTGGACGAACGTTTATAATGGCATCATTATCGTACCATCATTACGGTATTATACTGGCTATTTTCACTGCCCTAAAAATCCTCTGTACCCTGCCTGTTCATCTACATCCCATCCCTGCAACTGCTGATCTTTTAATTGTCTCCGTAGTTTTGCCCTTTCCAGAATGTCATGTGGTTGGAATCATACAGTACATGGCTATTTCAGATTGACTTCTTTCTGTTAGAAATATGCGCTTAAGTTTCTTCTATGTCTTTTTGTGGCTTGAAAATGCATTTTTAAAGCATTGCCTAGGGGCGCCTGGGTGGCTCAGTCGTTAAGCGTCTGCCTTCGGCTCAGGTCATGATCCCGGGGTCCTGGGATCGAGCCCCACATCGGGCTCCTTGCTCCGCGGGAAGCCTGCTTCTCCCTCTCCCACTCCTCCTGCTTGTGTTCCCTCTCTCGCTATCTCTCTGTGTGCCAAATAAATAAATAAAATCTTTTTTAAAAAGCATTGAATAATAGTCCATTGTCTGGATGTATCACACTTATTTGTACATCTACCTACTGAAGACATCTTGGTTGCTTCCAAAGTTTGGCTATTATGAATAAGGCTGCTATAAGCATTGTGTGCAGGTTTTTGTGTAAACCTAAGTTTCAACTCCTTTGGAGCATGATTGCTGGATCGTATGATAAGCGTATGTTTAGTATTATAAGAAACCATCAAACTATCTTCCAAAGTGTCTGTGTATTCTTTCATTCCACCCCAATAGATGAGAGATTTCCTGTTGCTCCATATCCTTATCAGCATTTGGTGTTGTCAATGTTCTGGATTTTCGCCCTTCGGATAGGTGTGTAGTGGTATCTTATTGGTTTAATTGGCATTTTCCTGATGACATATGATGTGGAGCGTCTTTTTATATGCTCATTTACCATCTGTGTATCTTCTTTGGTGAGGTGTCTGGTCAGGTCTTTGGCCCATTTTTAAACTGCATTTGTTTTCTTATTGTTGAATTTTAAGAGTTCTTTGTATATTTGGATAATAGTCCTTAATTGGATGTGTCTTTTGCAAATCTTTTCTTCCAGTCTGTGGCTTGTCTTGTCATTCTCTTGACAATGTCTTCTACAGAGAAGAAGCTTTTGATTTTAATGAAGTCCAGCTTATCAGTTATTTCTTTGATGGATCATGTCTTTGGGGTTGCATCTAAAAAGTCATCACCACACCCAGGGTCATCTAGGTTTTCTCCTATGCTGTCCTCTAGGTATTTTATTGTTTTGTGTTTTACATTTAGGTCTGTGATCCATTTTGAGTTAAATTTTGTGAAAGGTGTAAGGTCTGTGTCTAGATTCATGTTTTTGCGTGTGGATGTCCAGAATCCGGTTGCTCCAGCAACATTTGTTGAAGGGACTGTCTTTGCTCCATTGTATTACCTTTGCTCCTTGTCAAAGGTCAGTTGACTATATTTATGAGGGTCTATTTCTGGGCTCTGTATTCTGTTCCGTTGATATTTTTTGTCTATTATGCTGTCATTACAATGCTGTGTCGATTACTGTAGTTTTATCGCAAGTCTTGAGGTTGGGTAGAATCAGTCTCCAGCTTTGTTCTTCTCCTTCAGTATCGTGTTGGCTACTCTGGGTCCGCTAATATTGTTGATGCGTGTCTTTGAATATGCCTATATCCTCATAAAATATTTGGTGCTGATTTGTGTGAGCAGGTTATTAATGAACGCAAATGGTAGTTTCTATAGATCTGCTTGTTGGGTTGTTTTATTTACTCGACACTGTGCTTTGTGCGCTGAATCTAACTTGAGTGCACTGCTTCTAACCACTGCGTAGTATGTATGGTATGCGTGCACCTACCATGCCTCCTTTTCCACTGCCTTAGTGATGGGTCCTATGGCTACCTCCAACTTCCGCCTCTCTAAGCAAAGCTGTGATGGACCTCTGGTGCATGACTCTCATGGGCTCCTGTGTGTTTCTCTGGGATATACACCCAAGGGCAGGATTCCTGGGGCCGAGAGAGTACACATAGTTAGCATAAGCACTGTCTGACTGCCCTCAAGGATGGCTGCTGCAGTCCACATGCCCAGTAGGCTTGAGGGTCCATCATCCCCACATTATCCCTGGCACTTGAAATTATCTGATTTCTTGTTTTAATCTGCATTTCTCTGATGACAGAGAAATGGGTTGTTTTCCCTCAGTGTGCTTGCCTCCTCCACTAGACTGTGAGTTCTCCAGGGCACAGGATGTATCCTAGTATCCTAGGCCAGAGCTTGGCACACTGTGGGCAATAATGAATGCTTGTTGAATGCATGAAGGCATGAAAGGGCTGATACCCAACCTCCCACACCTACTTTGTACCTAGATGGTGGTACCACATGTATATATGCTTGTGTATAGATGAGGGACAGACCAGAAGGACAAAGTCCTATACATCGGTCTACTTTGAGAAGACTAATGATAGTATTTATTGAGGGCATATTTTGTGTCAAGAACTCATAGATATATTACTCGCCATCTTGAGTTCGGTCAGGCAAGATGAAAATATATTTCTCTGTCACATTCAAAGCGTTTGTGGGTCTGGCACTCTGTATCTGGCCTCAAAGATGGCCCCCAGTGATCCTTGTCTCCCTGTATTCACTCACTCCCTTGTGTAGACCCTACCCCAACTGAATCACTTCTGACTTGTGTGACCAAAAGAATCTGGCAGAAGTGATAGTATGTGCCTTCTGAACCTAGCTGATAAAAGCATTGAACTTCTGCCTTGATTTCTTGAATCACCTACTCTGGGGATGGCAGCCACCCTGTGATGAGGATATTCCAGTTGTCCTGTGGAGAGGACCTTTTAAAGAGGTCCCCATCCTACAGACAGCACCAGTTGGCCAGCCATGTGAGTAAGCTCTTTGGGTGTGGATCCTGAATTCCCGGCCCAAAGGAACTGTAAAGAAGAACAAAGATAATAAAGAAAGGCAGAGACAGATAAAGATAATAAATAATGATTGGTATCGTAAGCCCCTAAGTTTAGTGTCTTCTGTTGTGCAACCTTAGACAACTAAAGCGGATGGTGTCAGGGATCCAGGCTCTGTCTATCTTTTGGCTCCATCGTATGTGGCCTCCACCCTCTAAGTTTTCTCCTGGACCAAAATGGTTGCAGGGGCCCTTCTGTCTGCTTTCTGACCAACGGAAAGGAGAAAGAAGCAGAAGAAGGAAGGGCACACTTCACCCATTGAGGACACTTGTCTGGGAGTTATAACCTCACTGCTGCTTTTGTCCCTTTGACCAGACCTTGTTATTTGCCCACACCCTACGAAAAGGAGGCTGGGACATGCACACCCACCGAATACTGGGTTTCTATTAGGAGAGAAGAGGGGAAGACTGGATACCAGGAAACAACTAGTAATGTCCACGCATAGGTGCTATCTCTGGAGATAGTACAGTGTCACGTGGAGCCTGACTGCCTGGGCTTATCTCTGCCGCTTACCAAAGCTGTATGACCCTGAACATTTGACTGAGTTTCTCCTTGACTCAGTTTTCTTCTCTGTAAAACGGATCCCCCTAGAGCCCGCCTGTGAGGAGGAAGCGGAGCGGTCCTGGCACACGGTGGGTGCTGTGTACGTGCTAACTGTTATCATTAGTTCATCTTTATAAGGTGTTTTCTCAAGGTCATGTGGTCACTAAGTGAAGGAAGCAGAATTTGGCGTGATAGCAATTGCCCCCCAGACCCAGGTCAGTACCCGGCATGTAATAAGCATTCAGAAATATCTGTTGCATGAGTGTGTTAAACATTTAGACTGCCCTTACATAGAGAGTCCAGGTTTTGTTTTGTTCTGTTGTTCTGTTCAGGCTAGTGAGAAAGCTCCATTGACCTCGGTCATGGAGTTCCTCTGGCTGGTTTCTTTGATTCCACCACTAGAGCTCAGTCCCTCAAGGACCCTCCAGGCCATCATTTTCAAGAGGGAATTCCTGGGAGCTATTGTTCTGGAAGGTGCCCAGTGTTCCCTGATTTAAAAGTCTGGGAAGCTGCATTTGGCATCCCCCTTCTAGAGAGTTATAGCACTTTCACATGGTAAAGACTCTGAGAAATCCTGCAGCGAATCAAATCATCAGGCTTCATTCCAATCTGCATTTTCCAGACTTATTTGACCACAGACCCTCCTACCCAGCCCCCTACCCCCACCCCACACCAGACACCTAATAGAGAATACAGTTCAGCGGACATTTCTCCAGGCTGTTATCAGTGATGTGCACCTCGATGTGAGTGGGTTTCCTCCTCTTTCTTGAGATCATGTCTGCTAGGAGTGAGGGGGGAGTGAGTAGGGGGCCCTGGTTATGAGGCAGAGCAGGGTTAACAGGGGGACTTCTAGGCATTTTCCTGGAGCCCTACTCTCTAAGGGACACTAAAATGACATTGGAAATGTAACATGTTGGGGAGAAAAAAATGTGTTTCCCGGCACTTCTGTGAAGGGAAGTGCAATGAAAATTGAAACATTATTATCATTTTTGTTGTTATTATTATTATTGTTATTGGATTACTATATGCCAGGCACATTCTTCTAAGCACTCGCATGCATTTTTTTTCTCCATTTTTTTTTTTTTTTTTTTTTTTTTAGAGAGGGAAAGAGAGAGAGACAGCACAGGGGCACAGGGGCAGGGGCAGAGGGAGAGAGAATCTCAAGCAGACTCCATGCCCAGTGCAGAGCCCAACGTGGGGCTCGATCTCAAGACCCTGAGATCACGACCTGAGCCAAAATCAAGAGTCAGACACCTGACCAGCTGAACCACCCAGGTGCTCCACATTTTCTCATTTAACCTTCAGAACAGTCTCATGGGCAAAATACTATGAATGTTCCCATTTTACAGTGGAGTTGACTAAGGAACAGAGAGGTTAAGGAATTTGCCTAAGGTCACACAACTAGGGGGTGGACAAGAATTTTTTGATAAGTTGCTTGTGGTGAGGATGAGGAGGGAAGAGTCCCACTTCAGGGTAGTTTAAGCCCAAATGCTCACAAAACTCTGCTCTAGGGAGAAAGGGCCTGCTAGCTGACGTACTCTGATTCTGTTGAGTAGGGGATGCAAGCTTGGGGCCAGAGTGGAGTTGTTCAATAATTGAAGGGAACTTGATGCAGCATGGGTGCCCTCCTTCAGCTCCGTTCCTCCAAAGAAATGTTGGCTGGATGCTCGAAGACCATGAGGTTGAAGGAGATGCTGAATAATTTAGCTTCCCCCGGTCCCTACCAGCTCAGGTTTGCCTCATACCTGTGCCAGGTGACAGTCACCAAGATGATGTCAAAGAGCAGGATGATGCTGACAGAAACCACCATTTAAGGAGTCTTCGAAAATTCAAGGAGGCCTGTTGAAGATCCTCAAGGCCAGGTGTTGCAGGCAGGGGGTCTCATCCTGAACACAGCTGCTGACTGTGCCCTTGGTAATTCTCCTCCCTTCTGCAAGCTAGATAGTGGGGGAGGGACAGGTTGGGGAGTGGCCCCCGGAGAACTCTGACTCTGGCAGATCATATTACCCCCACTCCAGGTTTGGTAGCTCAGCCCAGACAATAGGATCTCAGAGAAGAATAAGATCAGAGACCTAGAGCAGTCAGGAAAGGCTTCCTCGATCAAGTCTAGGGGGTCTCAGCTACCTTAAATGGAGATCCCATGATGAAGATGTGTTTTGGTCCATCCTCAGAGGTCAATGGTGATGCTCCCACAGCAGGTGCATTTGCAGGATGCTCTCCTAGGCTGACATGCAGACACTGCTATCTGCTAAACAATATCCAACCCTTCCCTCCCTCCATCAACAGAACCCTGATTTGTCCAGGAAAGCAGTGGGTCTAGCTATAAATATTTCCCTTCCCAGCCTTCCTTGCAGCTGGGGCAGCCATACAGCTCATTCTGGTCAATGAGATAAAGAGAGAAGTTCCTAGGGAAAGGCCTATTGCCCTAAATGAAATTACAGAGTCTCCCGAGAAGGTTTGCCCTTTACCGTCAGCCTCCACCTGCCTGGAATGGAGATGCAACCCCTGGAGGTATAGCAGCCAACTTGGTGCCATGAGGACAAGAGTCACATGCTAAGGATGGCAGAATGGATATCCAGAGTGGCTGAGTCCTTGATGATTTCTTTGAGAAGCTACACTAGTCCCTAATCTCTTGAGAAGTTGAGAAAAAAAAAAAAACCCTCTTATTTGGTGAAGCCCCTATATGTTGGGTTTCTGTTACATGCAGCCAAATACATAATCAACACATCCAGGTCTCATAACGAATAATGTCCATAACACTACCATCTACAGTGCACTGTGTGCCAGGCACTGAACAAACTGCTCCATACCCCTTGTCTCGTTGCATCCTCACCCATCCTACAAACTGGGGGCTATAATTGAGAACATGTTACAGGAAGGGACATTAGGGCTCTGAGGAATTAAGAAACTTGCCCAAGATGGCCCAGCTAGGAGAGCAGCAGGGTCAAGATTTGGACCCGAGTCTCTAATTTTCTGAATTCTGTGTTAATAGCTATAGTGGTTTAAAAACATAACCTCCACTCTTCCCATCAAGAGCTGGGGTCCATGTCCTCTTCTCCTTGAGTCTGGGCAGGCTTGTGGCTACTTTGACCATTTGAATTTGGCAGAAGTGACTTTTGAAGTGACCCGGGACTTCTGAAGCTGGGTCATGCAAGCTGGATGCAGCTTCCGCCTGGTTCACTGGAACCCCCTCTTGCGTGGAACTCAGAGTTGCCGTGTGACAAGTTCAAATGCCCTGAGATCACCATGCTGTGAGGAAGCCCAAGCCACGTGGAGGGGCCGCACGAAGGTGCCGCTGATGGGTTGTACTATTCTTCCACTCCTCCCAGTCCCAGGGGAGAGATACGTGAGGAAAGCCGCCTTCATATGATGCCAGCCTCAGTTGGCGAATCCTCCCAGTTGAAGCCTCAGACATCAGGAAGCAGAGAGAAGCCTTTCCTGCTGTGCCCATTATTACCAATCCTGAATTCCAGAATCTGTAAGCATAAGAAAATGGTTGTGAAGACACCAAGTTGTGGGGTAATTTGTCCCACAGCAATACTAATTGTAACTGTAGCTCACGGCAGTGCCTCCCAAATATCTTCACACCTGAAAGTACCCAAAGCCTGAAAGTACAGTTGAGTTTTGATTATTCGCTGTAATTATATTCTGTAAAGTCACCGCAAACACTGAATTAGTAGGTAACTGAATGATAGCTCCTAGGGGGAAAATACAGGGTGAGGATCCTTTGAGCCTCAGGTCATAATATTTTCCCCATCAACTGGTCAACACCTCCCCTGGTTTATGTGTGTTTCTGTTGAAGGACACCTTATTTAATCTATACTGTTGATTCACTAACCCTGAATCCTGGACAACGTGTAACTCGTGCCTGAACAAAGCTTATCTAACACGTGTCTTTTCACCCTAAGGCACATCACAGTTTTCTTGAGCTTACGAAAACTAGGCAGCGTCTCAGCACGATGCTCGGGGCCATTTTAGACAGTGAAATCACCAACAAAAAGCACACGGATGTGTCAAGTGTGGCACTAAATAGACCACAGAAATGGACACCCATTTACAGTATGAGAGTGGACGCAAGAAGGCAGAACGACAGCTGGATCCACCTCAGCTGGGAACGTGTGTCCAGAGACTCAGGGCGAGAATGAGAGCCCTGGGGAGTCTTTGTTTGGGGGTTACAAATACATTTCAGCGAGTAGGTAGATTTGTTAATACGGAGTCTTTGAATAATAAGGGTTGACAGTATCATTTAATACATTCAGGACTTGCAATCCTGGTTAATAACCGGAGGAAGTGAGAGGCACGGAGCAGATAAAGGGGCATCCCAAGAGCCTTGTTTTTGTCATTTGTGAAGTGTGGGTGATGATGCCTACCCCATCTGGTTTATGGAGGGAGGGAGTGATAACAATAACATCAAGTATTATTCATGGAGAGCTACATGCTGAACACTTGACATGCCTCTTTTCATTAACTCCTCTCCACAATCCTTATGAGACAGGTCCTGTTATTAAGTCCATTTTATAGATGTGGAAACTCAACCCCAGCCAGGTTAAGGGACTTTGCCCCACATAAACGAGACAAAGCTGGATCCCATTTCTGTCTGAGTCCCACATGCATGTCCTCTCCCATGCTGCTCCAGACTGCTCCAGAACCCCTGTTTATAAGACGTCTGGCATAGAGTGTGTTCACAGTAAGCGGACGCTTTGGGGATGACCCTAAACTGGGATCTGGGGCCTTTGGGGCAGTTCTGTAAAGGGAGAGGGGAGACTGAGCCCCGGGCAGGGTTGGGGGGCAGAGTAGGAGCCATGGGGAAGGAAAGAGCCTGTGTGGGGGGAAGGCAGAGCAGGGAGCTAGGATTTTGAATCAGACCCCGTGGTCCCCTCCCACAGAGGGTTAAAGCAGCCCAGCCTCCTTCCGGCTGAGCGGAAATCAGATTTTGAGAGCTGAGCAGAGCTCCAGAGGGATGTTTTTCTTCTCCATTTGTCTGCTGTGGCTGGCCCATAAAATCTACCGGAACTCCATGCTGAACTGAGGAATTCCTGCTGAACGGGACATGGAGAATGCAGGCGGGGGGGCGGGGGGGGGAAAGACCTTATCAGGGGCAGAGACCGCTCCATCTTCAAGGCTCCACCTCTAGGTCAGGGGATCCCCTCTGGAGGCCTCAAAGGATTCCGAGGAAGCAGGACACCCTTTCCCCTAAGTGAACTTGGGGGGTGAGGAGTGAGCACAGGCAGGGAGGGGTCCGGCTGTGGCAGGTCAGTGGGGTATGATTCAGGTCCTCCCCTTCTAAACTTGGTGGGGTTGGCCACGTCTCTTCCCGTTTCCTCCTCTGAGATCCCAGGGATCCTGAGCGAGATGAACACCGCCTGTAATTTCCTAGTCAGAGCTGACAATTTGAGGCTTTTTTCTATCTAGCAGGCACCTTGTGTGCATTTCCTCCCCGGAAGGCGGTACAATTATTATCACTCTGATTTTACAGTAAACTGAGACTCGGCGAGGTGAGGTGGCCAGCCCAATGTCGCCCACTCGAAGGGGCAGGGCCTGGTTCAAACCCAGACAGTTGGTGCCAGAACCCACCTCTCAAGTGTCCATCCTTCTGCCTCCCAATATGAGTGACCCCAATTCTCCTTGGCCTCGGGTGCCCTCTCCCGTTTCTCTTGGTTGATCCCTCACTCTTTTTTTTTTAAATAATTTTTTATTGTTATGTTAATCACCATACATTACATCATTAGTTTTTGATGTAGTGTTCCATGATTCATTGTTTG